>NC_083322.1:100145877-100745877 GCF_963455315.2 Globicephala melas | reverse complement strand
GGCTGGCACCGAGTGAACAGGCAAGGAGAGTTACTGACTGGAGGAGGGAGAGGAGGTGGGAGATGGTAGAGCTGATGGTCTGCTGATGGTCGTCAGCAACAGGAGACGGAGGGCCAGCTGCAATGTCACTCATGCCTGACGTGGATGGCACAGGTTCTGGTTCCTTGCTGGATTCAATTCTATCTACCCTCTTGAAGAGATGATCCAGTGATGTCTGGGTAGTAGCTCTTTTTTTTCTCATCATAGATGACACAGTAGCACTGGATTGCCTTCTGAATGGCTGCTGCCACCTCCGTGTTCCATTCCACATTCAGGTCCTGTCCCTCAAAAACTAACAGTGTCTCCTCAGATAAAGAAAATCCCCTTGCCGTTTCCTTCATCGTGAATCTCTTCGGTTCTTCAGTGACTTCTTCCTCTTGTCTCTCTTCATCCTTCCTCTGGGCCTCCAATTCCATCAGGTCTTCATTAGTAACCTCCTCGTGTTGCACAGCAAGGAGTTCAAGGTTATAAGAATTGAGCGAGGTCTGTCATCCTTTCCCCTCACTCCACTCTCTCAATTATTTTCACTTTTATTTCCATAGTTATCGCTTGGCACTTCTTAGCAGTACCAGCTACATCACCGCTGCTCTCATGCTTGCTTCCAGACATCCTGGGCTTGAAATAAAGACACTGTGCTACTGTACTCTATACAGTACCGTACAGTAAAGTACACACCACTTGTAGAGGATGCACACATGTGACAATGTACGCCAGACACTTGAAATAACTTACGTGATCGGACATGCGAATGCACGTTTGCATCTTTGAAGGTTCTCAGCTTGAAGGTTCATGTGTAGGGGACTTACGGTGCAGTAAAGGAATAAGGAAAGAATGCATGGTGGGGAAATGCAGGTAGCTGTGCCTTTAAGGTGGGTCCCTGTGTCCTCAAGAATCAGAACTTCACTCCTCCTCCAGGGACACTGATGTAAACAAACCTTACCCAGGGATATTGCTCCAAATAGTCTTCTCTTAAGTCATATTTCTTATGTCAGGTCTGACAGTTGTTCTTGAGGCTTTGAGTCCAGATTCTCCCAAATGTACTCCTGCTAGAGGTCCCTGGTTTTGCCTCCTGGTTGGTGACCTCTCATAACAATAATTCTGCTTCCCGAGTAGACTCTGGTGCTCATTTCACTTTCCTGACCCAGGCCTCTGGGTGGCTGCCCACTGTGTCTTTCTTAGCCCAGTGTGGCTTGCTCAGTTTCCAGCCCTATAATTTGGCCTGTGGTGGAGACCCATAACTTTGAAGCAAAAATGGTAACCCCCAAATTATTTAACTTTTTATTTTGAAATAATTTTAGATTTATAGAAGAGTTTCCACTTACCTTTACTCAGCACCTACCCTTAATGTTAACATCTTCCAGAACCATGGTATATTGGTCAAAATTAAGAAAGTAACATTGGTGTACTATTGAAAATGTAGCTCAGACTTTATTTGGATTTCATCAGCATTTCCATCGATGTTTTTTCTCTTTCAGGATCCAGTCCAATGTACCTTGTTGCATTAAATCATCTCTCCTTAGAATCCCCCTACCTGGGACAATCTCTTAGTCTTTTCTTACTTCTCATGACCTAAGCAGTTTTGCAACATGTTCCGTTAGGGAAGACAGCATTTTTTAAAGTTACAGTGAGTTAAAAATGTCTTAGAGGAGAAAGATATTATAAAAGGCTTTTCACAGTTTAAAGTTTGGGGTTAAGGTATAGTTTTAAAAAGTAGGATCAAGGCTTCCCTGGTGGCGCAGTGGCTGAGAGTCCGCCTGCCGATGCAGGGGACGCGGGTTCGTGCCCCGGTCCAGGAAGATCCCACATGCCGCGGAGCGGCTGGGCCCGTGAGCCATGGCCACTGAGCCTGCACATCCGGAGCCTGTGCTCCGCAACGGGAGAGGCCACAACAGTGAGAGGCCCACGTACCGCAAAAACAAAAACAAAACAAACAAACAAACAAAAAAACAGAGAGCTGGTGGGAAGCAGCTGCATAGCACAGGGAGATCAGCTCCGTGCTTTGTAACCACCTAGAGCGGTGGGATAGGGAGGGTGGGAGGGAGACCCACCCTATACATATATACTATATGTATATGTATAGCTGATTCACTTTGTTATACAGCAGAAACTAACACACCATTGTAAAGCAATTTTACTCCAATAAACAAAACAAAACAAAAAAACTACAGAGACAGAAGTAGATTAGTGGTTGCCTGGGATAGGATTGGCTATAGGAAGTAGTTGCCAATGTGTACCAGGGTTTTTTGAGATGATGAAAATGTTCTACAATTGACTTTACATAAATGTACTAAACTTAAGTGATTTGTACACTTAAAATGAGTGAATTTATGGTATGTAAATTATATCAATAAAACTCTTAAGTAAAAAAGAGAGATTACAGTTCAAAATGGATAAAAGAGCTGTTCTGTTTTGCTTTTCCTTATTTATTTCCCCTTGTTTGGCTAGAAGCATCCATTTCCTTCAGGAAAGTTTAGAATTATTGATGTATGAATTCAAATAGAAAGAGTTAATATTTAGCTTCTAACATTCAAATTATAAATTTACATAAGGTAATAATGCTAAAAACTAGACTGTTGATATAGAAACCTTCCTAAATTCCTTTCTTTTCCCATTTCACAGATGAACAGCCAAGAATAGTAACTGGAGTGTGTGAAGGAAAAACATCACCTGCCATATCAATAAACGAATGATGTTACATCCATCAAGCCCTCAGCCCCTGCAGTGTACACCCTGAGGGCATTCAGGATGGAGAAACATAGGATACTGGACCTAGAGAATTAAGATGCAGATCAAAGGAATGATTTCAATGAGCCCAGATTCCTGCATCTTCCTATATGTAGAAAGGTGCTAAATTCATTAACTAGAGGTATCTTTTTTTTTTTAATTAATAGTAATCTTTTGAAGCTCCAACTACCTGGTCTTTGTTGCAAAAACTCTTTAAATATCCTGGTTCTCCCTTACCTCTTCAGAGCAGTCCCTCAGAGCAATCTGAGAGGCTGCATCCCAGCCTCAAGTCCTCAGTTTTGTTCACCAAATAAAACATAATTCTCAGCTTTTAGGTTGTGCACTTTTTTCAGTCAACAAGTGCAATCCTGTGGGTGAAATCTTGCCTGGTGACTTTGTAAGGAAACAATAAGTAAAACAGTCCCTGGGACACAGCTACAACCTTACCCCTCGCCCCTTGCAGCTTTAATGCTGCAATGGCCCAGCTTGAGTCGTTGTGAAAGGAAACTCATAGCCCTTAAAGCCTAAAATATTTACTTTCTGGCCCTTTACAGAAAAAGCATTCCAAAGCCTGAACTAGATCAGCCAGCTTCCTAAAAGACAGCTGCTGGCCAATATGGAAATTCCAGTGTCTTTTATCCTGAAAGATTGTTTAAAGAAACATGAAAGAAAGGGGTCAGGAATCAATTTTCTTCCTTTTGTTTTCTTGTGACCACAAGACCCTTCTATGGGGGAAACACTGGGGAGAAATTTTATTTTTAACTTTATAAATTTTAATTAATTTATTTTGGCAGGGAAATAAATTTCTATAGTTCAAAATTCAAAAGATAGAAAGGTCTTACACTAAAATTCTCCTTCCTGCCTCTGTACCCCATCTTGCAATGCCCCTCCCCAGATGCAGCCAGCATTGTATGTTACTTATTATCTCTCCCAGAGTTACTTTAAGCATGCACTTTTCTTTTTTTATGATATGCTTTTATATGGTTTCTAAAATATTTCTTTTATTAAAAAAATGATGAATGGGATATTTTTGTTCATATGCCATTTGCCAATACTGTATAACTGTAGGATAAAATTCTGGAAGTGGAATTGATGAGACAAAGGACATATGCATTTATAATTTAAAGAGATTACCAAATTACCTGCAAAAAGTTTTCAACAAACTGTCTCCAACACTGTAGGAAAGTGGCTTTTTCCCCATACACTCACCAACAGAGCATCTCACCAAAATGACCAATCAATGCTAGTAACAAAGACAGCAGAGATCCCTTTGTTCCTGCTTTTCCATGAGGACAAAGTGTGTCTCTGTCCTGCACATATTTATCTATCATGAGGAAAAGAAAGGGAATAAAATATAAAGGATAGAGAATTGCTGTAAATGGACAAGATCATGCAAAACATCCAGTTTAGGAGGTTGTTGAAATTAGAATGGACAGAATGTTTGAATTAGGAGAAATTCTGAATTAAATTCAGTCAATGCTGAAGAACTATGCCCAGAAAAGTCTAAATGTGCCCTGAAATTCCTCAGGGTTATTTGTAATAAATGACTGGGTGCCTTGAGAATGCAAGAGAAGCATTTTTTCTTGAATGCCTAAACTTAAGTATCATTACCTTTGCAATCCTGATATTATAAGTCAGAGCTTGAACAGTACGATAGAGGCCTCCTTATGTGTACCAGGAACCAAGGGTTTAATAAAGGGACTCAAAAGACGTGTGTAACCGTGGGAAGGGCTACAGAACGGCAGGTCAGGAAGCCAGCACCAGCCTCCTCCGCCTGCATCAACAAAGCAGGTGTCTTTCCAGAGTCGACCTGCAAGCCACCTGGTTCTCAGGAAACTGGACAGCTCACCTCTTGCGGAGAGTCCAACTCTAGTCCACGTGGGGAGTGGGTTTAGGGAACTGTAGGCCTCACTTTCTCCTCAGTAAAGCATTTTTGGAATCATACTGTGAAGCTGATTTTTTTTTTTCTTTAACACAGTATCATGAACATTTCCCATAATTTTAATTTTTTTTTTTTTTTTTTTTTTTGCGGTACGCGGGCCTCTCTCTGTTGTGGCCTCTCCCTTTGCAGAGCACAGGCTCCGGACGAGCAGGCCCAGCGGCCATGGCTCACGGGCCCAGTCACTCCGCGGCATGTGGGATCTTCCCGGACCGGGGCACGAACCTGTGTCCCCTGCATTAGCAGGCAGACTCTCAACCACTGTGCCACCAGGGAAGCCCCATTTTTTAATATTTTTTAATCACAATTTTTATTGGCTTTTTCATCTAATGAAATATTCTGGGGCATGTGATAGTTTCTGGTTTTTAACTGCTATAAATGATTTTGTAATGGATATTCTTATATATTAATATTTTATCACTGATTAAATATCCTTCTTCAATATTCCTGAAAGCGAAATGAAGAGATAGAAGGCAAGATACATTTTTAAGAAGAAAATAATTCACACAAGCAGATCAGAATAACATAATTCCCTAACTATGTCTGAAAATTACCACTTTAGAAATACTATATAGTTTCATTAAAATAATCTAAAATATATACATATAAACAAACAAGAATCTCTGCTAACTTGATAGACAAATGATGACATCATACTTTGATTTAAATCTTTGGTTTATTAATGAGTTTGGACAATTTTTTATTCTTGTTGCTTGCATTGCTTTAACATCTTAAAAGTGTTGTGAGATGATAATTAATGATGATAATGGATTTTTTTATGTCTGTTTCTGGTTTTAATGGAATGTTTTCTTGCACCATGATTCTCAAGCTTCACTCATTCTGTTAAAAATTATGGTAACAGGGTGACGATGCCTTTCCAACGCTAATGATGGGGGTTTGTGACAGAGATTTTCAATGTGGAGGTGGGGAGAAGTGAGAAGAGAAGTGTGTTTTCTGACTGGACCCCAGGGAGTCTGGAAAGGCTGTCTAGGGAGCATCCCCTGAAGGTCCCACATCCCAGCTCCTCAGCTTTATGTGTAACTGCAGATGAGCCTCTGAGATGCCTTGCTTTTTGCTATGAGCGTGTGTTCCCACTCCTTAAAACAAAAAGAAGGAAAACAATGTATTTTGTATGCCTTCACCTGCTTTCTGAGGCATAATAACTTTATACATTTACATATGTATTCACCTAGTTGTATTTAAAATATTGTCATGCACTGTTTGCTATAATCTCTTTAAGCAGGGTTGAGGGTGGATGATGTTTCCAAGCAGTTTGCTGAACAGCCTTTGTTCAAAATGAGCAAGCTGAAGCTAGTTCCAATATAATCAGTGCATTGTTAAGCAATTAGCAGGGACATCATTCAGTGTAGTTCAGTTAGAGCTGTAAAAGTCTTTGCTCTCTCAAATGTGTTTATTAAATTATAATATTCTTATTTCTGCAAAGAAGTTTGGAATAAACTGAAAACATTACTAGGTGTCTCCAATGGATAATTATGCATCATTTAAAGCACACATTTTCAGGTTGCTCTTCATTACCTTTGAGCTATTTAATAATTTTGTAAGTTTTAGGTAACTGACAGTAATGCAAAATAATTCTTGCTTATGGATGCACAAATCAATTCTGTTCTTTAGAAGTTCTGTTAACTCCCCATCCAGGGTTTGGGTCTCCTCCAAATCCTCTGCTCCTCCCTGAAAAATTCAGTTTTCAGTCTACCTATAAATACGTTTCCTTTACTCTCTGTCACATTCCTATTCGTTCATCTTCTCTTCCTCTGTCCCACTTTTACTTCTCCTTTGAATCTGTTGTAAAATTTTCCTGGTTCCCTCAATGTAGAGTTAAAATTCTTAACATGTGTTTTATATATTATGCATATTATTTATAATACATAATATATATTAGTCATAATTTATCACTTTTTGTAGTATCTGTTAGCCCTCCATTTTATTATTCCTACTTTTCTGATCTTATTTTTAAGTTATGAATGGTCGTATTTTGGGAATAGATTTAAATTTGTTTTTTGGGGAAAGAGATCATTAACAACATTATCTACATGACCTGTTTTCATTAAGGTAAAAGCAAAGGACTCATTATGAAATGCTGCAAGCGATCCCATAATGATGATGTGTTTGGGAACTGCCCACCCCCATTGGTGGTATCCTGCAGTGTGCCTTTCAGCTATACTTGTTTCTGATTGAAACTAATTTCATTAGACTCTTCTTCACGGATCCCTAAATAATGGCCTAAAAGTTCACCACTTTTTACATCTTTCTATAGTTAGGCTCCTACCAGAGCCATTGCCAGTTATTTGCAAAGTTAATCTATCTAATGGATGCCTAGAATTTTGAGATGTGCAAGGGGACCCAAATAATGGATGAGGATAGTATAGATACTCTTAGAGAGAAGCATATATAGACAGTGATCTATCTACTTGAATAGGAGTCATTTGGAAGCCCTCTATTCAAGGGATCACCCAGATGGGAGAGAACATGTTATGTGTGAATAGAAAAAGACGCATACTCGAGGGTGTGTGATGTAGGAACTAGTTAAGGGGATGGTGGGACTTTGAATCCCATACCTAAGAGCTGCCATTATGTAAACAAACTAAAACAACTACAAAAATACAGGCTGTTGCATCAAATTGGCAAAATGATTGAAGGAGCAAGACCGAAAAGATAATTAGGTTGGGAAAGAGTAACATTTAAGATGAAATTTTTATTTAGTCAATTTTATTTACAGAGGGAGATGGCCCAGAATCTTTTGACAGAGTCTGGTTGCTTTAGACTGAAGATCAAGGCAAAATAAAGGAAAAAAGAAACATACAGATGCCAACTTTGGGCCTTCAGGCCAATCCACTACAGGTCACCTCATCCAACACTAAGGAGACACAGAGATTTCCCACAGTCCTCCCACCTGCAACAGAGCTGAAGCCTGCAATTTTATATCTCCTGGACTACTGAGAAACATATCTTTACTATAAAGGTAAATAATGCTGCCCTCTGAAAGCCATATTCTCTCTCTCTCTCTTTTCAAATAAAGTAAAAACTCAAGGTTTGTTCAAATCTTTTATGTTCATACTGTGTAAATGTGTTTTAAAAAAATCCTTGACTCAATGCCTGTTTATTTTTAATAATCTCACCTTTTTAAATTGAAGTTTGAGAACATGATTTCCTTTGATCTTTACATCCATACTAACTGATGAGACAACATTTGGACACATTCTAAAACAAGATCACCATATTTCATGTCTCCAAATCGAAAAACAAGACTATTTTGGAGATTACTTCTGTTTCTCTGCTTGTGAACACATCGATTGAAAGAAATTGGAAATATGTATTCCTTTGAAGATTCAGTTGTTCTAACATGCATCCAGTCACCCAAAAATAGTTATTCAGCACATACATTATGCTAGATAGCACGTTACCAATAAATTAATCAAAATAGATATGTGTCTCATGAAACTTATGTTCTTAGTGGGAAAAATAAATTCCAAAGAAAATTATAAGGTGCTGTGAAAGTCAACAAGCATTTGAAGTGGGAGGGGTATAATGATACCAGTAATTTAATACATTTTCTACATGATGTAACAAATTTGGGGGGCTAGTGCCAAGTAGGATAATAACTCTGTTTCTAACATAAGCTAATTTCTACAAATTGATTGCTATATTTGAAAAGCATGCATGCAAGAGCAACAATGAAAAATCAGCTCATTACCAAAACATTTTGTAAACATTTCCAGAGGGTAAGAATGCTTGATAAAGATACAGATGCATTTAGTTGTGAGTTTCATCTGAGCATTATTTAAAATTGCGTGCAGCCACAGAGGGAAGAGGTCATATATTTGATTCTCCCAGGCAATGGCAGATTGAGGTTTTTTTGAAATGTCAGCATAACCTGACAATTCATAGCTTTGTGCAACACTATTAATAACACGGTTATTATCCTCTTGATGGATTCCCTTCTTCAGGAAAATTTCAGCTGCAAGAGCAGAGGCAGTTGGGAGCTTCACAAGTGCTGGAGCTCATGTACTGGGAAGCTTTTCCCTACTGACTTTTCCTTAGGGAGCTAATGTAGTGAGTCATGGAGAGAAAGCAAACAGCTGTGAAGGTGACAAACACAGCATCTGCCCCTGGCTCCAAAAGATCCCTAGGCAGGCAGCAGAGCCAGAGTGGTGAGCGTCCTGGCTGCTGGGAAGCATTTTAGATGTAATGTACACAGCCATCTGTGAAATATTACAGGTCATTTCTATCCACATATTTTATTTTACATCTGGCTTAGGTAAACATCTTATCCTTCAGTTTACATTTACTGACTAAAGCTGCTGGACCATGGCTTACAATTACCTCAAAATTTATTGGTGGACAATAAATATATCTGTGCTTTTCTGTGTTTGCTAAGAAAACACATCTGAATTCTTCCTAAGTTATAAGGAGAAGTGTTTTCTAAACGCAAAACATTAAAATTTAGATGATTCTTTTTAATATAAAGGAAGAATTTGGGGAAAACATTGTGGTGTTCTTTGTACAAATTTTGCTCTTTTCAATCAAATATGCAAGTAATATTTACCACAAGTACTGGGATTATGTAATGAGTAAGTCGGATGTAGTGAAACAAATAGAATAAGAATAATTAAAAATAACATAAATATTTAGCTGTGGAAGGAGCAAGATACACATATACCCTTTCTTTTAACATTGATTTATTTAGTTAGTTAGTTGTGCCATCTCTTTGTTGCAGCAAGCGGGCTCCTTAGTTGCAGCTCTCCAACTTCTTAGTTGAGGCACGTGGGCAACTAAGGAGCCTGCCTGCCACAACAGAGGAGCCCGCACGCTGCAACTAAGGAGCCGGCAAGCTGCAACTAAGGAACCCACATATAACCTTTGTCTTAAAATTTCACTAACTCATTTCAACTCTAAGATTCTAGCTCCTCACTCACTCTAGGTAGCATAATCCCAGTTTAGTTCTGAAAAATTAAGCCATTTTTTTCAGCAGGTATTCATTAACCATTTTACGTTCAAGGTTTTATGCTAAGTATTGTAGATAGTGAAGTTGATAAAAGAGACTGTAATGCTGTTTGTGGTCTTGAGGGAAAACAGAATTAAATAAGCAGTTTACATGATAAAGTAATGTCATATGTCTCTAAATGGAAGATGAAGTCTATTGTAGGAGCCCATTCATAGCAAGAGCTGCTACCTCCATGTGAGAGAGTGCTGGAGGCTTCTCAACAAAAGAGTTTTCTAATTTGTGTCCATCCATAGATATATAAATGGATAAAGAAGATGCGGTGTATATATACAATGTACTATTACTCAGCTGTTAAAGAAACCTTGTCATCTGCAACAACATGGATGGATCTGGAATGTATCATGCTAAGTGAAATAAGTCAGACAAAGAAAGACAAATACTGTGTGATCTCACTTATGTGTGGAATGTAGAAACAAAACAAGCAAAACAGTTGCCATAGATAGAGAGAACAAACAACTGGTTGCCAGAGGGGAGTAGGATGAGGGTTTGAGTGAAATAGTTGTAGGGTATTAAGAAGTACAAACCTCCTGTTATAAAATAAGTAAGCCACAGAAATGTAATATACAGCATAAGGAATATAGTCAATAATGTTGTAGAAACTTTGTATGGGGACAGATGGTTACTAGAATTATTGTGGTGATTATTTCATAATGTGTGCAAGTATCGAAACACTATGTGGTACACCTGAAACTAACATAATATTGTATGTCAACTATATTTCTGTTTTCTAAAAAAAGGAAAAAAGAAGCACATAATTCCTGGCACAATTGTTATGTTGATGTGATCAGGCTATGGTAGAGAATAGCTGATGTATTCGTTTCTCCCTTTTCTTGGACTGACATAACAATGATTCCTTCATTTTTGTGAAAACAATGAGACAGAGTTTTTCAATCTTCTAAAAATTTGTTCTCTATTAAATGCAATGACTAAGCAATATTGAGCCATACCTGAGATGGTGACATACATTAGCTGGTACGTTTCTCAACTCTGGAGCTGCCATTGTTCTCTATGTGAGTGGAGTTGAAGAGTGAGTTTTCTGACAATCTACATCAATCTACTGGCAATATCAGTGCAGAGACTTCTGGATAACTATTATTCTTAGAAGGGTAGAGTTACTGAAATTCAATTACAACTTATTTTTGCCTTATCTGTGGTATAAATTGATAAGCCACACACAGACACACACACACACACACACATGCACTGAATCTAATTAAATGAGAATTTTCCCTCTTCAGGCAATATGAGGTAGATATCCAGCTTTGTGGTGACAAATGCTTAACAACTGACTCTCCAGAAAAAAAAAAAAGTGTGTGTGTTATTATAAAGCAGTTTATTATAAATTTTACAGATATTAAGAATGTGTAGTACTCAGTTTACAAATAATCATAAATATATATAATAACTTTTATTGTAAATTCTTATAGCCAATTAATTCTTATTGAAGGCTTTCACTGATTTTGTCTGAACTCCTGTGTTTGTAACCATCTATGGTGCAATATAACCATTATTTGATAAAATTAGAATACAAATAAATGATTGATTACTAACTGGTTCAGCAAAGAAGTTACTTACGCCATCAACGAATGAGTATAATCCTGACATGAATCCTTTGTTTATGTTATCAAGTGTGATGAAAGTGAAGCAGGTGGATGTATGTCGGAACTTCATTTGCTTGTCTATGACAAGAGAGACTTCTTTGTTGAATAAGATAGTAGTTTTCAAATATTAGTATAATATTTTCTCACTTCTTTGAACTATAGACACAATGTAATTGCTTGACATGATACAATTTTAAGTTTACTCAGTATTATTAATATTTTCTCTTTCATTCTTTTAAGTCCAGAAATCAACAAAACAATGAATTAACACTTGATTTTTAGCATTTGAAGGTCTCTGTGATAAAACACACTCATGACGGCTGATTTCGTGTGACTGACATGGCCTTACTTAATGTGGAGGTGGGAATTTTCCAAGCAGCACACCATTCTATAGGGTTTTCATAATACAGAGACGGTAGACGGAAGTAGTCTCTAATCTCTACCCTCAGGAGCATATATGTAGTAAAATGCTGTACAAGAATTAGGAGGTAATAAGTCTTAATCATTCATTACCTTTGATTTTAGTATAATTTATTTCATTTTATATTTATTTGCTTTTTGATAATGACTATGTTTAAAATCTGACTTCCAAAATTCTTGAAATTTTGTCAGTTATCTCTTGTGATCTGGTATGAACCAGTTCCATCACATCATTGGTTTATCCTATGTAAAAGCAATGGCTAAAATCTAATAATTTTCCTAATGTACAAAGAGGAAACTGATTATAAGATGGTGTAAAGGGCTCTGGACCTGTATGATCTCAGGAACTTCTCTGACATAAGCATGTGACTTACATGAAGGGTGGGTGGGAAAGAACACCTGTATGTGAGGCCAGGAGGACTCCGATCTAAATGAAGGAGCAGCCTTCATGCTATTATGTATCGTAAAGGAGACATCAGTCCTTCAAAATGCAAACTGAGTTCCTGGTCCTGCCCGCTGAGACTTTGGGCAATTTATTCAACTTCCAATTCTGTTTTCTCATCTATTAAATGGAAGTAAGGCAACTTACAGGGTCTTTTTAAAGTTTTCATAAGTCGTGTGTAAAATTTTAGAATATTGCCTGGCATACTACGTGGTAGCTACTATCTGGAAATCTTTAGACTTCTCCCAAGTTGTGTTTATCTGTCTCTGAATTCCCTGATTCTGAATTTCACCTATTATTTTTGCAGAGAATAAAGTTTGAATATACAGTTATTTTGCATAATCCATGCTAATCTTGAACTCAATTGAACAAAGAAAATGGGCTTTAGGAAAAGTTCTCTTGGAAGATAGAAAAATATTGTAAATAACTCTTGTCTGAAGATGTGTAAATACTGTGGTATAGGAATTTAGATAAAATGATGGAAAATCATGTCATTGACACATTAAATTTTGGAAGTGTTGTTCTATCTCTCTGAACTTCTGTCTCCTCACTTGTGTAAAGTGAGTTATAAATAAGTTTTTAATTTTATTTGTAAATGTGTCAGTATTTACCTCTGAAGAACGGGACTCTTTTTGTAAAGAAAAATAACCAAGATATCATTAATTATGATTAATGATGATTTCTTAATCATAATATATATTTCACAGGACTGTTTGAGAGATCAGAGGTAACACAAGCAAAATCACCCTGTGTTATTGGCCTCTAAGGACTTTTATTAATATAATTACTATTATTATTAGGTACAAATATTTTACCTCCTTCTAAAAGGAGGCATCTAAAATATAATGACAAATAAGTGAGTTTGCACCTACCTCATTTAGGTGAAATTATAGTTAACAGGAGTAGCATGCCTGAAAATTTCTTTTATATTACAATGAATTATTTTTCTCTAGAGATATCATTGAATTACTACTGGAATTTTAGTCAAATAAAGTTGTAAGCAGTACCAAACGAGTTTCCAAAGTCATAAAACACTTGCACCTGTTACATTCTGTTCAATTTGATTTACTTTCCCCTGAAAATGTTGACATAAAAAAGTGGAGGTGTTATTCTTCCATATTTTCATAAGGAATTAAGGCTACCGAAGAGGACATCCCTGAGTTCTTTTATCTGTAACATGAAGAGATTGTATAGTTTGTTTCATTACCTATTATAAGAGATTCACTGATATTTTTTCTATCAACAAGGTTAAGTTTACCCTCCAAAATGCATGAAATTTCTAATGCTTTGAGCCTGTTCCAAATTTGGTTTTCTATGTCCCTTTTGAACTGTCTCCCACTCTTGGCAATGGTGTTCAACACTCTGATAATTCAACTTGACTAAATTTCTCAAGTCCAGGAGAAAACATTTGCATCTTTAATTACAGCCTATGATTATTGTGACAATTAGTTCAATTGTTTCATGATAAAATTAAGACTGCAAATAGAATATGTACTGTGGTCATGACTCTTGATTGAGACTGATGCTGATGCTTATGAAAGGAACAGAAATCATTGCATTACTTTGTATTTATTATTGTAGCTCACTTTGGCTTCTTTCATGCCTAAAATTAGAGCTTATTTGTTGTGGCCAATAAGGGCACAATGTTTCTTAGTCTCACAGCTTTGCTCTGAAGATTCAGACTGTTATGGCCACAGATACCACACATAGTGTAACAGGTCCAGAGAGATGATACAAATCTGGTCTTTGTTTTTGTTTGATCTGCTTTAGTTTTAGAAGTGGAGCAGAAGTGAGAGTGCCAGATCACCTTAAATTATCCAGGGTGTTTTCAGGCTTCACAGGACAGTGAAGTAGTTCAAACAGTTTTCAAACTGGGTTCTCAAAACTTGAATTGTTAAAATGTATTTGGGAATGTATTTTTGTAATCACTTTTATTTCTCACATGTGATTATTTCCCCAAAATCCCTACTCCCATTCGTAACTAAAGATGTCTGCTCTGACTCCTAACCAGCTATCATGGAATCATAGTTAATTTAGTGATAGATTCACCCATTTATTCCAAAAACTGGGTCAACTATTTACCCACTCTTTATTTTCCACTTACAGTGGAGCAAATTTGAGTTCCCTTGAAAATTAATTAATGATGTATTATCTTATTATTAAAGTTAGGCAACCACTGCCATAGGTATGTGCTGTTATCTTCAAATAGCTGTGTCTCAAAAAGGAATTATGGCTCTTATGTTCAACAACTATTATTTTTAGCTCAACTCAATCCTTTGGAAAAGAAGAGAAGAAGAAGAAGAAGGAGGAGGAGGAGGAGGAGGAGGAGAAGAAGTAGGAGAAGAAGAAGAAGAAGTAGAAGAAGAAGAAGAAGGAGAATAGGAAGGAGAAGGAGGAAAAAAAAGCAGATTACAACCATGCAGGACATGAAAATCCAGCCCATTCACACCTATTTTTCCTCCAAGAATGAAGCGCTTCCTGAAATTTTGGATGAATTCAGACCCCCACGTCAATGAATACCATTTGTAAATAGCATCCCTGACTTCAGCTGCATGTGATTGGCTGCTTTCATTCACACAGCACAACCTGTGTGGTTGTCTTTTCTCAGCCTCTCTCACCCACTGTGTGCTCTGCCTTCCCAGTAACAACATAATCACCTGCTGGCAGCATCACCAGGAGGCTCTCCAGTCCCCAAACTTGTCTAGCATCCACAGGAAAGTCTTTTCTCTCATGAAGCTGCCACGCACAAAAATTAATAACAAGCAAAACCTTGGACACATAAGCAGGAAAAGGAGTGAAAGTGAAAAAGCTCACTCTTGAGGGTTCGATTTCAATTCCTGTTTAGGCTGGGCATCTACATGAATTTATCCAGTGTTTACATGCCAGGCCACAGGGAAAGGATAGAAGGGGGAAAAAATAAAAATTTATCTTATATTTCTGATAGATAACAATCAAATATTAAAATGAGAAATGAAATTGTTATTTGCTGTCTAGTAAGAAAGATGGTTGAAGTTATTACTATTAATATTACCATGCAAATCATCTGAATCTTAGTAGATATTTTAAGACAGTATTGATCTATATTAATTGACAAGATATATATGAAGACATTTCTCTTCTGTACATGGCTTTTATTTATGAGGTTAATTACTTTTTATTTAGAGTTAACTGGGAAGAAAAATGCAATCATTTTTCTATGAGGGTCTGGCCCTTGGAAGAACTTATATATATGGATATGGCCCTTGGAAGAACTTATATATATGGATATGGAATAGGGGGGCCCCTTAGCAACTACACGTACGTATTGTTTGCTGTTCTTTTGCTCACTGGGTTATTGTACAACGGCTCAGTATTAATGTCCCATAGAGAGTTTCCAAAGAGAGGTTTATAATTTAGTTTCAGCTTCAGCATCTATTATCTGCTTTTAAAAGTGATATTGTTAGCTCCATCTTGGTAATGCTTGGTAACAATCATTGATCCATTACGTGTTCAATCCTGGGGACCTCAGAATGTTATAGCACACATCATTTCTAATTACCCTAACATTAGTTCTTGGAGTTTACTTCCAATGTACTGATTAAATGTTGGCCACTAAAATGTATAAATTTATAAGTAAAAATGTAAAGACAGGTCTCTGATCTAAGATAAGTAGGTCAAAAATTATGAGTAAGTATATTCTTTGTATTACCATTTATTCTTTTTCTGGAAACTATAAAATAATTGATATTCTTTTTTGATCGTAAACTCCTCCCTGAAAATAAAATTTGTCAAACTACTTATCAGTAACAATATGTATTAAGTACTTTTGGCTGGAAATTATATAATGGTGTGGAAATTCTTGAATTTTTCTGGGGTCAAAAAATTAAGGAAAAAAAAATTTCATGAAAATTTCAATTTTCTTTTTTATGCTGTATAGATAAGATTTATATTAAATTGAAGTACTTAATTTAATTATATAAAATATTATAAAATGTTTGGTTAATAATTGATAGTAGTATTCAGAATTTTAGCTTTTATTGAAGAACTATTTTTTTCCCCCAAATACTGAAAACAAGGATAATCATGTAAGTAATATTTAAGAACAACAAAATTATTGCTTTATAAGTTACAGTTAGATGTGAGTTCTCTATAGTCCTCTCTGTCAAAGCGAAAATTTTTGTTTGGGGAATTCGCTCCAGTCATAATCATGTATGTTATTAGATAGTTGTGTGATTGAGTTCTTGGCAGAGTATTTGGCTCTTACTGTCAAGGTTGGCTTTCTTCTGGTTACTCAGTCAGCCACTGTAGTAGGCTGAATAATAACCACCCGAAGAAGTTAGGTTATAGTCCCTCCAACTTGTAAACGTTAGCTTAGGAGGAACTAGAGTCTTTGCAAATGCAATTACATTAAGGATTTTGAGATGGGGAGACTATGTCAGATTACCTGGGTGGGCTTCAAACCCAATCACAGAGTTCTTATAGGAGAGGCAAAGGGAGATTTGACACATAAAGAGGAGGAAAAGGCAGTGTATCCACCGAGGCAGAGATTGGAGTGATTTAACCTCTAGCCAAGAGAGTCCTGTTGACCTCCTTGGGCAGCTGAATTTTCCCTCAGAACCTACGGAGGGAGCAAGGCCCTGCCAGACTTTGACTCCACCCATTGAAACTGAGTTTAGACTTCTGGCCTCTGGAACTTTAAGAAAACACTTTTTTGTCCTTCTAAGTCACTGAGTCTGAGGTCATTTGTTACAGCAGCCTCAGGAACCTAATAACATCACGTGTGGATCATAATTGTGAATGAACAGGTTAAAAACTGTTGAGTACTACCCCATGAATAACCAGTGAAGGAACCATCACATGATTGTGCCATGTAACTATACTTTCTAAAAAATGGAAACAAATATTGAAACAACTAAATAAAATAGTTGGTAATAACTGCTTATAAATCATTTAATATTAGTTATTCATAAGAAATATTGCTTATTTAAAAATAAAAATATATGTGCTCTGAAGATGATACATGATCGAAAATTTTAAAACGTAAACCAGTTTTTAATAATATAAATAATACATACATGAAAAAATAAAACAATGTGCAAGTAAAAGGTTCCCATCCACATTCCTGTCCTCCATTCTAAGCACCCAGGCTGCTTAGATTACAGATCTTGATCGTTAGCTGTTGTGCATGTGTGTTTGTATTCTGCATGTGTAAGTGCACATACTTTTACCTACATGCCAGAGAGGTGGTTATCTTCTTTAAGTAATCACATCAGAATTTACTATCCTTTTTGCATTTAGGTTACTACAGAATATCGAGCAGAGTTTCTTGTGCTATATAGTAAGTTCTGTTGGTTATTTTAAATATATAACCTAAATGGGAAAATAATTTGAAACAGAATAGATACATGTATATGTATAACTGAATCACTTTGCTGTATACCTGAAAAAAACAGAACATTGTTAATCAACTCTACTCCAATATAAAATTAAAAAAAAAGGATTTACTATCCTAAATTAGAATATATTATATATTTGTTTCATTTATTGATAACCACGTCTTCTTCCTGAACCTTCACTTTCAGGTTAGTGTGCTTGTTTAGATTGCCCTCTTGTAATTGAACGACTCTCTGTAGGCAAGGCTAGGTCTCTTCAGAGAACACCAAAACAAAAACCAAACCTATCTTCTCAATTTAATTTTTTTTTAAATGTTTAAGGGTTTTAAACATGATGACAATGGGTTGAATCATGTCCCCCCAAAATTCGCATGCTGAAGCTCCAGTCTCTACTCCCTCCCGATGTGACTGCACCATGTACCCAGAAATGTTGAAATAGCTTTGGAATTGTGTAACAGTGGAGGATGAAGGCATTTCAAGGTACATGCTGGAAAGAGCCTAGTTATCTAGAATGGACAGTTGGTAGAAATATGGACATTAAAGGCAATTCTGTTGAAGGCTCAGAAAGAAAAAAGGAGAGTTGGAGAGAAAGCTGTGTTTTCTTGAGATGAAATAAATAATCTTAAGTAGAACACTGATAAAATATGAATATTAAAGATGCTTTTTTGTGAGCCCTCAGAAATGAGGAACATGTTATTGGACAAAGGAGAAAGGATGATTCTTGTAATAAAGTGTCAACAAACTTGGCTGAACTGTGTTCTAGCCTTTTTTTTTGAAAGGTAGAACCTGTGAGTGATGAAACTAGATATTTAGTTTAGGAGGTTTGTAAGCAAATTGTGAAGGAGTGGCTTTCTTTCTTCTTATTGCTTATAGTAAAATGTGAGAGGAAAGAGGTAAATAGAAGGGTAGCAGGCCTGAAATCTTAAGAAGACTCAGGGTTATCATGACAGACATACCGTAAGGGGACTCCCTGTGAGCCACAGACTAATATAATCCCCTGCTCTTGAGTGCAGACAGAACCTGTGATTGGTCTTTAGCAAAGAGAATATGACAAACATAAAGAGATTTTACAGATGTAATTGGGTCCCTACTAGGTGGACTTGGGTTCATCAAAAGAGGGAGAATCCTGAGTGGATCTGACCTAAATATGTGAAAGACTTTAAAAAATAAATTCCCCTGCTAACTTTAAAGAAGTGACCATGTGGCACATGGTCACAGAAGACCATGTGACTAGGACCTGTATGATTTCTAGGAGCTGAGAGCAACCCTGGGTCAACAGGCATCATGAAAGCAGGGACGTCCATCCTATAATCAGGACAAGGAGCTAAATTCTACCAAGAATAGGCCTAGGAGAAGCCCCCAGGCTCCTGTGAGATCATGGCCCACACAACACTGAGAATCGAGCTTGCTAGACCCTGAGCAGAGAACCTAGTTACCCCATGCCAGACCAATGGAAACTGTCAGGTCATGATGAGTGAGCATTATGGTAATTTGAGCATTGCGGTAATTTGTTACACAGCAATACCAAACTAACACAGCTTTGAAATTTGTGGAAACATCATAGAACTATTCCAACCTGGTGGAGAATACATTTTCAAGATAATTAAAAAACATATATGTGATTCTGGAGTGTGTGTGTGTGTTTTTTTTTAAAGAGTACTATTTGGAAAACTAGCAAAACTTGAATGGTGTCTGAAGAATATATGACATATCATTAACAGTTTCATCAGAGAAGAGCCACTATGAATGATTTAGATTTAAGGATTTATTACAAGGATTAGAATATTTGCAGCTGTGAGAGGTGTTACAGTATATGTAGAGTTTTTTATCTCTGCATCTAGATTTGTATTGAGAATATATAAAGAATATTAAAGTTAACAATAAGCCAAACAAAATAATTTAAATATAGGAAAAATGCATAGAAATGAATAAAAATAAAACAACAAAATTTGTGGGATGCCATTAAAAAAGGGAAAAGAGAGAAGTTTGTACACTAAATGCTTATACCAGATAAAGGGCAAAGTCTCATATCAATTGTGTAAGTGTCTACCTGAAGGAAATAGAAAAAGAAGAGCAAAATAAACTCAAAGCAAACAGAAGAAAGGGAATAATAAAATAAGAGAAGAGGGCTTCCCTGGTGGCGCAGTGGTTGAAAGTCCACCTGCTGATGCAGGGGACATGGGTTCATGCCCCAGTCCTGGAAGATCCCACATGCCGCGGAGCGGCTGGGCCCGTGAGCCATGGCCGCTGAGCCTGCACGTCCGGAGCCTGTGCTCCACAACGGGAGAGGCCACAGCAGTGAGAGACCCACATACTGCAAAAAAAAAAAAAAAAAAAAAAAAAAAAGAGAGAAGAAATAAGTTAAACTGAAAACAGAAAATAATAGAAAAGATAATAACAACAAAGTGATGCTTTGAGATGCTCAGTTACAATTGATAAAGTTCTACCAAGACTGACAAGGATTAAAAGAGAAATGACACAATTTATCAATATCAGAAATGAAATAGGAAATATTACAACATGCCCCTTAGTTATTAAAAAGATAGTACTAGAATACTATAAACAGCTCTATATGCATATATGTGGCAGGTAGAATGAAATAGACCAATGCCTGATATATACCAAATTTCACTAAGTATGTAGTAGGTAATGCAAACATTTCTATAACTATTAAAGAAATTCAATCCAACCAAAAACTTAAAAAATAATGTCAATTCCACACAGTTTCTTCCAGAAAATATGAGGAAATATTAATTTCCCAATAATTTTATGAAACTACAATAACCAGACAAAGACTGCATACATACACAGAAGAAAATTACCAACCAATAACTCTCAAAAACCTAGACACAAAAATTCTCAACAAATAATTAACAGATAAAACTCATCAGTTCAAAAAATAGTAATAAACCACAATCGGTGGGGTTGTCTCCCAGGTATTCAAGCCTTTCAAGTATTTGAAAGTCAGTCAATATGATCCTCCATACTCATAGGCTAAAGCAGAAAAACACATGATCAGATCATAAAAGCCATCATTTCAATACTGATTCATGTTAAAAACTGTCAGCAAACTGGAAATAGAGGATGATTCCCTCACCTTAATAAAGAACATCTGCACAAATATACAGCTAACATAATTCAGAATGATGAAAGAATAAATGCATCTCCCCATTCACTGATGTCAAGACAAAGCAAGAATGTAGGTTGTTACCACTCCTACTCAACATAATACTGCAAGTAATAGTCAAGGCAATAGGGCAAGAAGAAGAAATAAATTGCCTGCAGATTGAAAAGGAAGAAACAAACTGTCCCTGTGAACAGATGAGATATTTGTGTATGTATAAGGTCTCAAGAAATCTTCCAAAAAATGAAAGAAAATTTATAATAAGTGAATTCAACAAGATAACAAACCAACACATGAAACAATGCACAAAATCATTTCTATTTCTCTATATTAACAATGAACATGTGGAAACTGAAATTAAAAACACAGTATCATTTAAAATAGTTCCCCCAATAAAAACTTATGTATAAATCTAACTAAAATTGTACAAGACTTTTATGCTATAAAACACACATGAAAGAGATTATATAACTATATAAATGGGTTAGAGAATCATGGTTTGAAAAATCAACATGATAATACAGTTAATTATCCCAAAATTAATCTAAAATTTACATAGATTTTTTAAAATCCTTGAAAGGTTTTTTTTTTTTTCAGATACAGACATGCTTCTCTAAAGGTATATGGACAAGCAAAGAAATTAAATAGCTAAATAATTTTGGAAAAAAAGAATAAATAGGGAAAAATCATTCAACTGGTATTAAGACTTATCATAGTTACAGTAATCAACACTGTATGGTATTGATGAATGAATAGATACATAGGTCAATGAAAGAGAAACCCAGAAATAGAACCATATAAATATGCCCAACTGATACGTGGGTCTCTCACTGTTGTGGCCTCTCCCGTTGCAGAGCACAGGCTCCGGATGCTCAGGCTCAGTGGCCATGGCTCATGGGCCCAGCCGCTCCGCGGCATGTGGGATCTTCCTGGACTGGGGCACGAACCCGTGTTCCCTGCATCGGCAGGCAGACTCTCAACCACTGCGCCACCAGGGAACCCTGCCCAACTGATTTTTGACAAAGATACAAATGCAACTCAGAGGAAGTATAATCTTTTCAATAAATGGTGCTGGAACAATTGGGCATCTATAGGCAAAAAAAAAAAAAAAAAAAATCACTCTCATACAAAAAGTAATTCAACATGGATCATACTGTAAAACTTTTAGAAATAACAGAGAAGAAAATTTTAGAACCTAAAGTGAGAGATGAAAACTTCTTAGACATAACACCAACAATATAATCACTAAAAGAAAAATTGATAAAGTACAATGATTAATAATTTTGGTCTAAGAAAAATATACTATTAACAGGATAAAAAGACAAGCTACAGACTAGAAGAAAACATTTTCAAACCATTTATCTGACAAAGGGCAAATCTTAGATTCATAGATACTCTCAGCACCAACAGTTAAAAAACGAGCAATGACTCATTTAGAAAATGGACAAAGGATATGAACAGGCGCCTCATTTGAGAGAGTATACAGATAGCAAATAAGCACATTGCTATTAGGGGAATCGAGCTTAAAACCACAATGAAATATCACCACATTAGAATGTTTTTTAAAAATTATAATAAATGCTGGCAAGTATGTGGAGAAACTAAATATCTTATACACCGCTGGTGGGAATGTAAAAGTGACATTGGAAAATAGTTTGGGAGGCTTTCCTTTTTCTTTAAAATAAAACTAAACTGTACTTATTGTATAAACAGCAATCAAATTCTTTGGTATTTATCCTGAAGAAATGAAAACTTATATTCACACCAAAACCAGTACATGAATGTTCATAGCAGATTTTGCTGTAATCACCTCAAAGTGGACACAATCCAAATATTTAAAAAGTCATAGAATGAAATAATACTTAGCAATAAAATGAAGCAAACTATTAATCCATGCAATAACTTGGACGGGCATTATGCTTAGTTAAAAAAAAAGGCAAGTCTCAAAAAGTTCCATGCAGTGTGATTCCATTCATATAACATTTTTTTTAAAGTGACAAAACCATAGAGATGAAGAACTACTATTGCTTGCCAGGGTACACAGCCGTCATAATATGAGGGAATTCTACTGTGGGGATGGGACAGATATGTGACTTGATGTTTGTGGTGTTTACATAAATCTATACATGGAAGCAAATGCATAGAACTACACACATGTGCAGAAATGTTTGCATGTAAAATCTGGGGAAAAGTGAATGAGGTCTGTAATCTCATTAATAGTATTGTACTAGAGTCATAACAGTATTGTCCATTTCCTGGCTTTAATATTCAACTTCAGTTATACAAGATGTCACCATTGGGGAGAAGTTGGGCGAAGGGTTCATGAGATGATAGGTTTTTGCCACTCCCTATGAATCTTACATGGGTGTGTAGGAGGGTATACTTATTCTTAAAATATAAAGCCTAAAGTATGCAGAAAATAAAGTCTTTCAATATCTTAGAGAAAGAGAAAAAAATAATTAGTGTATGTTTGAAGGGTAAGTATGAGCTCATTGTAATATTTTTGTTGACTTTTCCGAGTATTTAAACTTAGAGAAATTATAAACTTGGGCAAGTAAATTTGAGGGACATAAAAGACATTCAAAGCATGAATTGATAAAACAAATTATGTAATCATTTTGTTTCCCTGTTCAGATTCTATCATTTTGTATTAAAGCTAAAATCTTGTTTTTCAGGTCTGCAGTATACCAAACTAAAAAGTTGGGAAAAAAAGTCTGGTGTCTGGCATGATGGGAATAGCAGTATATACAGTGTTTTTTTTTTTTTTTACATCTTTATTGGAGTATAATTGCTTTACAATGGTGTGTTAGTTTCTGCTTTATAACAAAGTGAATCAGTTATACATATACATATGTTCCCATATCTCTTCCCTCTTGCATCTCCCTCCTTCCCACCCCTCCAGGCATTCAAAAAACACAGAGCTGATCTCCCTGTGCTATGCGGCTGCTTCCCACTAGCTATCTACCTTACAGTTTAAATAATCTAGCCTGTTGTTACTGAGAACTATTTAATAAGTTGGCTCCCTGAAAACTAGAGATAGTTTATTTAGTTAAATCTGTTTAACTCAGTCACAGAATAATAGCAACAGATGCTTCTTCCTCCTTAAAACTTGTATTTTTTTATACAATAAAGAGTTTAGATGGCTCATATGTCTAGCTTTGTATGGGAGGAGTAGGGAGAAAAATGAACAGATGCTAGAAACATTTATTCTAGTTAGTTTTATGAGTTGATATCTCTGACAATTTTTCATAGCCTTCAGTGGTCTAATACATCATTTAATCTGCCAGAAAGAAGGACAATTAATGTTTAAAATAGGTGCTTTATTAAGGAAACTTTACAAAACATCTATCCTTAAGGACCCCCAAGTAGTTCAGCATTTTTGATAATGTGTTTCACTGGACATATTTTTAAAATGTGATTGCAAGGTAAAATGTAGACAATTTAAAGCTAAGGTTAATTTCATGTGATTCTATTTCACAATGTCCTTTTTGCATTTTTACTATATTCATAAGGAACAAAACAGTGACTTGATTTAATGTGTATTACTGAGAATAATGTACTGGTATTCTAGGTTAACCAAGAAATGACAGAGGGAGTTGCTAGAGCTTAGCTTGGAAGAGGTGTCCTCAGATACTCACAACGTCTACCAATTTACTCTTCTTCCTAGGACATGAGCTGTGGGAACAGGAAAGAGTTGGAAAATCAAAATTATTCCTTTTGATCTCAATGTGCACGTTGAACTGCACTTGTTACGTACAATCCAATTCCTCAAAGCATCCATCAGTCAATGAGCATTAACACGGGTGCAATTGTATGTTCCAATAGCTGGAGTTCACTCCGTGTTTACTTTCGGCATTTCTTTTTCCATTTGAAAATGAAATCATATCTTCCACTTGCTGTGTAAGTCTCCCTAGTGTTCTGCACAGGGTCTCTACCGATTAGCTAGAAATACTATTTTACACAGTCTTTCCTGCTACCTCATACTTCTCAAACCTATCATTTTAAAAAATTAGCTCTGCTGCTCATTTCAGGTTGGGGAACTATGCATTTTGAAAACAGCATGGCATGGTTTAAATGGAATAAAAATGGGCTTTTACTCGACAGAACCGAATTCAAACCCATGGTTCGTTATTCACAAACTGTGAGGCTATAAGCAATGTGCTAACAGCACTGAGCCTGGTCCTATATTCTTCAATATTATAGAAAATGGTATTTTCCTACCTCCCTTGCAGAGTTGTTTTAAAGCTGAACGAGAAAACAGTAGAAAGAGCTTTATAAACAAATGGCAATGCTATATAAGAACACACTAATTTTGATTAATTAATGTAGTAGGGATCCAGGTTTGCACAGAGCTAATTTCCCCCTGGATCTAGGATGAACCTAACAGGAGAACTGTTGAATCCAAATGAACCAGACGATCCTGAGTACATCTTTCCTATGAAAACTCTTGGCCACAGCACTTCCAAAGGGAGGAAAATGCTTAAAGCACACATAAATTCAAGAAAAAGAGGGCCAGAGCAAAGGGGTGGTTCAAACACAAAACTGGATCTGCCAAACAGATTGGCCTCTGCTCCAGCTGCTGGTCCTGAGAGTCTCAGGGTGAGGAAGGTGACCAATAAAACAGTCAGTGAAATAGAAAGAGATTTTCCCTGAACTGTCGTAGGATATGGAGAAGAAAAAGCTTTCAAAAGCACTCACATCAAAAGCGTTGAAGACACAGGTGGCAAATCCTAGGCATAGATAGCAGGTGTGGGCAACGGTGGTATCACCTGTAGAGTCTCAGGTGTCAATTAGTACAAGCTAAACTGAGAGCATCAGTCAAGCCCCCATCCCATACTGCAGACAGTGCAGTGCAGGGAGAGGCCAGAGGGGAAGTGCTGCTCTCCGGTGTCCCACTGCTCTCCGTGGACAGCACCTGATGGGTGACACATGATGTAGTCGGGGATTATCTCACTGCAGAGGGAGACCCCAACAAAGGCCTTTTTATGGGTGGGGGGCCAAGAAGAAGGAGAGAAGAAGACCCAGGGGTGGAAAAGTGCTAAGTCAGGATGAAGCAAAGTGTCCCAGCTGAGCCCCCAATAAGAAGGCCTCCAAAGGGAGCTGCCTGGGTTTGGAACGCAGGTATGTGTACCAGCAGAGCAGGTCCAGGGGCTCCTGAGTCCTTGACTACAAGAACACTGTAATAAACTGACTCTGTACCCCAAGGCTGCAGTAGGGAGATTAGCTTCTTCCCGGGAAGACTGCTGGGCAAAGCTTGGAGGCAAACTTCTCATCACCCTTAGAAGAGTACGGGGCATCGGCTGCCTCTAGACCATGAGGATTGGCTACCTGCGTAAGGTTCTAACAGAGTCTGTGTTGGTGAGGACCCATCTGTGGGCACGGATGACACACTTAACACTTCTGACATTAGCACTCACTTTAGCAAGAGATGTTATCAGAGAATCTGGAGATAGGGAACAGGGTCAAGACCAAAGCCTCCAGGTAGGCATATTCCTGGAGCCACCCAGAATCATCTAGAAAGAACTTAACTGATGCTGGAATTCAGACAAATGTAGTTAAAACAAACAAAATGTAGCATTTTTAACAAATGCTCAAAATCAGGGATTGGAGGTCAGAAGAGGATTTATATACCTGCTTTGCCAGTTATGATCTGGTTAAGCGCTGGGGGTTTAGTCAATCTCTCTAAGCTTCAGTGTCTGCATTTTAAAGGAAGGGATAATAACCGTATCCACCATGTTGTGAAGATAAAATAATACTTCATGTGTTTCAGGAGTGAAAAGGAAATCAAGATATTCTCAAATGAAGGAAAACAAAGAGAATGTGTTGCCAGCAGACATACTCTAAAATAGTAGCACTTCCTTTAAAGGACCCATCCTGTGTCTGGCAAATAATAGTCTCAATACATTTCAGATATAGATCGTGATCTCATTTTGTCCCCAAATACATATAATCTCAGAAAAATGTGTTTTCATAATTATATGTATCGTGTTCTCTTTTAAAATTTCCCTCTTGAAATCTTTAATCTTTTGCAATATATTTTTAAAATTAACTTGTAGCAAGAAAACCTTCCCTGTTCTCCATTTCCTCAATATTCAATGAAAAGTTTAAAACAGGCTTTCTCCATTTACCTTGACAGAGCATGTTCTATGATTCCATTAAAATACACTGCATTTTAATAGTTTTTCCATCCTCTCTTCAATGTTTAATCATTAGTCTCATATTGACCAGGTGACATTTGTTTAGCACATTCTATATATATATATTTACAGACTCTAAGATGGGGGCTAGGGATGGAGAGAAAGAGTAATGAGGTCAGGTTAACAGCACAGGAGACCAAGATCTCATCAGATAAATGAGAGCATGTTGTTACAGATGTTACAATAGACTATGATGCTGTACAAATAGAAAGGAATTTGTAATTGGAAAGATTAAATTCTATTACTTTGAAGACTGATGGAATGAAGACCAGAGTGGAGAAAAATCATCCACTTAATGAATATAGTTGTACATTTTCCATGTACTTTTCACTCATTTTATTAATTGGAAAATAGAAGAATGCTATAACACAAGGTTTCTCTGAAAAGGAATGGAGATAACTTTACATAAACCTTGGACCAAGTTGCATCAAGAGGTAAAAAAATGTAAACAGCAACCAGAAAGAAGTAGATGTGGGCGAATGTTGAGTTTGGACGCAACACAACACAAACTGGAAAGATTCTTTGGGTTTTGTTAGGTTTACAATGCACACTGATGAGGATTAAGGCAAATCTGAGAGTCTCTGCTACTTTCCTAAGTCTATAACCTTAAGCCTCATTTTGTTTCTCTATAAAGTTCGTTATCATAATATATACCTTAAATACTATCTAATCAATATAAAGGGCCTACAATAAATAGTGGCATCAGTTAAATATCACCTTTACATCCCCGACGCTCAAACATTTCTAACCCGATCATAGATAATTTTCTAGGAAGGCTTTCTCAAGTTTTATCCCTTTCTTTTTCACTGACCCACTTTTTTATCTCCTATATGTGTTTATCTTTAATAAATGGACATCTTTTTCTACAATATATTAATTCTTAAGGATTGTAACCCAAATGGTTAGTGTGAGGAGAAACATGGCCAGAACCCCACCTAAGAGTTTACTCTTTTTTTCTTTCGCTGTTTCTGTCTTTCGTCTTGTTTCTTTTATGACTCATGCTATAATCTAATGGTGGAAATTAGGGATTTTGGAATCAGAGTTCAATGTTGTAAGGACTGACTCAAAATTTGGGGGAGGTCATTTTGTGCAATTCTTCCTTATTTTCATTGGTCATGGTAAGAGTGTTTACACCATGGAAATTGGCAAAGGCTTATAAAAAAGATATTTTTTGAGAGAGTTGTTACTAACTTTGCATTATACCAGTGAGTGAGACAGGCTTGTGGTTGAGTCCTGTCCACATAGAAGCTGAATGAACTTCATCACATTACTAATCCCTCTGTGAGCCTCAGCTCCTATATGTATAGAATGGGTACAAATAATAATTATCTCATAGGATTCATAGGGTCATTTCATGAGATAATATATTGTAGTGTCCATACAATAATATCAATTGTACAATACATTGCAAATTCTTAAATCTTAGCTAGTAGGATTATTTTTCTTATGAGAGTTTTTTAATTCCTTTGCTAAAGTTAGCACTCAGGTGTATCCAGTTTCTTTATTTTTCCTAATAATTACTCTCCACTGTTTAGCCAAAGAATAAAAGTGTACTGATAGAATATGGTCTTCCTTTCCTTCTAAGGTGCATAGGGCAAGAGCTGCCATTTATAATGACTACTAATCCCAATTTATGGGACCTCTCTCCTGTGTACCTTGGAATCACCTGGGTTCATGAAAAGCTAACCTATAGAAGAAAAGCAAAAAACAGCAGAGGAGCCTCAGTATTTTAGTTTAGATATTGAATCATTCCAAATAAGGTTTTCACTATGTGTTTGCCCTTCATTTTACCTCTAACATTTTAAAGACAAGTGTGGTAAGATTAGACATGTTTTTGCACTATATAGATCTATTGTTTAAAATTTTTTGCTTAAAGGCTGAGACGTGTGTGTATGTATGGTGCAACCTTCCTTTTACTCACTAGTTGAAATCTTCTCTGGCCAAAATCACCTTTAAAATTTGACGCAAGAATCCCTGTTGTTTTGTTCAGGTGTGGTGCCAAGTTTCATGCCCTGCTGTCACAAGGGTGTACACAGGCTCATGGGGACACTTAAAATGCAGGCCAAGCCTTGGCAAATGGTTTCTTGCATGAGTTATTTTTGTTCTATTATGAAAATAGATTCTGTGGTAACCTCTGGGTTGTATGGTGCCGATTCCTACACAGCTTTCACACATGTTCAGTGTCTCGGCAGGATCTGAAGCATTTATTGGACAACAGAAAAGGTCTCTCTTCTCCAGTGAGATGGGTTTAAGAATTCTATTGGCATGAGAGGTGAGGAAAAGCAATACAAGCAGACATTTTGCTTAGAATCCTACGTACATGACAGCAAGTCTCACTCCAAGGAAATGTGAATGACACACAAAAGTATTTCTTTTCTATTCTCAGAAGAACCATCTACTCTGTAGCAGATGGGAGTATCAAGCTCATTTTCTTAAACATGGAAATGTAACTTAATTATAATACATGGCATTTAAATGGAATATAATGCCAGTACATCTGAGTACAAGATTTGATAAGCTATATCAGCCTATCAGCCCATAGCTGCATTATACCGGTTACAATGATTCACCCTACCCTTCAAAGGAAGGTGAAATGTCCCGTTAATGTTGCTCTATAATTACACCATTGGTGGCAGGATGCTTCTCCCTGTGACAATCAGCTAAAGTTCTCAAGCATGAGATTTGATTACCATTGTTTTTGTATGGAAAGCTAAAACGTAATTGTCATAAAATTACCAGCATCCCTTGTTTAATGTTCAATAGCAATCACATTTTCATATCACGCGCACCAGAAGGTGCTTTACTGGATATTGACATCAAAGTCACAGCAATATAAGAAACTTAAAAATGAAAAAAAAAATCTTCATAGCCATCTTCTTACTTTTCAGAAGATGGGAAACTAACAGTAAGTTTTTATAACTGTATACATATGTAATTTGTGTTTTTCTAATTAGAGAAACTACTTATAAGAGATATACACAATAACCATGCCTAACAGTTCTCATTTCTTTAGTTTTTACAAAGATGAGAAAAATATTTCATGTGATGATTTTGAGGTATACAAATCCTCAGCATTCATTACATGGTATCCTCTTCCATAGAGTTTATTATAAAGTTTATTTCTGCTCTGTGAGTGCACTGATATCCAGGTTCTCAATCAAGATATGCAAGGCTAACAAAGGTTCCAGAGAGGGGAGGATCCTTCAGCTTGGGTCTTGAATAATTAAATGATGCTCAGTTACACATGATAGAGATGCAATAGTGCAAAAGGCATGAGGTCAAAAGGCAGCATGCCCCACTGTGTTTGTCATCATGCCTCCAGATCCCCCTAATGGTCCCTTATTTAGATTAATGGCATACACATCTTTTCTAAAACTTAAGATAGAAACTTAAGAGTATATCTTAATTGCCAAATTTGCATGTTTTTCACATTCAATCAGTCACAGCATGCCTCAACTCTGCTTCAGAATTGAATACTGATGTTTATTTTCCCTTTTATATCCCCACACTTACTGCCGCCACCAGCCCCTTTCCACTTGTGATCTCTAGTCTTTCTATTTTCTAATCCCTCTTACACACACTTGAGAAATCTTCTTCTCACATGAGAAATCTCACAACATGGAATCTTTCACCTTCCTGCTAAGAAATATCTGATATTTCCGCACTTTCTAAGCTATAAATTTTATATTCTTGAGTATTGCATTGAAAGTTCTTTTAGACACTTGTTACAAATCACAGTTAAACCCACTCTCTAAATATAAATTGGACACAATTGACCACATCCAGTTCCCACACCCGCCCTGAAATTTCAGTCTCTGCATTCTTCTTCACCTGCTTTATCTCTTCCACAAAATTTAATCCAACCTCCGTGAATGAAGGTCTCATCTGGTGTTCTTTCTTACAGGGAGCCATTATTTCCTAATCATTTATTTATTTATTTATTATAGCATTTATTCTATAACTCACCGTACTCATAAAACCTTATAGTGTGTGCACTAACTTATAAATTACACAGAGTAATTTAGATAGTTAAGACTTTCTCCTTGTATTTCTTCCAGGTTCCCACACAATGCCTTGCTCATAATATGTACCTAAACAAAAAGAAGAGACTAACGATGAAGAAAGAATATTACATGTCTTTTTTTTTTTTTTTTTTTTTTGCGGTACGCAGGCCTCTCACTGCTGTGGCGTCTCCCGTTGCGGAGCACAGGCTCCGGACACGCAGGCTCAGCGGCCATGGCTCACGGGCCCAGCCACTCCGCGGCACGTGGGATCTTCCCAGACCGGGGCACGAACCCGTGTCCCCTGCATCGTCAGGCGGACTCTCAACCACTGCACCACCAGGGAAGCCCTACATGTCATTTTAATAGAAGTTTCTTTGTGGATACATTCAAGAAAGGAATCATATATCAATCTATATAGCAACATTTCTCAAACTTTGGTTTCTGAATTCCCATCTTAGAATTACCTAAAGGTGCTGCTACAATTGCAGATTGCAGGATCTTCGTGTAGATTTGCCAATTGAGCATCTCAGAGTGCAGCCTAGAAAACATGCTTCCTTGTTGGTTCTCACACACACTGAAGCTAAAGAAGCACTTATGCTACTTTGCGTATTTCAGAGCTTTATTTTGCATGAGTAATTAAGGTATTAACAGAGACAATACACCATATAGGATATTATCACTAGCCCATTTGACATTCTAATCAACAATTCTTGTACCTGTTCTAATTTGCACATGTGAGATGTGAAGATATTATTGAAGTATAAATATGCATCACAGATAAAGAGCTTCCAAAGACGTTTTATTAGGCTACTGAGATAAGTATATTAAAATGGTAGGGAAAGCCAAAATATTATTTTATTAAGCATTGGGATTTAAAATAAAGCTGCCTTCTGTAATTTTGATATTGTATATTTTATTTTTAACTCTACAAAGAATGAATTATCAAAGTTCTAGACATTAGTAATTTTGATCATTTAAAATGAAGTAATGAGTTTGACAATCTTCTGTGACACTGATATTTCCTCTAAATATCTAATGTTGGGAGGGCTTTTCACTTTGCAATCCTCCATTTGAGCCAGAATAGAATAAATGGGAGGCATATTTTAGCCCTGTATGCATGGCCAAGGGGACCAGCTTCTCTCTGATGGCTGCTGAATATTTGACTGACAAGTGGCTTGCCCTGCTCTGCAGCCCTGCTTCAACATTTCCAGTGGTTTCTGAGCTTATCTGGGGGACTCTCCCAATCAAGGCAGTTAATTAAGATCATCACACCACCCTTTCCTTATTCTCACACTTATTACTTCATGAGGACCAGTTGATTCTCCCTGGAAGCTGCAGGTAGGGATCTGAGGCAAACTAGAAAGTTAGAGTTTTTTAAAAAATATTTCTTTAATAATTAGCCAATGGATCCAAATATCATCAGAAAAATTTCCCTTCAAATTTCACTTAGCATCTGTTCTCCAGACCCTGGAAAATGGCCCAAAATTATGATTAAATATGTGCATAACTGATCCTCACTTTGGAATTTTACTTTTACTTTTGTTCCTGATTCTCTGGAAAGCTCCATTCCTTTTGGAAACCTTTGTCTGAGTTCTTGTTTCACAAGAACTTGAGCGCAAGCTCAAGACCCTCTGAGTTCTTAGGTACGTTGGAAGTCATGGTCAAATGTGACGTGAAGTTCAAGCGTGGACCACTTAGGGTGCTTATGAAAGCTTGTCTCCAAAGATAATAGGAACAGGGGTAATCAGGAAAGGCCAGAAGACCCAGAATTGTCATCTGGACTTGGGAGGAGGTGAGGAGACTGGTCATCACCATAGTGAGAGGTTTTCAGGCTTAAAAGTACAGATCAGGATCCCACATGGCGGGTAAATAAGGGAACAATGCTCTGTTTCCCAAGTTCACGTTAGAAAACCCATTACAATACACAATTTCAATTCATCCTTGTACAAGTACTTTATATAGTACCAGAAACACCGTGGAAATGACATCAATATCTGTGGGTATTAATTCAACTTGAGAAGAGATTTTGATGTCTTTGACTCTAAAGATCATGATTTTTACTCAGTGGTTATCTTTTTATACCTATTTTCTTTACTTTTATTTTCTTTATTTTTTGGCTTTGGAAAATGAAAATAGTTCTAATTTTTTGATTACAAAGCTAATGTATTCTTATTATCATTCTAACAGTACATTAAATGTGTAATGGAGAACTTTTAAAAATCATCCATAATTCTATTACCAACTCTTAACATTTTGGTGAGTATTTTTTTTCCATCTCTATCACTATATATGTATATACATATATAATTTTAACAATTATAGAGACTCAATACATAATAATTTATAGACTACCTTTCTTACCTTTCAGTACATTGTTGATTCATTTCCTGTAAGCATTGCTGCATACAATTGTATTTGATGCCTATTTAGCATTTCATTTTATCCATTTACCATTCTTGTGTTAGACATCCCAAACACATATTTGTGCATTTATCTGATTACTTAGGATATACCCTTAGACCAGGAAGTTTGAGTATCAAAGTCGTTCTTTATTTTCTTAGTAAAGTTTCCCATAAAATTTCCCAAATTGATATTATTATGATAAGAAGTAGGTAATTATACACATCTAAGCACACACAACTTATACGAGAGAATTCTCATTGGCCAGTGAAGTGGTGTCCTGTGGCTTCAGTTTGATATCAGAAGAAACCTGGGAAGAGATAAGTCAGTGAGTGACCATTATGAACCAAAGGGAGTATAAAATAGCAGTCCCCTGTTTGAATGCACTTCCTTCTCACAAAACAGCACACCTTAAAAATTCCATCCTATCAACCTCATTTTTGTATTCCCTTTATTATTAACACTGCAAATGCATTTACTAAAGGATTAGTATATGCATGTATATGAGAAATTAAGGAAAAGTGATGTGTATCTCATATCACTCAGTAACTCCCTCCCTTGGAGGAAATTCATCCTAGATACCTGCATAACTGCTGTCAGAATCAGCATTAGGATTCCACAGGATTGCAGAAATCACTGATGCTGAAAAAAATCCAAGCGGACTTGTGAAAATGAATCCTTTTTGTACTGTTCTTAGCTGCCAAACTGTGCTAGAAACCCATGGCCATTCTCCAGGAATGTAAAAAAGTGAAGCTGTTTATTCGTGGGGCAGGGACAACCTCTAAATTTTCTGGAGGGCCCCAACCAAATTTTCCCCACCTGCCTGACTGGGTGCTGGACTTTATGTTCTAAAGCACAGTGCCATGTTGCATGGCTTAGTTCCTCTAGCACCTTGTACTAGAAATTCCTTGACTCTTTAATGTTTTGAACGTCTTTGTTCATTACATTCTTCTCTTCCAAAACTAATAAAAAAGAATCACTTAACCTTCTTTATGTGATGTCCTTGAGATATTTGGGTGCATTTCTCTGTTACTGGACATTTTGAGGCACAAGTCATGTGTCAGTGCCAACATGTCAAGGTTCAGTGCAGTGCTTTAAAGCCTGGGCTCATAAGGAAGATAACCCATGTTATGTTAAATGAATAATGAAAGACACCAACATAGGACCTATAAAAGGTTAGGGGAGCATGTCTAGGATGGGAGCGTTTTTTCGGTTCATTAAATTTACACACACACGCATGCATGCACACAGAGTTAAAGAGAGAACCATGTTTTCAATTCAAAGATGGTATTTCTCAGTTCTGTAAGCTTGATGTGAAGTCTATGGCTTTTGTCAATGTATAAGTTTATCTTACTTAGGGTTAATAGGTAATATTAGAGATAACCATCAATATTATTCAGCGTTCTTTGAATCATAGGGAAGAACATTACCTTATCAGGAAATATAAGTATCTTCTGAAACGATAGTGTTATCGGATCCACGTATGGGTAATAGACAACAAAAACAATACTTTCCTTAAGAGAAAATTTAAAAAAAAAATCAGACACCTTTACAGACTTGGACATAATATCTCATTTTTCTGTTCAGATAATACTGTGAAAACAGTAGCATAATGTTCTTCTGATTTGATGTATTTCAGAGTTAAGTCAAAGTATCTTGAAGGGCAGGAAGGAGGTGAAGATGCCATGTCTCAAACACCTGTGTCAAATGCCCGGTGAGAGGCAGGGCACAGAGGCGCTCCACGTGTCGACGGACCCGGAACTCAAGTCCATGCTATCCCTCCAAAATTATCCTCTTACCTTAGAAAAGTTACTTAAATGATTAAAATACAAAATTGAGGAAATAGTCTACTGATCTCCTAAGGTACAACGCATGCTTGACACAGTACTTCACACATAATAATCAATAAATACTTAGGCTTACTATTATTAGCTATTGTTCACATAATATTGAAATAGTACGTTGGGTCGGTGGGGCCCGCGCGGGTCCCGGGGTCAGACCGGCCCGAGCAGGTCCGGGGTCAGTCGCGGCATCCCCGGCCCGGCCGTGGTGTAGTCCTTGTACTTGGTTGAGTCAGCCGACAACCCCCGGTGGCTCCACCACGCGCAGTCCGCGCGCCCTGTCGGAATTAGAAAAGATCCGAAAAGAGAGAAACTACTCCTGGATGGACATAATAATCATATGCAAAGACAAACTACCAAATTATGAAGAAAAGATTAAGATGTTTTACGAGGAGCATTTAAACCTGGATGACGAGATTCGCTGCATCCTGGACGCCAGTGGGTACCTCGACGTGAGGGATAAAGAGGACAGGTGGATCCGGATCTTCAGGGAGAAAGGAGACATGATCTCTCTCCTCGCCGGGATATACCACCGCTTCATGCTGGACGAGAAGAACTACCTGAAGGCCATGCGGCTGTTTGTGGGAGAGCCTGTGTGGCTCGCGTTCAACCGGCTGGCTGACCACTTCGAGGCCCCTGGGCAGTACCTGGAGTTTCTGTCGCAGACGGCCTAGCGGTGCCCTGGGGCATCGCGCACCCTGGCCCTCCTTGTGAAGGTCCCAGACGTGATGGCAGCAGAAAATCTGTCGTATTCTCCTTGCTTTTGTGTTGTAGACTTGAGGCTAGGTGAGATTTCCTCTGCAAGGTTATTTGATCAGAATATGTTTTAATGGAAGTAGCTATAGAACCGGTTTGTACATGGAAGCACCTGTGGAAATCTGGGCAAATCTGCTCATTTTCTCAGATTCAGGATCAGTGGTCAGTGGCCCTGTGTCAGCTCGTGGCTTCAGCTGTGACCCGGTGAGTTTCAGCTCCCTAAACGGAACCACTTGGCTGCCCCCATCTGGACCTGATTCTTGGACTTTAAGCGGATACTAGGCAAGACCATGCCTGCTTTGTGCAGAGGAGTGACTGTGGATGACAGGACTGGGCAGAGAGAAGATGCTTTTCTCCCAAAACACGGAAGAAGCTGGGTGGACGTGCCGTGGGGGATGAGCTGGCGTGTTAGGGGGACCCTTGCTTGATTATGCCATGTTCTTGTTCAAAATCAAGTAGCTGCCTTCATGCTAAAAAAATAAAATAATACTTAAATGCTTACTTATACTTACGTTGTTGTTTGTTGTTCATTTCTAGTAAACCAATTGAGACATGTGAGCATTTAGGTAGCCAGTGAGGTCAGAGCTGGGATCTCAACCTATCAGGATGAAATCAAACTGCATGTGGTTTCCATTGCCTCTGTCTGCCTCTGGCTAGACCAGAATGCCTTTGAGGGGAAGAAGCCTGGAATTTGTAAACACTGAAATAGACTTTAAGCTGAAGGACAGATGGAGTGAGGAATTTGAAAACTGTCTTTTTACTTCCCTTCCCATCTTAAGATTCAGGGAGCTCAGAACTAGTTGACAAGCCCAAATAGTCAAGGCAATCCTGAGAAAGAAGAACAAAGTTGGCAGTACCACACTTTCTGATTCCAAACTATATTATACAGCTATAGTAATCAAGACAATATGGTACTGACATAAAGCTAGACACATAGATCAATGGAACAGAATCAAGAGTGCAGAAATAAGCCCATGCATGTAAGGTCAGCTATTATTTGGCAAGGGATCCAAGCATACTCAGTGGAGAAAAGGCAGCCTCTTTGATAAAATGGTGCTGGTAAACTTGGATATTCACATGCAAAAGAATGGAATTAGACCCTATCTTATACAACTTACATAAATGAACTTGAAATAGATCAAAGACTAAAATGTAAGACGTGAAAGCATAAAACTCCTAGGATGAAACAAGAAAAAACTCCTTGACGTGGGTATTGAAAATAAATTTTTGGATTGACATCTAAAGCACAGGCATCTTCCTGTGCATTGCCATTCTTCCTTAACAAGCATTGTGACCTGGCCCATGATTTCCCAGGTCAACAAACCACGAACCAAGGTTCTAACAATTTGCTTGATTTCTACTGATAGTTTCCACTCCCTCCCAACTTTCTTTTCTTTTTCTTTTCTTTTGTTTTTTTAAAGCTTAGTGTGGTATGCATTTCAGAAACTGTTGTCTAGAAGAAGTCTGAACCTACTGCCCACACAGGGCAATTCTCAGCACTAATTGTTACTTAAAGACAAGTCTGAGTCTGGCTGCCAGCTTGGTAATAAAGTCCTCCTGCCAGGAGTAGGTGAACAATAACCAGGACAAAGTTAGGACAGCTGTCTTTGCATCTATTCCCCTGTGTTTAGCTCCAAGCACTTCCTCATTCTTTCTTATTAAGAGGCGATAAGGGGAGAATCACTTATTACCCAGTTTGGCATAAAATTCGGTTACATTGTTTCTGTTGATTCCCATGGACTTTCCTCAAATTCTATGAAAATGTCCACTGGATGCTCATCCTTCCTTATCCAGGAAGCCGTGTTTCTCTCAGCACTGCCTTCTATTGACAAAAGGGTCAAGACCTATGAAAGCCTTGATGTTTTACATTGTTTTCAAGCTAACAAATTAACTGCCACAGTTTCATTGGTGCTATTAGAAGAAACAAGAGTTCTGTATCAGAGACAAATGATTTTATTACTGCAATGGTGACAGCCAGAACACCAGATATTTTCTTTGCTTTGCACTGGTTTTTCCAGCCCCCACTCCCACAGTGACATAAAGAACAGCAAGTGACATCTTCACCCACAGTAAATTATATTACAGGAGAACAACTGGAATTATTTGTTATGGGAACTAAGCATGCCTACCCTTCACTTTGGAGGAAGACGTCAACTTTATTATATTAGACATTATTCATGCTTATCCTTTGCTCTGGGGAAGACACTATCTCTATCTTCTAAAGCTCTCCACTATACAAATATTCTTGAAAATATAGTGTTGAGCAAAAGGCAACCAATGCTCTGAGAAAACAAGAGATTTATCTCCCAACAGTGTACAACTGTTTTCTTCTTTCTGTTTTGTTGAGATAATTTGTGTTTGACATCAAAATGTAATCATATGGAAGGAGAAAACTATGACAATTTTTAGGTTGAAAAGATCTGTTTTATCACATTATATTTTTCTATATTCTGAAGAACAATGTTTTCCCCATTTGTTCAAATGAAAAATTTTTGATATGATGTAGAAGAGATGATTAGTCATGGAAGAAACATGCACCCAGAAGTTAAGGCAGCTGAATCATAACTTGTTGCACATGGACACTGTGTAAGAACATTAAAATGAATTGTCATCTGTATTCTTGATTCACAGAAAGTCCCACAGAACATCATACCTTAGATTAACATCTGTTACTACTACTTTTTTAAAGTTATTCTAACTGTAATATATTATTGCTGCCAACTCAAATAAGAGTGTAATAACTTCAGGATATTATATGTAATCCCCATGGTAACCAAAACAATTTTACAGAATACACACTAAAGGAAATAATAAGGGAATCAAAACATGTCACTACAGAAGTAATCAACCACAAAAGTAGGCAGGAATGGTAGAAATGAGGGACAAAAACACTATAAGACATACAGAAAACAAATGGCATAATGACAGAAGTAAGCTCTTCTTTATCAGTAAGTACTTCAAATGTAATGGATTAAACTTTCCAATAAAAAAGCAGATATTAACAGAATAAATTGAAAAAAAAATGATCTAAATATATTCTGTCTACAAGAAACTGAATTTAGATATAAAGACACAAATAGGTTGAAAATGAAAGGTTGGAAAAAGATATTTCATGTAAGTAGTAACCAGAAGAGAACTTGGCTAGCTATACCAATCATAGACAGAATAGACTAATTTAAATCCTGCAAGATACATTTTGACCTTTTAATTTCCATACCTGTAGAATGGTAAGTTTTGTGTTGTTTTAAACTAGGAAGTTTGTGATAGTTGGTAACATCAGCAATAGGAAACTAATTTTAAAAATGCATGTAAGTTTGCAATTACCTCAAAAAAAAGAATGTATATAAATTCATCCTGTAAATCAACCTATATTCTAAGATCTATTTCATAAAAGGAGCAGCAGGACCAAATGTTTTAGAAGAGGATTTTAAACAAATTATTAAAAACCAGACCATTTTGACAGATTTTAACTTTCCTTTTATCCTTAATCTCCATTATTAAAGACTGATTTTCTAATTTTCATTATTATATAATATAATATAATAATATAATAATTATTTTAATGTAATATAATATAATGTCATTATATAATAATAATTATTAATATAATGTTATATATAAATAATATATAATATAATATGAAATATATATAAATATGTTATATATCATAATATACAAATATATATTGCTATACACATAATATATATAAATGCATATAATATAAATACATAGATTATATTTTATATATGTATGTATATACTATATGTATATATGTATATAATATACATATATTATATGTATGTATATTATATATGTATATAGTATATTATGCCTATATTATGTATTATAGATACATTATATAATACATATTATGTATAATTTAAAATATATAATATATATAATATGTATTATATATTATGTATATATAATATATATTAATATATGTATCATTGTATATATCATATATATTATCTTATATATTGTATATAATGCATATTAATTTTAATATTAATATACTATACATGTTATATATTCTATATTATGTATTATGAAATAATATATATTTATATTAAATATATTTATAAAAATAAATATATATATTATAAAAAATATATAATGATTATTTTAAAGTCCTTAAAAGAAGTATATATTTCATGGAATCGTCTACATGAGAAATCAAGAATGTATATTAAATGAAGAAACTTAAAATTTATGTACTTAAGGGAGAGCTTACATGATTATATAAATCTTAGAATAAATCTATTATACTTTCTATTTTTTATTTATTACAAAAATTTAGTAGGAGAGAAACTATATTATAGGCACATAATTTTGTAGATTTTTCCTGATTAAAACATTAAGTAAGAATACCCTTTCTTATAGAAGCTCAGAAGATGAAAATATAAAGCCTGTTTGCGTGAGTTCTCTTGATGCTTCAGAATGAAACCTCTCTAAATTTTTAGCCAGCATACAGATTAGCTCTTTTATGTATTTATTTGCTTACCTATTTTTTCCCCTTGTAGTTGGGAAGCCTTATCCTGTAGGGTAGAGTCTGTTTTGTCTAGTTAAGTATCTTAGGACAACTGACACAAATTATATTGCTACATGCAGAAAACTTCCTCCCTGGGTGTGCTTTAGGGACTTTTTGGATTTTCTGTTTCCTAGTTTCACTAACACCAAAGCAGTTATGGCAGCCACACTCTCTTGGTTCCCCCAACACCTTATAGCTCTGGAAACTATAATTAGGGAGGAAGGAAGGAAGGAAGGAAAGAAGGAAGGAAGGGAAGGAGGGAGGAAGGGAGGAGGGAGGGAGAGAGGAAGGGAGGAAAGGAAAAACAAAGAAAGGAAGGAAGGGGGAGGGAGGGAAGGGAAAGGGAAGGAGATGGAGGAAAATTGAGGGAGGAGAGAAAGACAGACAGAGACAGAGAGGGAGAAATGTGTCGCTGCAGATCCCTGATGTAGAGAGAAGGCAGTGGTATTTCTTGTTGCAACCAGGACTAACAGCTGGCCTTAGTCTCTTTAGGGATGTAAATGCAATTTATTTCTGTGGCATATAATCCCTACAACCCTCTGCTCTGTTCAACCCAAGGATTCCTTTAGTCCCTGTCTTGGCAGAGGTCTTAATGACAAATCTATGTACTTGCTTAATTTGTCTCTGAAAGCTCTTTGCTTGAGCACAGATACCAATGCCAAAGACAAATTGGTGGATCCTTTACATAGGCAAAGTCTTTCATTTAGACCATAAATATTTATTGAGCCCCTACTGTGTGTTTGTTAGGGCTGAGTGCTGGGGATAAAGCATGAGCCCAAATTACTCTTCTTACAGAGTTTGTGCTCCAGTTGACACATGTATTTCTACATAGTTTTTGTCAATATTTTTTTTGTGTGTAATGAGAAGTTCATCATTATCAGGGGCACTGCATAATCAGCTTTACTTCAGACACAATGAATAACCTTGAATTAAAAAGCAAAGCAGTATTTTATTGAGTGGCTTGTTTTTTTAACAGTGTGCTAAACTTTTACAAACAATTATTTAACACTCAAAACCAGTATTTATTAACTTCCTCACTTTATAGAGAAGGAAAGTGATTCTGAGACAGGTTAAGAAACTTGCACAAGAGTAAAGGGTAAGGGCTTCCCTGGTGGTGCAGTGGTTGAGAGTCCGCCTGCCGATGCAGAGGACATGGGTTTGTGCCCCGGTCCGGGAAGATCCCACATGCCGCAGAGCGGCTAGGCCCGTGAGCCATGGCCGCTGAGCCTGCGCATCCGGAGCCTGTGCCCCGCAACGGGAGAGGCCACAACAGTGAGAGGCTCGCGTACCGCAAAAAAAAAAAAAGAGTAAAGGGTAAATGACTAGTAGGAATTCAAACTCAGTGGACTAGATTTGAGATTTGGCTCTTTGCACCAGAGGTGACTATGCCCCCAGATCATTGCTCAGTTTTGCAATGTATTTGTCTTTTTTTCTCTACTCTCTTGTATACACTGTGATTGCCTTGTAGGAATCTATTTATTACCCTATGTTCTTTTTGATGATGTATCTAATTGCTCAAATGCAAACACAAACTGACTGGATTAGTAAGAAGGTGCCTAAGCTCGGTGAACGCTCAGGGACCATTGGGATGAATTCAGTGGGGTGGCATACTCGTATACCTATCTCTCTGCTTCCATCTTGGTAAAAATTAGTGTCTTGAGGAGAGGAAATGTTGGATGTGTCCCTGGAAAAAAAGATGTGGGGAGCAGGGAGCATCTTTATGTAAATACAAACTATTGCTACTTCTGGGTGGATTAAATGAACTCTTAGTTTCTTTTTAAGTCAAAGGCTTTTCATCGTATCAGCTAGGAAGTATCTAGGGGATTTCTGCTAGGTCATGTGAGCAGAATATATGCTACTTGTGCCTTATGTTCTGGTCCCCTTTCTTTATATGAATCGTTATATTCTTCATATAAGCAGACAGGCAAGTCCAGAATATGTTCTCAGGGCATTATTTAAAACTTTTCAGTTGACTTCATTGCAGTCCTAATTACAATAGTCATGACATGGAAGCAACCTAAATGTCCATCTACAGATAAATGGATAAAGAACATGTGGTACATATACACAATGGAATATTACTCAGCCATAAAAAAGAATGAAATAATGCCCTTTGCAGCAAGATGGATGGACCTAGAGATAATTATACTATATATATACACACACACATATATATACATACATATATATATATATATATATCTGAATAACTTTGCCATGCACCTGAAACTAACACAACATTGGAAACTAACTATATTTCAATTAAAAATAAAACACTTTTCAGTTGAAAAAAATTGTTAGTATACTAGTGGAGTAAAACAAGAAGCAAATCCAAATGGTTATTGGGCCTATGATAAAGCAAGTAAAAGGTAGTTAAGATGGCAAAGAAAGTAAGGCAAGATTCTGGGCACTCTGAAAATGTAGAAAAAACTAAAATAACCCATAACAATTCTTATCTTTGTGGAGACAGCCCTTATGTTCACAACTTGATTGCTAAATGACACAAATAATATGTGACATAGTCAACAACAATATGGAGAGTCAGACTGAGCATTATCTCAATAGACTAAAAGTTCCAGAAGCTATTTTATATTTTCAAAAGAGCAATGCTGATATTTGAGAATGAAAAAAAAAAAAAAAGGACACATTTGAAATGCATTCATTCGTATAGAAACTAAATTGAAATATACAAAATAGAAAAATGAAATTCAGATTGTATTTATTTAAATCTTAATCACTGATTGTTTTTAAGTTCTAAATTAAAATGCTGTTTCAAATTCTTTGGTATTTTAAAAACTAGAATACTAAACATACAGGTTTCCCCTGCAATCAGAAAGTAGGGTGTTCCTGGGAGAACTTTCATGAGCCCAAATGATGTAAAGCAAAGAAGCAGTTCCCTTAGGACACATTTTGCTAATGGATGCACAAAATAAGTTCAGATAAAGCAGGGATGCTCACACAATTCAAAGCAATGGTGGCTGGATATTGAGATGCTGAGTGTAGTTCCCAGGGAAGGAGCTTGGCTGCTCTAGGTGTCGGCTTCACATCAAAAGCTGAACAATGCTATTTTCACCTTTTTTCATAAAAGTGAAATCCTCTTTGGATTTATTCTCCTTAGCAAAAACAGGTACTTTAATAAAACTAGGTCTTTCATAAAAGTGAGGTGGTGTAAAGCAAACTTTCAAAAAGTGGGCTTTACCTATATTACTTAGAGAGACCAAAATCACATATTCTAAATTTTGAACTCAAATTTACAGTACAAGGTTTGTAAAAATAGCTAATAGTCAGAGATTGTCTTCTAGGAAATTCTTACATTTAATTTCAATATCAAGTAAAATTAAACGCAATAAAATCAATTGATAAGGGTAGTGCTCAGATAAAATTATTTTCCACTTTGAGATTTAATTTTTCCCTAAGTTCTTTAGCTAAGTTGGTTAAACTTTAAGCAAAATCCAGTTTCCCCTCCATCATGTTTTACATTAATGATGTTTTACACTGGTGATGTTTGTGTGCCTTTCCGGAGTCCACGTGAACACGCATTCTTGAAGGAAAAACAATGTTTGCTAAGATGTTCTCACACCATTGTGAGAACTGTATTCAGTAAGACCCAGAGGATTCAAGTTTGTGTTCTGTGTCATATGCTATTTGAGGTATGGTTCTTAACTAAGGGTCTACCTTGGCTAGAGGAGAGCTTGTTTGCTGAAAGATTAAGAAATATTAAACTGGGGAGATAGACACAGAGGGAGAGAAGGGAAAGGATTGCAGAAATGGAGAGGGAGAGAGAGAGCTTCTCAACTATTATACAACTCTGTCTACTGTTGAGAATCTGCCACATGGAAAGAAGAATGGAACACAGCACACTGACAGTTTCTTTTATTAATAGGCCCAGTAAAGATAACTTGAAAGATGTTTTAACTATTTTAAGTGTAAAAGCTTAACAAGAATGGTGGGCTATTAATTGAAATAGAATTATATTGATGTGTGGGTTTCATTTATTTAAAAATAAGTAAACAATTAGGGCCGGTGGAAGAGTTTGTGAGGATAAATCCTGATAATTTGTTTAAAAATAAATGTCAATTACCTAACCATACCAGATTTTTTCAGAATGTAATTCTCACATTGAAAATCTTTATACTTATTTTCTCTCATTGAAAATCTTCTTTTTATTAAAATTCAAGTGTATTTTCCATAAATCTGTACAGAAAGAAGCAAAATAATAGTGATAAGCTCTCTGCTTCATTTCCTCCTCTTGATGTGAACTGTACGTTTTATCACACCAAGAAAACAGAAGCAATTACAAGAGGAATCCACAGTTTCCACCACACCACCATCCACTACAGGCATATGAGCTCATCAACTTGGCCTTCCCTCCTGCTTCTTCAGGAGAGCTACTAATGTTCCAATCTAAGACCAGCCTCTCCACTCCAGTCCACTCAGTGGAATGATATCTAGTGATAACATTCTAGCTCCCCGACTCAAGGGCATTGCTCCAAACATAGATAGCTTCCTCTCTTGCATCATCACTTTTTTTTCTGTCTACTGATTCATTTCTTTCAGCATGTAAACGTCTCTTATGAAATAAAAATCTCTGTCTTGTCCACACCTCCTTCTCCAGCCCCTGCCCCATTTTCTCCTTCTTTTTCCGGCCAGTTTCCTCTCAAGGACTGTCTAACCAGTTTTCTGTAATTCCTCTCCCTCACTTCTCTTGAAGCCATTTCACTTAAAGCTTTGGAATAACCAAGTGAAACCTCTTGTGATAATATTCCCAAATGACTTCTGTGTTGTTCAATTCAGTAATCAATTCTGAGTCCCAATCAGATTGCTCTCACCTCCTTGAAATGCATTCTTCACAAAGCTCCCACAGTACCACATATGCTCACGCTCACGTCCTTTTATTTATAACATGGTACACACACACACACGTGAACAAGAACACACATTACAAGGAGAGTTTCCATAACCTTACTGTACCTTTCATATTCTCCTATTCTATTGTAAGGCTGAACAAAAAATGTTTAACCTATCAATTCTTGATAGATATTTTGTTTCCAACTTTTGCCATTAGAATAGGTTGTGAAGGAATGATCTTAAACAAAACGTCATTTTCCTTGCGTTAATGTATTCCCGCCAAGTCAATTCCTAAGTGTTAGATTATTAAGCTAAAGATTAAATTAGCCTATAATTTTGATCCCCTCATTCTCTACAGGTATTATGCCGAACTTTACATCCACAACAAAGCATGAGAATATTTGTTGACCACATAACAACATATTTCAATTTTACCCTCCACTTTATATCCTTGAGTGAGCATAATGTGCATCTCTCTTATTATGTAGTAAGATCAGTATCATATCATATTTAAATATCATGGCTATTTACCTCTTTGTGAGCTGTTTTCATGTATTTTTCTTGATCTTCTTTTGGAGCATTTGTTTTCCTGATGATTCCCTAGAACTCTTAATATTTTAAACAGGAATCATCTCTTGGTGATATATTTGAACATATTTTCTCCTTAGTTTGCCATTTTATCTTAATATTGTCAATGGTGTTTTTTCTTTTTTTTTTAACATCTTTATTGGAGTATAACTGCTTTGCAATGGTGTGTTAGTTGCTGCTGTATAACAAAGTGAATCAGCTATACATATAAATATATCCCCATATCGCCTCCCTCTTGCGTCTCCCTCCCACACTCCCTATACCACCCCTCTAGGTGGTCACAAAGCACCCAGCTGATCTCCCTGTGCTATGCAGCTGCTTCCCACTAACTATCTATTTTACGTTTGGTAGTGTATATATGTCAATGACATACGTACTTAAGCACTTTGTATTTTTTGGGTCAATTGTAAATGGTATTGCATCTTTTATTTTCCTTTCCTCTTGTTTGTTTTCAGTATATAGAAATGAAGTATGCCTTCCTGAAAAGGAAAGAGAGCAGGAAGGAGTGGGCAGGCAGGGGGAGGCAAGGGTTTTGATATCAACGACCTCAGCGTGGGCTCTGCAGAATAAGGACTGGGGTTCTGGGGATTTGGCCGGTGTGGGGGCTGCAGCAATGTCAGAGTCCCGTGCTGGGGTAGAACAAGGGTTCTGCAAGATGAGAACAGATATGTAGACTTGAGTCTCAGAAGGTGGATAGCAGGGTCCTGAATCTTAGGAGCCAAAGGGGTCAGCTGGCTAGTCGTCCTTCGGGCTAAATTAAATGCTTTGGGCGCGTGCACTCTAGTGCTCTGGAGGATTGCCTGAGGCCCCAGCGAGGGGCTGCATCCAGCAGTCCAGCTGAGCATCTGCACCCTGGGGTGACACTGTCCCTGTGGCTGGGTGGGCGGCAGACCCTTAAGGCTGGACCTCAGGCCCAGGGAGGAAGGGGCACGGATGCGGGGCGAGCCTGCGCCGCAGAAGCCGGCGTGACGTTGCACCAGCCTGAGGCGCCGTGCGTTCTCCCGGGGAAGTTGTCCCTGGATCACGGGACCCTGGCAGTGGCGGGCTGCACAGGCTCCCGGGAGGGGCGGTGTGGATAGTGACCTGTGCTCGCACACAGGCTTCTTGGTGGCGGCAGCAGCAGCCTTAGCGTCCCATGCCCTTCTCTGGGGTCCCCGCTGATAGCTGAGGCTCGCGCCCGTCTCTGGAGCTCTTTTAGGCGGTGCACTGAATCCCCTCTCCTCGTGCACCCCGAAACAATGGTCTCCTGCCTCTTCGGCAGGTCCAGACTTTTCCCCGGACTCCCTCCCGGCTAGCCGTGGTGTACTAACCCCCTGCAGGCTGTGTTCACGCCGCCAGTCCTCTCCCTGCGCTCCGACCGAAGCCCGAGCCTCAGCTCCCAGCCCCGCCCGCCCCGGCAGGTGAGCAGACAAGCCTCGGGCTGGTGAGTGCTGGTCGGCACCGATCCTCTGTGCGGGAATCTCTCCGCTGTGCCCTCCGCACCCCTGTTGCTGCGCTCTCCCCCGCGGCTCCGAAGCTTTGCCCCTCCGCCACCTGCAGTCTCCGCCCGCGAAGGGGCTTCTAGTGTGTGGAAACCTTTCCTCCTTCACAGCTCCCTCCCACTGGTGCAGGTCCCGTCCCTATTCTTTTGTCTCTGTTTATTCTTTTTTCTTTTGCCCTACCCAGGTACGTGGTGAGTTTCTTGCCTTTTGAGAGGTCTGAGGTCTTCTGCCAGTGTTCAGTAGGTGTTCTGTAGGAGTTGTTCCACGTGTAGATGTATTTCTGATGTATCTGTTGGGGAGGAAGGTGATCTCCACATCCTACTCTTCCGCCATCTTGAAGGTCTCTTGTCAATAGTGTTTTTAACACATAGAAAGTTTGTGGGTTTTGTTGTTGTTGTTTTTTCATGTTTTCTGTTTTAATGGGGCCATCATTTTCTTTGACGGCTTCTGGACTTGTGTGTCATAGTAGAAAAGTTTTCCCTATTTCAATGTCATAAAGAAGTTTTCCCAAATTTTCCTCCTCAATATGATGGCTTCATATTATATATTTAAATTGCTCATGCAGTCAAGAATTTATTTTGTTACATGGCATGATATATAAATCTCATTTTGTTTTAATTTCCAAATTACTATCCGGTTATCTTTACGTCTTGTATTGAATGATTTTGTATGCACAATTATCATACCATAAATTCCTATCAGTAATTGTGTATAATTCTGCAGTTTTGCTATAACTGGTTGGTCTTCGCCTCTTTTTGTACATGGGTACAACACTATTTTGATAGTTTGTTTACTAATATGTCTTCATAGTTGATAGGGTTAGTCCTAGTTATTGATCTTCTTTTTCACAATTCTCTGACTGTTCTTTTCTACTTATATTTCCATATAGATTTTAGGATCAGATTTTCTAGTTCCAATTTTAAGATACCTTTGTTATCTACATTGGGATTTTATTGAATTTATAAATTAATCTTTATAAAGAGGAAATTTTTATGCAAAATGATGTATTTAAATTTATTTCACTTTCATCCTTCAGTAGTTTTTTTTTTAATATTTTCTTGAATTATAATTTGTATTTGTTTGATACCTTACTATTGATAAAGCTATAGATTTAAATACATTAATTTTGTACCCTGTTTTTCACTAATTTTTAGCATTTTATTGGATTTCTTTTTAAGCAAAATTCTCATATCTTCAGCAATTTTCATACTCCAATACCTTTCATTTTTCTAGTTTGATTGTCTAAAATTTCCAGTGAACATTCAATAGCTGTGGCCAGCATCAGTGTTTCATTCTTCTTTCTGACTTTCACGGGGCTTTGCTTAATGTGTCCCCATTAAGCAGATTACTAGCTTTGGGTTAACAGGTATATTCTTTCATGTTATGGGCATATCAATTTGTCCTTAACAATGTGCACACAATATATTTATTGTATTTACATTTTTTAAAATTAAATCAGGGATCTTTGTTTAATTTTGTCACAGACCTTTGGGCATCTTTAGGTATATTTGATTTTAACTGTATTAAAATAACAGATTTCTTAATATTGAAACTTCCATTCACTCTTGGAAGAACTTCACTCGTTCATAACTGGTTCTGTTCTCTTTCCCTCTCTCTTGCTCTCTCTCTTTTGTTCTTTACTATTTTGAAACAATATTTCTTATGAAAATGGATATGTTTTATTTTGTTCTGTCTTTCTTTCCTACTCTTGTATGACTTTAGTATAAATATTATTATAATTATTTCTTATAGAGGTGCCCATATTGCAAAATGTATATATATTGTAACATACAATAATTATATATATTTTAATTATAAAATATAATTATTATATTATATATTATATTATGATATATTTTAATATAACAATAATGCGTTATATTATACTATATTTTATATAATAATTATATATAATAATAATTATATTATATGGTCATATAATTATTATTATACAATATATAATTATATATTATATTATTTATATGTATTGTATGCTATATATTTAATATATAAAAATTATATATATTACATATAATATATATAACATGTTTATATGATATATACACATATATATGTATATATATATATATATACACAATGGCATTTGATTCTTTCATTTTATTTTATTGAATTATAGCTGATTTACAATGTTGTGTTAACTTCAACTGTATGGCAAAGTGATTCATTATATACATATTCTTTTTCATATTCTTTTCCTTTATGGTTTATCACAGGCTATTGAATATAGTTCCCTGTGCTATACAGTAGGACATTGTTGTTTATCCATTCTCTGTATAATAGTTTGCATCTGCTAATCCCAAACTCCCAATCCATCCCTCCACCACCACTCCCCTTGGTAACCACAATTGTTTTCTCTATGTCTGTGAGTCTGTTTCCATTTCATAAGTAAATTCATTTGTGTCATTTTTTAGGTTCCCCATGTAAGTGATATCATATGATATTTGTCTTTCTCTTTCTGAGTTACTTCACTTAGTATAATAATCTCTAGGTCAATCCATGTTGCCACAGACGGCATTATTTCATTTTTTATGGCTGAGTAATATTCCGCTGTATATATATATATATATATATATATATATATATATATATATATATATATATATACCACTTCTTCTTTATCCATTCATTTGTGGCATGGCTATTGTAAACAGTGCTGCAATGAACACTGAGGTGCATGCATCTTTTCTTATTATAGTTTTCTCCAGATATATGCCCAGGAATAGGATGGCAGGATTATATGGCACCTCTTAGTTGTTTGAGAACCATCTTTTCTGTTTTCCATAGTGGCTGCACCAGTTCACATTCCCACCAACAGTGTAAGAAGGCTTCCTTTTCTCCACACTCTCTCCAGCATTTGTTTTCTGTAGACTTTTTAATGATAGCCATTCTGGCCGGTGTGAGGTGGTACCTCATCGTGGTTTTGATTTGCATTTCTCTAATAATTAGCAATGTTGAGCATCTTTTCATGTGCCTGTTGGCCATCTGCATGTCTTTGGAGAAATGTCTATTTAGGTCTTCTGCCCGTTTTTTGATTGGGTTGTTTGTTTTTTTGTATTGAGTTGTATGAACTGTTTGTATATTTTGGAAATTAAGCCCTTGCTGGTGGCATCATTTGCAAATATTTTCTCCCAGTCCATAGGTTTCCTTTTTTTGTTTGTTTATGGTTTCCTTTGGTGTATAAAAACTTATAATTTCAATTATGTTCCATTTTTGCTTTTATTTCTATTGCCTTGGGGGACTGACCTAAGAAATCATTGGTGTGATTTATGTCAGCTAATATTTTGTCTATGTTCTCATCTAAGCGTTTTATGGTGTCACGTCTTATATTTAAGTCTTTAAGTCATAGCATCTAATTTTAAGTACAAGTTTTGTGGTTAAATATCTTGACTCAAATATTTTGTATACCAACTTGAACCTAGAATGTCTCCTGATTTCATGATTAACAATTCACCCCTAAGTCAAAATAAAGCAAAATAGATTAAACCATTTTCTACTTTTTGCTTTATAACTCATTAAAATTCAATGAACACATTTGCTTTAATGTGTCATAGGCAATTTGATAGCTGGATTTCACAGACTTTTAATTGTTCATCACTTAACGCAAAACCTCCCATGTTTCACCATCACATGCAGGCTTGATATATTTGATATAATCACATGAATATTAGAAGAATATTACAACTTCAAGATACTTTTCTTATGAAAAGGCTAATTAGTTTGAACTAGAGAATAAATAATTGATTATGTGGATAATGAAGCAACTATCTAAAGATTAAAAAAACAGCATGCAATTGACATTTCCCCTTGGTACACTCTTTATAGATTGATAAGAACTCAAACTTTTCTTCTGAATATCAGTTGTAATTGTTTTTCTTAATCTGATAGTCTTTTGCAAAGAAAACCTAAAAAAATATTTTTATTGTTCATAATTATGGATTTTTAGAGGCTTTTCAAAAAGGTTGTGCTTAATCCAATTTGTCTACATGAATAGATTAAATGGTACAGACTATTAAAAATCATTTTCTTAGCTCTAGGGCCTAGATCCAAACATCATTTAGACAGGACCTAATGAAATTATCCTTATCTGAATGCTCTAAAGGAGATAAGGAAGGAAATGTCAATTCTGCTATTTCTATAGGGCAACAAGTCACAGTACTCAACACATAATCAAAGGAAACATTTAAAATAATCTCTGCAGACAAATTAAAAGTTCAATTAAGGAGACTATAATGATCTTCACTGATGAACTTTTATAAAAGACACATTTGAATAGATAAAGTTTTGCTCTGAAAAAAATTATAACCAAGCATTACAATTCAAGTAGCAGTCCATTTGCAATTGAAGTGCTTTTGACAGCAGTTTTCATTTCATTGCTACATCGAAAAAAGCACATGGATAAGGATCTAGAGCCTAGACCAGGCTGTGAAATTCCTTTGGACAGAGGCCCTGTGTTGATTTATTATGTAGAGCTATAACCCACCTTCTGTTCATTGTCTGTACTGTGTCTTAGAAGAGGCTGTCTGGTTTGGGGACATAGTGGGTGCCCTCATGGAGCCTCTGATACAACCAAAAAGAAATTTTTTTTTAAAGTGTCCTCCTGAAGAGGGCTTTACAAACAGGCAACACACTTTGTTATCCACCGTCTTATCAGATTTTCATGTTATTTCTAAGAGTTAAAGAGAACAGTTGTTACTTTTCTTAATATGCAAATACTACCACCACCACCACATATGAACAACAAATGCTGCAGCCCAGGTGATGCTGAAAACTCAACCTCTGTGCACCAGTGCTGAATCAGTTCTCAGAGACAGAGTTTTGGGTGAAGTAGAGAAGAATAGATTTATTGCTTTGCCAGGCAAAGGGAAACACAGAGGGCTCCTGCCCTGGAAAACAGTGTGTCCCAACCTGTAGGGGGCGGTGGGTTGGATTTGGTGAGGAGTTTTATAGCAATGGTTCAAGGGTGGAGTTGCTGATAAGAATCAGGGTGTGTGCAGGGCCTGCACTCCTTTAACCTGGATGCTGGTGGTCAAGGTTAGCAAACTGTGACCTTCTCTCTGGAACATTTTCCATTTGGTGGGAGTTTTAGTTCTGCAGAATAGCTCAAAGATATGGTTATGTGTATCCTTTTGTGGGGAACCAGGACCCTGCCCCAAGGCTGCACTATTGTTTCTTGACTGCTCCTTTTTCTCTGCATCCCCTCCCTTCCTTGATTAGCAGCTGTTTGAAAGGCTTCCATGTGCAGGAGCCCCACAGAGTCCTGCTTGTTTTCACAAGGAGGTTAAGTGATTTGAACTAAATCACAAAGTCAATCATGAACAAAGAGCCTGCGGACCAGGATCTCCCAATGCCTTACACATGCAAGTTCTTTCCACTGCATGAGTGGCCTCAGTGAGGGGAGACAAGAGTCTGTTTTCTAAGTGTCTCCTAAAGCCTTGAGAGATATTTAGGAAGCGCTATTAGCTAGTGACTAAAAGAACAGTTAAATCAACAAATGGTGTAATTTTCCTAGTCTCCCTTCCCTTTGAAGAACCTGAAATTATGCATTTGTACTGAAGGGGTATGTGGATTCTTTTGGAATCAAAAGTCCTGCTGAAAGAGGTGAGACATTATTGGGAAGTTTGGGGGACATGAGGTGTCACTTTGTCCCAAGGGCTTTGTATATTCACAAAAAAGAGTGACTAAGGAGTAGGAGATTATAAAGGCATTAACAAAATTGTAGAGGCATTTACAGTTTACAAAGCCAGGTCATTATCATCACATTTAATTGTCAAAACAAACTACAGAATTAGATATCATTGTCCTCGACTTACAGACAGGAGCCCTAAGGCTCAGACAAGCACAATTAATTTCCCCAAGGTCAGAGAGCTAGAGTGGGGCAGGCTGGGCTTCAAACCCACATCCATGGACTCACGTGTAGAGTTGTTGCCTGTGTTGAAGCAGTTCCCAGAGTGTAAGCATGGACAGTGCACATGCCCACTCACACCCACATTTGAAAATCCCTCACCATCCTCTGACTTTGCAAAAAGCTGGGGTTTATTCTATTTAAAGTGGATTAGACGGATTTGTTTTTTCCCTTCTTCTCTCCCATGCTCTCTGCTTCATTCACAATGTTTTTCTTAGATTATTGAAGCCTGGCCCCTGCACTCAACTGGGGAGGGATAAAGGAGACACAGAGAAAGGAAGTCAGCACAGCTCAGGGTCATCCAGAAAGGAAACTACCAGCACATGTGGCTACTGGACATTTGAAATTCACTATTGTAACTGAAGAACTGAATTTCTCATTTTAGTTAATTTAAATTTAAAAACAAATACTCATTTCAATTACTGGAAAACTTTGAGGTATGTTTGGAACAAATTGGGTATGCTAATCTGCTTTTTTGACTGTAAAATCAATGAAATCTCTATACAGACCAAATATTGAGAAGTGCAAAATATGTTAAATATTTTATTATTATATTTTTATAACTACTGTTGAAATTGTAATATTTTTGCATATACTGGGATAAACTTTAAAAAGATATCATAAAAAATAATTTTCCATTTCCTTTTACTTGTTAAAACATTCTTATGAGAAAATTTTAAATTGCATATATGGCTCATATTTTATTTCCATTGGTCATATTTTATTTTATTTTATTATTTACTGGGCTAATAAGAAAAGAAATACACATATTTAAGAAATACTATTAACATGGATATTTAATATTGTTGAACATTAATATATTCCATATATTATATATAGATTATATTATAGAGAGGGATTTTATTTTCCAACACATAGTTTCTTTTCACCTTTACTCTAAATTCTTCAGTTCTGTTTTTATTTTGAAATAGAAAAAAACAAACAACCAGACAAAAAACCTATTTGTCCTATGGAATGCAAAACATAATCTGTCTTATCTTAGTCTATGTTAATTTTAATTGTTTATTGTCACATTGATTCAATAATTGTGAGAGTATTTTTTCTCTCTAGCACCTGTGAACCTTTCTTAGTCCACTGCCCACATGTTCTTTGACAGTTAATATCTTCATATTCTAATAATAATATTATTAATAACAATAATAACTTTCTGGATTTCTTTTTTAAAGTTAGCTTTGAGATTTCCCTGATGGCATCTAAATGTAACAAAGATTTGTTCTTTCACCTCATAGAAAGAGATGCTACAAAAATTAGGCTTTTTTGTTTTATATGTTACTAGTATAAGAGATGCATAGGAAGTTTTAAATTTGAAGAGATATTCAGCCCTCCCTAATTTTCTACAGGCAAAATTTTACTAACATGAATATTTCAGAGATTGTCTGCTTCATGGGAAGTCCCTAGAGATTTCTCAGTATCCTCACCATCTATAACATGTTTATGCCCCAAGGTGAAACATAGATCAAAGCTTGTACGAATAGTTATGTTCTGATTCCCAAAAGGATACTGTACTTTCCTTTGTTTTAATATTTGAAGTTATGATAATGAATAAACTACCTCCATTAATAAGCTGGGAGAATGGGACTTAATTTTTTTTTTTTTAATTTTCTCTGATGCTTCCTGCACACTCTGCTATAAAGTATAGGTTAGATTTTTTGTCTTCAACGGAGTACTAGCTCAGAGCCCCATGGAAGGTGACAGTCCCAGCTACTCCAAGCTACTGGCCCTTCAAATAGTAGATTGGAGTCAGTATGCTTACACAGCTTTCACATTGTAACAGTGGGTTTTGAGTGACTTTTCCAGGGCTTTCGTAGAAGATTACTAATCCAAGATCCAGTGGGACAAGAATTAATTGTGGAAGTCTGAATGAACTGAGGAATAAAATAAATTATATATGTTTATTTGTTTGGAATACAGTTGATTTTGTTTTAAGATTCTATTTTCTGGGTATAAGAGAAAGACCCCTTTTTCTTCTTAAGCTGGTGGTAACCCACAGTAATTTAGTAGGGTCTACTTTTGTAAACTAAAATAATTGATTTTAAAATGAGACCTGATTCTCACTCTTGTCCCAGAATTCAAAGACTTTTACTAAGTCTCCTTACTCATCATGGTAATGTAATTATTTTCAAGGATCCAATAAGAGTATGCCCTCCCTTTTGCAGAATAGATGGATAAATAAATTATGCAAGGCCTTCCCTTGTATCCTCACACAGAAGAAAAAGGGCAAGAGAGCTTTCTGGGGTCTCTTTTGTAAGGGCACTAATCCCCTTCATGAGGGCTGTAACATCAGAACCTGAACACCTTCCAAAGTCCTTACCTCTTGATACCACCATGCTGGGAATTATAAATTCAGGGGAGTGGACACAGTCTATAACATTTCACCCCAGACCCTCAAATTCATGTTATTCTCACATGAAAAATGCATTCATTCTATCCCAACAATCCCCAAATTCTTACCTTGCACCAGCATCAACTCTAAAATCTAAGTCAAAAGTCTCATCTAAATCAGGTATGGGTGAGACTGGAGGTGTGATTTATCCTGCGGCAAATTCCTCTTCAACTGTGACACTGTGAACCAAACAGGTTATGTGCTTCCAAATTACAATGGTGCAATAGATATGAGATAGACCTATCTATTCCAAAAGTGGGAAATAAGAAGGAAGAAAGAGGTAACAGTTCCCACATAAGTTCAAAACCTAACAGGGCAAACGATATTAAGGCCTGAGAATATTCCTCTTTGCATGGTTGTTCTGGACCTACCAAGGTGGTACCTCACCCTCATATTTCAGTGGGAAAGCTCTTTGCCTGGGCCCTGCCCACCTCAATGTTCATTTCTGGGACCCCATTGCTCTCACATGCTGTCCTGTCCCTTGAAACCTAGGTGGAGGCAGCCAAGCCCTCTGGACCCCATGCACTCTGGGCCTGTGATGGGCATGTCCATGGCTGACAACAGCAATTAAAAGGCTCCAGAGGAGGAACACTGAGCTTAAAATTGGCAAAGGATGGATTTCTCTTCATCTGACACACCTTTGGCCATTCCAGTGGGCATGTGTCCCCTTTCATGGCAATCTTTGATGTTAATCTATAACTTACTAATTATTAGAGTGCATTCTGGGGTGACAGGGTGAACAAAATTCACCCTGGCAAACTCATCACCACCAAGTGCACCCTGGCCTGGGAATGTGTCCTGTAATGTGTCAGGATAGTGTGGGGTTGGAATCTAAATTATCTGCAGCAATGGTGTTAGAAGATGAAGTTTGCAGATCCCAAAATACCAGGCCAAGGGATCTGCTTGAAATAGGTTTTTGTTTCTTTGCTTGTTTTAATCACGACTGTATCAGCTTTGTGAAACACAGCTAGATAAATGAAAGAAGATAAAAAAGAAAAGTGAAATGTTCTGTAAAGGTACTTTTGTATAGAGGAGTTTCATCTCTGAGGAAGCAAAATATAATTTCCCCCTATTCCTACCAATTCACAAGTTAAATAGAATAGATTAATATAAGAACACTTTTTACCAATTCCTGGGAAAACAACTTCTTTATTTTGAAATTTTGATTCTGTAGTATTGTGCTGAGTGTTAATTTGTCTTAAATGAAATATTTGCCCACCTTACTTTTTTTTCTTTATCACAGTTTATATCCAGTGTGTGTGTGATGTACACAAAACCAATTCACTTCATTTTGCAATTAATAATGAAGCTTACATTCAGATATCCATATAGCTATATTATATCCCAATGGAACTTAACTGTGTAGAATACCAAACAAAATAATGAAGATTCAATACTATATTTACAGAACAGGAATTGGACCAGTGTTTTATTTCTGTATTCTACATTTCAAGTAATCTAACTATATAATAAGTATATAATTGTAATTTGTATATGCAAAACTTTGGGGCAATATGAGTGTGATAATATGACCCCAGATTTGTAGAAATTAAATGTTTATTTAGGGAAAAGAGTTATAGACATATGGAAAGCAATAATATCATATTTGGAGCCAAGATATCTAGTATAAAAGATAAGAGTGAGACATCAGGCAACAGGTCAGACTAAGCTTCCAGACCCTCCTCAAATCACATATGTAAAGAAGCAATAGATAATGTTCAAAATAATGACAAGAAATGTATAAATAAATGTAGCAGAAATTTAAATCTGCTTTCCTAGTAATTTATAGATCAAGCAGACTTATAATTAGTAAACCTATTAAAGATTTAAAATCTACACACACACACACACACATATTAAGCTTAGTCTAAAAGTACCATCATTACAAATTGTTCTACAATATTATAAAACTTATTTTGTAGCTTTAATTATTAAAATAGCATGGAATTGTCATAGAAATAAGTAAAACAGTGGAAAGCTGTTTTTTACCAGATATTGAAATATGCACTGCTGCTAAAAATGGAGAGTAAAATATATTTTTTCTGTGAAATTTTATCCTTTGGAGAAAAGAAGTATAATTCCTACCTCACACAATTTAAAAAATGAGTTATAGACTAATTAATGACATAAATATCTGGTGAACTTTTTAAATATTAGAAAAAATATGAGAATATCATTATGATCTATATAATGAAGAAGTCAGAATATATAAAGAAAAAATTTACACTAATAAGAAAAAATACCACCTCTAGAAAAATGAGATTATTATTACACATATAATTTATAGGAAAGGAGAACCATATGGCCAATAAACCTATGAAATTATGCTTAAACTTAATAGTAGTCAGAAAATGAAAACATAGCAAAAAGCAGTTCCATTCCACATACATAAGTTTGGAAGAGATGTAGACACGTAGAAATTCATATACTCTGTGGAGAGGACTGTAATTTGGGAGGGCTATTTTGAAGACCCATGTGGCAAGAGTTAATACATGTTTTTAAGATGAAAGTAACTATTACCTCAAACTTCCAATTCTAGCAATTGCAAATTTAGCAAAATTCTAAATGTTAATATTAAAATATTGTATTACAATAGAGTAGTATAATATAACAAACTATGGCTGTGTCAACTTTAAATCTTGAAAATATCATTATCATTCAACAATTATTTCCCGATGACATGTCAACTATGAATTTATTTACAAAAGTTTAATAATCTAATAGCATAGTGACATAAGTATTTGGTTGTGTATCACATTATGTAGAAAATATAACAATATTTATGTTAATCAGTTATCTAAACTTAAAGTTTGCACAGGGAACTGAGATTAGGAGTAAAATGAGGAAGGGGTACAAAAAAGCATTAATGTTTCTGTAATTTTTTTATTTCCTTAAAATCAATTTATCTGAATAAAAAATTGACATAAATTTAACATTTGTTAAATCTGCTTATTGGCTGCCTGAATGTATATATAATATCACATATACAAATATACATAATAGAATTGTGTTTATATATACATAGTCCTATATATGTATATATACACATATATGTGATATAAACATATAACCTTTTAAAATTAAATCAGATTAATATAGGTTTTCTGAGATTGGATAGTTCAGTGTAAAGTCAAAAATTCATGATCTTGTGAAAGTTTATTGAAATAATCCCTAAAGATTAGTAGGACACAGAAGGGCATGTAGGAAAAAGTAAGAGACCACTTGAGACAAAAAGTTAATAAACAATGGAAAAAAAAGTCCATATATTATGCTCAGGAAACATCTATAAGTTTGACTGTTTGGAACTTATATATCATGGTTGATATCATTTCTCAAACCAATAAACAAAAGCCTAAAAATGCATGTGCTCTTTGAAAGGCTGAGAGCTTCTAGATAACAGTGGGATAAAGACAGTGTGTTGTATGTATATAAATTACTTTTCCTGGTGTTATAATATTTTTCAGATTTTATCTAGCATCAGCAGGACACAAATTTATTTATTTATTTTTGGACTGTGGTAATATAGGCATACCTTGAAGATATTGTGGGCTCATTTCCAGACTATAACAATAAGGCAAATATTGTAATAAAGGGAGTCACATGATTTTTTTTGTTTCCCAGTACATATGAAATTTATGATTACACTCTACTGTAATCTATTAAGGGTGTAATAGCATTATGTCTAAGAAACTAATACATATACCTTAATTAAAATTTACAACCATTTCTAAAATATGCTAACCCTCATCTGAGCTTTCAGTGAGTTGTAATCTTTTTACAGGTGGAGGGTTTTGCCTTGATGCTGGTGGCTGAAAGCTGATCAGGGTTCACCCCAGCTGAAGGCTGGGGTGGCTGTAACAATTTCTTAAAATAAGACAGCAGGGAAGTTTGGCACATCAGTTGACTCTTCCTTTCATAAATAATTTCTCTGTAGAATGCAATGCTGTTTGATAGCACTTTATCCACCAATCACCACCAATTACTCCTCATGCAAATAAATAAATGAATAATAAGTGAAAGAATGGATAAGTCAGTAAATAAATAATAAGATAACATAGAACTTACAGGCAGTACCATTACTCAGCATCTCATGCTCACTGCTAGCTCAGTGAGAAATAGCATTCAGTCCCCAGGTAATTGCTTCTCCACATCTTGTGCCTATGTCCCCTAAAGAAAAAAGAATGCCATAGAAGTTTGTGCATTGTGCCTGTACCAACACAGATAGATGATAACATGAAGGTCTAGTTAACCTACAATTAATTTTATAAACCTATATATGTCAGGCTCATAAAGTGGGCAGTGTGAGAACACTGAGAAGCTTTGAATGGCAGGTGTGTTTAAGAGGAAAGATAAATTATTTAACTTGTTAAATCCTGTTTCACCACAACTGTTGTGATGACCACACCAACTCCTGAGTTCCTAGAAGCTCACAAATAAGAAAGTGTAGAGAAGCATGAAAATGGGTGCTGTGCCTTCCTCTGAAATGATCCATTATTAAGAACATAGTACATTTATGGTATTTGTGAAAAATACCCCTGAAGATTATTGTTTAATAATATAAATACAAATACTTAATATAATAATATGTATACTATTAAATTTGTATAAATGTAGTTCCATGTTTAACATGCTTGAAGGGTCATACCAATTGTTTACAAGATTTCACATTGACATTGAATGTGACTATTTTTATTTTTATAAAATACTTAATAAGATCTAATTAAAGTATAAAAAAGTGTTAGCTTTATTTACATTCAATTCTAATTTTAAATATTTGTTAGTTAAGACGTGTATTTGCCTTTCTATACAATAAATAATTTAGAATGTTGGAAAAAAATGACTTTGGAAACCTATATAAAATATTTTAAGTCTATAACAGCTGTATTTTTGAAGATATATCCAGATTTTGCACACTTGGACTATATCTGCATTTTTAATTATTTTTGCCATTAGTTTTAATAGAATACACATTACATGAGCATCTTGATAACAATAGCATAATTTGTAAATTGGCTACAGTGGAGGTAGCAAGAATAAATTATATGAAATAAGCATACATACATTTATGAATTATGTAGGTATTTATTTTACTATTCATTCCAATATCTCTTGTTCAAAAATAGAATACCCAGACACATGAAATAAATAAATAAACAAATAATAAATAAATAGGTGTAACAGCTCTAGATTTTTTCCAACTTTTGGTGACATAAGTATAGATCTGCACATATTTTTCATTTTTTTTTATATGTAAGGATTTGTGGTTATTCTAGTAGGGTGGGATACTTTTTTAACTAAGACTTTATTAGTTTGGTTGATAGTTTTAAATATTTTAATGATTTGATATGTGGTTTTCTGTGTAGCCTTGCTTTGGACACTGGAAAGATTAGGGGTAAGTCTGCAGAAAGGACTTTGGGAAGATAAGATCTCAACCACATGTTACAGTTGGATCATGAACAATGGTTAAGAGTCAACTGGGAGAGTAGGAGCCTAAGGGGTGTTTCAAGGTTGAGTCCTGAGCAGACATCATAGTGAAAATAGAACAGAAGCCCCACACAGCCCAGCATCCCTAGAGTATAATGTGATAAAAAGGGATTAGCAGAAGATGAAAATGATGCAGGTAAGCTTAGCTTATATGCCAGCTAAAACGTGGCAGTGTTCTTGAACTCACACTTGGCAGGTGTTTGCAGAGAAGTAAATCAGGAAACACAAGTAACAACTTAGAAAGTTAGCTAGTCTAGGAGCGCAAAACCAGGTCGGGGGCGGGGAAGCATTTGGAAGTAAAATGAAAAATACCTGAAAATTGATTAGTTGACGGGATGAGGGAAAGGCAGGACTTTAATCACGTACGTGATTGTGAGGGTGGTTTTCCCACCTTGTAGAAGAGATCATTTCAGTTTCGAACATATTCAGTCGCATTGTCCTAAGATACCTTATGACTCTGATTTTCATTCCTGGGAAGCTAATATTTCAAAAAGTTAAAGAGTATAGATTTTCAATGCAAACCAAGTTATAAAATAATCCCTCGGGTGTCTATTTCAGGAAGAGGGTGATAAGTATTCTATGAGCAAGATGATATGTCAGGAGTTAACAGCCTCAATATATGCGAGAGAGCATGCTAAAAAATCTCTGGTGGAATTGAGATGAGGAATCTCTGGTTATGCAGGCTATCATTGAAGACTTTTTTTTTTTTTTTTTAATGAGCCAAGCAGTGACTGAGAAAATAAACATTTAACTTGATTTAATTGTAATTAATTTAAATTTACATAACCATATTTGGCTAGAATCTACCATATTGAACAATGCAAGTTTAGAGAACAAAATCAATAACCTTAACAATAACTGCATGCCACATGCTAGGAACCTTGTTAATTTGTTTCACAACATTAGTACGTCTCAAGTAGTAATTGAAAGCAACAACTAAACCAACTTGGGTTAATTCACTGTCATTCTCCCAGAACCATACCTTCTTTAGACAAAATAAGTAGGAGTTAAATGTGTATCTGCTAGGAAACATTACCCTTCATATTTAAGGTTTTGATATTGACACTAATTTATGAACTCCCTTCTGTGATGTGATATCATGTTTTATTTTCTATTTTTTATTTCTTTGTTAGGAAAAGGATGTTCCAGCCCTTGATTTAAAATTATGTTTCTCCCTTCCAGGCTGAGCATCCTCACAATACATTCTCTGACACATCCAGAGGTTTATATATATATATATATATATATATATATATATATATATATATATATATATGCACAACTGGTAAATAATGTCTGTACTTATCTTGGTAAGATTTCTTATTCCAAGTTGACCCTGTAATCAGCCTCTTTTGAATATGCAGTGGCATATGCTGCTGTCTGGCACTACATAGAAATCTGGGAGCTACTTAAGGTTCGGAGAGATTGGTGCATAAAGATAATATATGTATCTTTGCATGGCAGATATATAGTCTCAAAGCAGAAAGACTAGCTTTTTCTCAAACGTCTGCTTTTGCAGACAAAGAACTCAATAGTACTTAGGGACTAAAGAGTCCCCTGAAATCTTTCTATTTCAAAATTTTAGAGTATCATTCATTCCCAGATAAAGACCTAATTTTTGACTCTGAGACATGGCGAGTTTGGGAATTACTGTTGTAATTTTGCTGTCTTCAAGATCATATTCTCTCTCTGCTACATAGTTTACTTTGCCCAGCTATTAAGATGGCTGGTGTGCTTTTGAGAATGGAAGAGAAAAATCAAGTTATGATCTTGCTTTGAGCAGAGAATACAAAGACCTGAGATGGTCATTTATTCTTTTATTCCCTTTTCTTCATCTTCACTGCAGTTAGAAGCAGCCAAAGTTCCCACAGGTCCTGCATTCAAGTCAAATGTGTGGTGCCTTGGTAGAAAACTGGGTTGGTCAAAGCTGTGTTTTCTATAAGCACTTTATTCCAGGTGACCTATTTCTTATTCAATTATACCCAGATCCTCTCTGTCTTCAAAACTTACTAGGTCAGATAAGTCTAGATTTTCATTCTTTATGGTCTGTTAGCTGCAGTCCCTTTTAGCATAATTGTTGCAACTAAAATACACTGTTCAAGATACAGAAACTGTTTTGACTAGTTTAAGCATAGACGTATTTAATCAGCGAAATTAGATGCACACACAATTGTTGGAAATGATGATGGAGTCTTTTGGCTAAGTTTAATAATTGTTTTTGTTCCAATCCCAAGAAGGCACTCCCCATCTGTCACATTTGCCAGTTCTAAACAGCAAAGAAGTTGGCCTAGACTTTAATTTGTATCTTGAATCTCCTCCCAATTGTATTCACTACATTGTTCTTGAGAATGAATGCCTTCGGATTCAAAGTTCTAACTCTGTCTCAGAAGTAGAGAAAGTTCTTTCAGAAGGAAATTGGAAGGTAGGTCTTTTGTAACCTGATTCTCCAGAATATTGTTTGCATTTTATGTAGTGATTAGCGAATAATTTATTCTGAAGACATGGGCGAGGCATAGAGGAGATCTGAGGAAACCTTTAGGACTTTCTCTTACCTTTTTAACCATGTGTGTGCCTGTGTATGTTTCTGTGTGAGGGTAAGATAAATGATCTTTGTGCATTTTGCTTATTAGAGGCAAGAAGTCAACAAACAATAGAAATATCTTTAAAAACTAATTCTGGAGTTTCTAACATTTGCTTTCCTCATACCTAACTTCCTTATTAGTATATATATATATATATATATATATATATATACATATATATTTTTTTTTTACCACCATCTATGTTATTTTTGAAGATTCTTTGGGGAGTGATGGGAGACAGAATAATAAAGATCGTTTTAGACTTTAGGTAAATAGACTTGTGTCTATTTTTGATAGATAAAATAATGGCAACCCAAAATGATTGGCCATGGGGTTAAAGTTGCTAATCAACGGACTTTGAGTTGGAGAGATTATCCTGTATGAGTGGGCACAATGTAATCACAAGGTTCCCTAGGAGTGAGAGAGGGAGACAGACGAGAAATACTTGGCCCAACACTGATGAGTTTTTCATGGAAGAATGAGTCCATGAGCCAAGAAATGTGGGCAACCTCCTTGTACTGCAAAAATTAAGGAACACATTCTCCCATAAAGCCTCATAGTGAGGCTGCATTCCTGTAAAGAAGGAATGCAGTCCTGCTGCTAAACTTGGTTTTAGACCCCAAGTCCTATTTCAGACTCTGACCTCCAGAACTGTAAGATAATAAAACTGCTTTGTTTTAAGCCATTAAGTTTGTGGTAATTTGTTAAAGTGGCAATACGAAGTTAATACCCTAATCTTATCACAAGAGAGGTGACTATAGTTTATCACTGGTCCTAAAACTTCAACTCTCTTGTCTTCTTGGTTGGATATTTGACATCGTGGGCATAGATATAATCTCTATTCATGTGTGTAGGGGAGTGTAGCAAATTCACACTAAAATAATGCAAATGGAACGCACACGTTCATTTATACTTAGGTTTAATTTAATCTTTTAAAAGCAAATACAATTAAAAGATTAACTTTGGAGATATTAGAATGAAATGAAGAATGAGGGCATAGGAGCTTACATTTTTTATTTACGTTATAGGGTCAATAGGATGCTGTCGTGAAAAAGAACAAGAATAAATGAAGGTGATAATTTAGGGAGTTGGAAAGGCAGCTTAAGCTACAAAACTATATAACTTGTGAGCACTTAGGACATTGACTGATGAACTGCAAGTCTTCTGGCTTAGCAGGAACATAAAATGAGAGCAGCTGAGGTTTGCAACTTTGTAATCTCCTTGTAGAAAAACAGGGAAAAAGGCAGCATAATAAGAAGACTAATCTATTAAAGACTTAAGACTTGATCCATTTGTCCTTGTAATTCAAAAGCTAATTCAAATACTGATTTGATATATTGTGTTAACCATCATTGCTGATTATCATAGCATACCTGACATTCTTTTATCTGACATCTAAAATATTCAGTATTTTTTGGGCTTTCCCTTTACAAACCAGGTACGGTTTAATTTCAATCTTAGAATAGTTTCCTCAGTGAAAATTTTCCCTCTTATACCTCTGGAACAGGGATATCATGGGAACCTATATAGTGTCAGCCCAGAGAACATTTGTTAAATGCAATTTGCATTGGAATATCAACGAGTATGAATCAACAGCTCTAACTCATGGATTTTTGCTAAATTTTCTCTCCTCTCCAATTTTATCTTCTCATGCATTTCCCATGTCATTTACCATGAAGGTTGGTGCCTTCTAATATTTCTGTACTGTCATCTATACAATTCAGTATCTGGAAAAATCAATTCCCACTGACTTCTGCATAGATTTGCATAGGTGATGTTCATATAGATAGAAATGATAATTTTTATGACAGAGGGTTCATGTTGTCTTCAAAATACACAGTGATTAGCTGTGTAATTGACCGGTTGGTTTTATTACTGAATTTGATCATATTTTTTTTCCAGATAAAGATATATACTCTGTTTTTTCATTCCACTTACTCACTTACTGATAACGACAGGTAGATGACAAGATACATATTTTGGGAAAATCACTTTGGTAGGAGTAAGGATGGACCAATGATAAAATCATGTGCAGGCTTCCCTGGTGGCGCAGTGGTTGAGAGTCTGCCTGCCAATGCAGGGGACACGGGTTCGAGCCCTGGTCTGGAAAGATCCTACATGCCGCGGAGCGGCTAGCCTCATGAGCCACAATTACTGAGCTTGCGCATCTGGAGCCTGTGCTCCGCAACGAGAGAGGCCACAATAGTGAGAGGCCCACGCACCACGATGAGGAGTGGCCCCCACTTGCCACAACTAGAGAAAGCCCTCACACAGAAACGGAGACCCAACACAGCCATAAATAAATAAATAAAATTTAAAAAAGTAAAAAGGCAAAATTCAAAAAAAAAAATCATGTGCAAAACTAGAGATGAAATGAAGAGTGTGGTATTGCAATACTCTATCACATCATATCTTAAAGTCTCTGTTAAGCTCAAATATTTTAACTAAAACTATTCTTTTCATTTGGCGATAGATAAAAGTATGAGATAATACAAGGTATGCATTCTCTCTTTCCCCCATTAATTAAATATAAGTGATGACTCTCACAAGTCACATGCTAAAAACTGATGGAGACGCTTCATTACTGAAATTAGAAAAGGTACATTTCATGTTCTCTAATCATGTAATTTTAAACTGATATGGTATAAATGGAACCAGTTTGAAGAAAATCACCCATGATCCCATACTAAGAAAAACTAAAATTTTATGGGAAATTAAATAGTGAAAATTCTAACAGAAACCTCAGTAAGCATTACGGTTAATGGTGCAAAAACAAATCCAGTGGTGAATATACATCCTCAGCGCTGTTTGTTGTGTTGGGAGGGAAGGATTTTGAGGTGACTATGGCGAGTGAGGAGGATATATGCGAATCACCAAATTGAAAATCGGTGTGCAGTAATTCTTCTTCCTGACCATATCTCTTACTTAGATGAGCATAACATTTATTGTACAAGATGGAGCATATTTGAAAATTAAATAAAACACTTCTACAGTGAGGCTGTTCTCGGAAATCTAGACTTGGTGGTTTCACTCCAAAATGGGTAGTGTTCTCCCTCAAGGGGCTTCCCTACAGATGGGTCAGGACATGGCCACAAACTGCCAGGCAGTAAGTAGTCCCAGAACAAAACCCAGAGAGAGACATACTATATCCTTGGCGTAGAGACCAGGCCACAGAGAAAACCAGACATGGAGTTTCATCAAAGGTATATCAACAACTGGAGAAGATACACAGTGTAGAAAAGTAAAATATCTGTACTAGATCAATCAAGTGGTAAGATAAATCCAAATTATTATGCTCTCCAGGTAAATATGAGAGATGTAGTACTTATGTGAAAAGTGAAAAGATCTGAAGGACATTCAATCACACATTTTAAAAACAGCAGCTTATTATATATTTTAACAGGCATTTATATTTATAAAAAATTCTGGAACATAAAAAAGATGTATAACAGAAAAGGATAGAAGACATTGCTATTATTATCATTTTTTTAACAATACAAATGCAAGTGAATCTAAAACAAAAGGGCTTTTTGTTCCCAAATACATTTAAGAAATCATAGGTGCTATTAATGTTTTTAGAAATTGCTTTTAATTTTCTATTGCCATTTTAGCAATACTTTTCTATTTGTTTATTTATTTAGTGGTTCTTCTACAGATTATAATATATATCCTCAACTTTTCAGTTTAGCTAAAATGACTTTTACAAAATTGTATGTGAAATGTATGTTTCTTTATACCCTCTCCTATCCCTTTATTCTATTGCTGTCATATTGTTGTCCTAACCCTTTTCTCTGGTTCTTCAAGCCAATAAAACTGTAAGAATAACACAACTTTTGTCCATTGTTTTGACAATGTCATCTAAAACACATCCTAAACTCATAAGCGTCCATGAGTCTATTTTTAGCTTTTATTCTATTGTGGGTTCTGATATACCTATCCCTAAATGGTTACTGGAGCTTAAACATTTATTTCAACAGATATTGAGTTTAGTGCACACTTTTATTTCTCTTTATTGCTAGTACACATATTTATTATTTTAAATGAACCTTAGAGTTTTTAAAATTTGCTAAATTATACCGATGGAATTTTCTTTGAACTTCCAATAAATTAATAGAATAATTTGGGAAGAATTTGTCTTTGATCCTTCTTTCTTTCCTGAGGATCATTTGTGCCTTTCTGTTTATTCAGGTCTACATTTATATTCCTGATTAATAGATATAGAGATAGTTAAATAGGTAGATACAGGTATAAATATAACAAGTTAAAGCTCTCTCTCTGTATATATATATACAACATATACATGCATACATATGTATATATATATGTGTGCGTGTATATATATAGAGAGAGAATAGCATATATTTGTTATTAAAAAACTCCGTTAAATTATTTCTTTGTTTTCTGTAAATGTTTACATTAAGCTTGAATTTTCCTCTTATAAAAATATAACAGTATAAACTCAAAAATTTATACCAATTTTTATACCAGTGCATATACTTTTTATTTTATTTACCATTGAATATTTTAATTGATTTTAACTTCCATAAAATATGATAATAAATTCTATTTGATGTCCTTTCTCTGTATTTGCAAATTAATGTCTTATATTCACTTCTCTGTCTCTAGCTAGATGTTTCTTTCACTCTGTCATATATACATGTGTGTGTAAAATATCAGGTGCTTTATAGATTTTAGAATCTTTAAAGACATGAATATAACTTTTTTAATAAGTATGTTTTCAGCATGCATTGATAATCTCATATTTATTTTTAATTTGGACTAATAATATGATTATTTATATCATTTGATTATCTGAGTTGGAATCACACTTTTATTCCTAAGGTGGAAATTTGTTTAATCATAGTATTCTTTTCCATTAATGTTTCAAATATTATTGGAAATTACTAATATTTTATTTGACATTTTTGTATCAATGATTATAAGTGATTTGTACTCTACATATTTATTTTTTTTCTGCAGTATCTGTTGCATTTCATAATTACTGCTGTGTCAGATTGGTAGAGGAATTGATAAAAAATTCATTATTTCTCCATTTTCTGTTACCATACAAAAAATTTACTTGATTCTTGATAGTTTAAAAGAATTTTTTCATAAAATTATTTGAATCCATATTTTTAAAATGTATATTTTTATGACATAAATTTTTCTTCTATGAATTCTATTCAACTTGGAATTTTCTTTTTTAACTCCACTTACTTAATCCTAGAAAATACTACTTTATGTCTATTCCATCTCATGTAGTGGCATGGATTTGTGTAACTTTATGTGGAAATTATAATGTTTACACTTTTTCCCCCTCTGGGCACTGATTTTTTTTTCCCGAGTTTTTCAGACAACTAAAACTGCTTTTATTTTCTAGATTACAGTTTCTCAACCTTAGCACTACTGACATTTAGGGCCAGATAGTTCTTGTTGTGGGGGACTGCCATTGCAATGTTGGGTGCTTAGCCTGACCTCTACCATCTGGATTTCAGTACCCCCCCCACCCCAGTCTTGACAACCCCAAATATCTCTAGACATTGTACAATGTCCCTGGGATAAAATCCCCACCAGATGAGAACCACAGTTTTTGATATTTGGCAATTGTAGATTTTCTTATGTTACCCAAAACAAATGCTTTCTTTATTTTTTTAAATATCTAAGTTTTTATTTGTTACTTCCATTCCTAAGGTTATTGCATCAAGCACAGAGAGGATATTTTCTACTTCAGTAGATATTTCAAGAATTGATTAATATCTTCTTAGGACCTAATACATGGATAATTTTATAGATTTTACATGTGCTCATAACAGTGTATTCTCAAATTTCAGGGGATTTAAATGTGCATTTATCTAATTAGACAACATGGTTAGCTACAAAATTCTGATACTTTTTATCCTAGCATTTATTGCCTTTGTGACTTTTCTCTTTCATTTCTTAAAAAAAAAAATCTTGACACTTTTCCACCTTCCATTATTCATACTTATATTTCAGTTACTGTAAGATTTTATTAGTAATTCAAAATTGTAGTCTAATAAAGTGACTCTGCCTGTTTCATTTGCAATATTTTTATTTTACTTATTCATTTTTCTGATAATTGTATCATCCTTATGTATTGAATATATATATATTTTTTTACTATAGGGATTTTTCAACCCAAAGAATGTTTTTCAATTCTAGATTATTAAATAGTTTATTAAATGTTATGGTTATACATGCACTTCTACTATTTTCATCTTTGTAAATTAATCAGTCCTAAGTTCTTATAATGCATATCATATAAAAAGCACTATATGGTGCTGGGATAATATGATAACTTAGAATAAAAATTTAGATTCTTAACTCAGATAATAACATAAACCCAAATTAAAACTGGCTTTAATAACAATGAAAAATGAATTCAGAAAACTACCTAAAAATGTGAAGATGCATACAATTTTTGCAGTTATAGACCTTTATAGCATGGGTTCAAATACAGACACCAAAATAAAGAGACTGAGAGACATAAATAAATAAAATTTAAAATATATGCATTATAGTTGTATAATTAAAGTAATTAACAAACATATAATAACATGGATGAATAGAGCAAAATGTTTATTTTGCAATATCAGTAGTTAATATTCTTATTTTAGTAATTAAGTGAGAAAATGTGGTATTAAGTATAGAATATCTGCAGCAAGTTTACACACATAGAGACAAAAACAGTGCAACACAGTCAAATAAACATGGGAAGATACTCAGCTACACTAAAAATCATGCAAATAAAAATTGAACCCATGTCTTTTCTTCTATAAAGTAATGAAGATTAAATGTCACAGTAGCAGGTATTGCAGGTATGATGAAAAGAAGGTGATATGGGTGACTAATACTATTGTTTAGAATGTAAATTGCTGAAACTTTTAAAAAGCTATATTTGCATTTTGTGTCAAAAGCTTTGAAAATATGTTGACTACTTTAACTACAAAATTTATCTTCAGACTATTTATGCTATGTGTAGTTAGTTTAGCAACATTTATATACAGTACCTTACTGTGCATTACTGAAACCAATGGAGAATTAATTAAGGTGGCACCTAATTTTTCAATACCTCATCATTTTTTTCATAAATCTATTAAACAAGGCAAATAATAGTTTAACTTCACTTTTAATTTTGCAGAATAGTATTTTTCAGCAGATGGTTTATTCTAGCAAATTTCATGTTCACATTGTGCTATGCTTTTATGAGTTCCAGTTGCTAACTGATAATATTTCACTGCTGAATCTATCGTGTGTGATATAATTGCTCATTATGTGCCTTCAAACACCAGAAATATAGTTATTTTCAACTTGAAGCAAATTAAAATCTTCTCAGCATTTTAAAATATCTACAGTTGTCTTGCGTTTAATTATTTTAAACTTGTATTTTTCTCTGTATATTTTTTAGTGAGTTACTTTGTCAAAAGCAAGAACTCAAGCTTATTATTCTTTTATTTTTATTTTTCCTCTATATACCTCGCAGGTGTGTGAATAGTTTCATTTCTGAAGAAATGCTCTTTCATATCCATCTTACCAGATTTAGAAGACTTCACGTTTAAATATGAGAGCAGTAATGATAAAATCCTCCAACTTCATGGATGTTGTGAAATAAACAAATATCTGTCTAGCTCTCTGTTAGTGGTAAACGTTTGGCATACTCAGTGGATTAGTCGGTTGACTGGTCTTTTTTTCTGGAATTCCAAATAAGAGAGTCAGGTGGTGGGCTATTCTCTGTACCTCACGTGATTCAGAATGTAAACCAGTGTGTCTCTGAGACACAGAAAAGGTGAAGAGAGTGACTTTGTATCTACACTGCTTTCTGCCAAGAGAATGCTGTGTTTCTGAGTCTGTCTTTGCAGACCACAGACAATCTGGATCATTTTTATGTTTTAAGAAAAAAAAAAAAACTCAAAAAGTCTTCAACCTGATGGAAATAAGTTAGTTGAAGCAATTTGTAATTCTCCTACAAAGTTTAGATTTGAAAATACAGTGTGTTGGTGTTTCTGCTACCCACCTGTTCTATCCGTTATTCTGCTTTATTTTGGCTATAATTGTATACCCCTAACTAAATCTACCTCTCAGAGACAAGGGTCTTTGGTTTAACTATGAGTATGCTCTTTAAAGATCGGGTGTAATATTTGGTTTTATCTATGGGGAAACTGATTCATTTTAGTGATTTTTTAATGGAATTTTAACTACTACCCTTGATGCTATCAGATATATTTCATTAGGAAGCCATATAGTCCTTCTGCATAAGGATTAGTTCTGTGTGATTAAGAACACTGGCTTTTGAGAAAATATATTACTTTCTTTATAGATTTCATTGCATTTTTATGCTCATCTTTTTGTCTCCTCACTAAAATGTAAGCCACTTGAGAGCAGAGACTTTGAGTCTTCCCTACTTCTGCATTTCCAGCACCTAGAACAGAGATGATACATAGTATATACACAATAAATAGTTGCTGACTGGAATTTTTAAATGCTCAAAATATAAATAATGTAATGTTCACATTCAATAGGTCCCGAAACAACTTCCCATCAGCATGACACTCTCTGTTCACTCTTTAAATCCATCACATCATATTATTCTCTATGTTAATTGCCTTTTACTTCCCTCGTTGCATTTCAGATTTTTCTTTAAATATTTGTTTGTTTTTTTAAGCATAGGTATTTCTTATTAACTTATCTTTCTTTCCCACAATATTCTAAACTCTAAGAGTGAGGGGCTCATCACATTACATCCAGTGACTAACATACAGAAACTCACTAATTATTTTGAATTTGTGAATTAATTAATAATAAATGAATCTTATTTTCCTGTTTACTCAGCTGCCATGATGCACTGTATGTTTAAAAATATTATTTCTCACAAAGGAGTAAACAGAGGGAACCCACTTTTATGCTGCTTCCAAGGAATATTGCTAATCACTGTATCTTTGGCAAAAATCTAACCAACACTCAGAAACCAAAGCTAGAGAAACTATAGAATATTTTATGTTCACTGTGTCCTGTCTAGACACTTTCATGTTGAATTAGGAGCTTCAATGAATATTCACAAAGGTATTCCTAAGAGGGAGGCACTACACTTCTTCCACTACTTACCATACTGGATGGCTAGATTTGGAATCCTGAGCTTGTCCGAACTGAGCCGAAAACTTTAACCCATATAAAAGTTATATTAAAAACAAATATCTGGCATATCTGTAAGTATGAATCTGACGTAAGAAATTATGTGATAAAATACTATATATACAGTATAATATACTATAGGTGTATATATATTTAGTTATACATTGTTATTAAATTTGCCAAGCCCCATATAAAGAGATTTCAAAAATATTAAAGCCTCATAAGATCAACAAAATTCATGACCCACATTGGTGGAAGACAGTACATATTAAAACAGACCATCGGTCTGTTGGTACTAGGAACTTTCTAAATTTAGTATATTATTGCAATTTGTGCAGGGTAGAAGGTGATAAAATATCATCAAAATCCCAGAATTTAAAAGAAATTAGTAGATGATGTGTCTGAATTCACTGAGATCAAAAAAGTACACAGAAACAGAAGTACTGCTTTTAAAATAAATATAAATTATATATATATTCTTAATAAATATTTGAGTAGGTAATATATATAATATTTAATCTATATTATATAGATATATAAAATCTATTCATATATATATAATGTACTTATTTTACTTAACATTATATTTATTTTTACATAGTATTATATTTATATACTTATTTATATTAATAATGCTGTTTATATATGATTATAGTTAATATATGTATATATTTTAAATTATTAATAAAGATATTATCAACATAATATATAGGTCGGTATCATATAGTATAGATTATGCATTTCACATATAATTATAGATCCCATTATTGTATATATATAATATATATATATATACAGACACACATCTATATAAAATCTCCAAATACTTTTCCATACAGCTCACAGCTAAGTAAAATGTTATCAATAAGCTATTTTAAGATCAGATATGAAGTTACAAATTAAGTCAAGATTCAAGTCAAAGATTTTGGTAGACAAAAATATCTCTGATTTAATTTTTATTGTTTAGTTTTTGTCTTGTTTTGTTTTACACATCTTAGGTATGATACTGCATTTACTCTTGCCTCTTGAATTTTAAGTGAATTGTTTAAACTCAAGATTTGAAATACACTGGAAGTGTCAAAAAGACAGAAGAATTGAGACAGGGCAGAGCAGGCACCTGGGGACCCTTTGCTGCAGTGCTTGCACCTGGACAAAAATACAAAGAAACTATAAGGGACTAAAACTAACTGTGCACATATGCAGTTGGAGCAAGTTATGGACAACAAGATACAGAAAGACCAAAAAACCCAACTTCTACTTCTGAAGAGCCGGGAGCAAAAGCAGGTCATCAGGGTACTGTGCATGTCTCCTGCACTCAACACAACCAAAGCCGCCCCTCCAGCCAGACCCCTGGACCCACCCCTACCATCACCCCACATAAGGAACCAGCCCTAACTCCCTCAGGAAGTGAGCAAGGGAAACTGTTTCATGTTTTTGTTCCTCCCTTCTGTAGCAGGGGCCCCAATAAAGCCTTGACTGAATTTCTTGTCTGGTCTTTTATCAATTTCCATTGATTAAGGAGGCCAAGAACCCTGGTCAGTAACAGAATGATTTAATGATCATTAATTTTAGAATATATCTAAGTAATATAAGCATAAAATATTGCAATTTTCCCATAAGTTTTGTTTTAGGTACATCCCACTAATATTGACCTGTTGTATTTTCATTTTTAGTCAATTCAAAATATTTCTAATTTTTCTTGTGATATCTTTTTTAACCCACTGTTAATAAGTTATCTGTTCTTTAATTGGCAAGTAGGGATTTCCTAAGTGCCTTTCTGCTATTGTATTTATAATTAATTTTTGTTGATTCTTTTACTTTTATTGAGATTTGTCTTAGGACCAGGTATATGGCTTATCTTGGTAGGAATTTCAAGAGCTCTTGTAAAGAATATGTATTCTGCCATTTTTCACTGGAGTGTTCAATAAATGACAGTTTGGTCAACAGTGTTGTTCAAATCTTCCATATTCTTACTGGTTGTATGTCTACTTTTTCTAATGGTGGCAGGGAGAGGAATGTTGAAATCTCCAAATATAGTTGTTACTTTGTTTTTCCTTAAAGGTCATTTAATTTTTGTTCCACCTGGTAACTTAGAATGGTTAGGTCTACTTGAAAATTTATCCCTTTACCATTAATATATGTCACTCTTTATCCTTGGTATTATTGGTATTTTATTTTTTTATTTTATCCTTCGTATTATTTCTTGCTCTGAAATCTACTTTTTTAGTATTAATGTAACAACAAGTTTTGTGTGTGTGTGATAAAAGCATCCATCTGTTTCCACTCTAATATTTAACCTATTCATTTTTATGTTTAAGTGGTTGTTTATAGACAGCCGGTAGTGCATTCTGCTCTATCCATACTGATAATCTCTGGCTTTTGATAGGAGTGCTTGAACAACTTAAATTTATTGTAATTATTGATAGGATCAGAATTACAACTGCCATCTTGATATTTTTCCTGTTTTGTTCTCCCATTCTTCACACTCCTTTTGAATTAGTTGAATGAAAATTTAGTATGCCCTTTAATTTTTAATTTTGGTTTGGCTCTTCGTCTTTGTTTTATTTTTAGTGACTGTTCTAAGGTTTACAATACTCATGTTAAATTTCTCAGTCTACCTTCAAATATTATACTGCTTCACACATAATCTAAAACTCTAACAGAAGTATATTTCAATTATTCTTCCTTTTGCGCTATTGTTGCCACACATTTTTTTCTTCTAAATACATTATAAACTGCTCAATATATTATTTTTTCTTTAAATGGTCAATTATCCTAAATTAAAGTTAGAAAAGGATTAAAAATATTTTCTATATTCCCTCATATTTATCATTTGTTGACTTCATTCCATATGATACTATTCCCCTTCTTACTGTAGAACTTGTTTAACATTTCCTCTTATACAAGTTGGGAGGAACTCTCAACTTTTAGTTGTTGATGTTAGTCAATTAAAAAGTCGTTATTTTACCTGTATTTTTTTAAATTAATACGTCTTATTTTTAGAGTAGTTTTAGGTTTACAGAAAACCTGATGAGAAGGACATTTCCCCAGATTCTCCCTCTCTTTCCACCATCCCTGTTATTAACATCTCACATTAGTGTGGTGCATTTGTTACAAATGATAAGCTACTGATACATTACTGTTAACTAAAGTCCATAACTTACATTAAGGATCAAAAGGATCAATCTTTGGGTTGTACATTTTTGTGGGTTTTGACAAATGCATCAAATCCTGGCTCCATCATTACAGATCATACAAACTAGTTTCACTGTCCTAAAAATCCCTTTTGCTCCCTTTCTCTTTCCCCTTCAACTTAATGGAAACCACTGATCTTTTCAGTCTACAAAGTTTCACCTTTTCAGAACATCATATCCTTTGGAAATTATTAATAAAACTTCTATAACTCTTGTGTGCCGGTTTTTTATGGGCATAGGTCTTCTCATTTGGGCAAACATTTGGAGCATGATTCCCAGATTGTATGGCAAGACTTTGTTTAGCTTTTGTAAGTATTAATTACTTCCAATCTGTCTTCCAAAATGGCTGTGCATTTTGCATCCCACCAGGAACGATTGAGAACTACTCTTGCTCCACAGCCTTGTCAGAATTTGGTGTTGGCAATGTTTTGGAATCTAGCCATTTTAATAGATGTTACTTGTATCTTCCTTTTCTTTTTTAAATTTTCAAATCCCTAATGACATATGATGTTGAGCATCCTTTCCTATCCTTATCTGCAATTTGTATATCTTTTGTTAGATGTCTGTTTAGATATTTGCCCTCTTTGTGTTTTGCAAATATTTTCTCCCAGCCCTTATCTTTTCATTCTCTTATTTGACTTCATTTTTGAAAGACGTTTTCACTGGATATCAGATTAGTAGGTGTTCACACCACTACCATCCCAGTATTTAAAAATGCCATTAAATTATCTTCTGGCTGCATAGTTTCTGATCAGTTTTGATAAAATCTATGCCATCCCACTTGAGAATTTACTCTACTCAGTGCCATTTCATTTCTTGGGATTCTAATGTGGTAAACTGTTAACTACATCCCTTATGTTTTTCATGCTCTTTCCTCCATCTTTACTTTTTCTCTATCATGATATTTTCTTAATTTTCCTTTCTTTTATCATTATGTGCATTAATCTTAATGCTTTTCTTCTGACTGATTTTACATTTTACACTTGTTTTTCGAATATGCTGCCATCCACTGTTGCTTAATAGCTGCTTCATCATTGTACTTTTCAGTTCTAGAAATTTAATTTATTTTTTAGTATATAATATTCAAATATTAGCTAAAGTTCTCAATCTTGTCTTTTATTTACTTGACTATAATAAAAATTATTATTTAAAAGTAATTTTTACTAAATTTGGTCTATCGATCTTATGTGGGTTCATTTCTGGGTGGCTGTCCTTTGTATTTGTTTCTTATCATGTTATGTTTTCTCCCCCTTTGCCTGGATATTTTTCCGTAGCATGCCATATATTTATTATAAATTATTTTAAATAAAATTTGACACCAAATTGATGCTATTTTCCTACGAATAGGATTTATATTTGCTTTGTACAGGAGGCTAAGTCTGGCAATCAGTGTTCCTCTCCAACTAATCAAGGAGTGAGATATTTCAAAGCTAATTTTTATGCCCCTGAAAAAGCTGGCCTATTTACTGCTTACCCTTATTTATAATCGAGCTAATTTGGTACAGTGTAAAGTTTGAAGCAATTATTTGTGCCTCTCTTCCACCACAGGCCTTGTAATTCAGTCCTCCCCTGTCCACCCCCTTCCCTACCTATAATTATGTTTAAAATTCTTCTCAGGTTGCCTGGCATCTCAGACCAAACATGTTAAGTAATTCAAGAAAAAAATTAGCCCTCAGTTCTGATCTCCTCTCTCCAGGAGTCCTTCTACTCTGGGACATGGAATTCTTCTCTGCTGATGGTAGCTCTCTGATATCTTCAAATACATCTTTTTATAAAGTATCCATATTTTCATTTTTTTTCTGAGCAAGATGATTATTCCAAATTGTCTAATGTCCCGTTTTAGACAACACACTTAACGAATATTTTTTTTAATGAAAGGTGTTCACAAGTACTTCACAAAAGTAAGTATCCAAATGCCCAGTGAAAAATGTTCAACCTGATTAGCCATAAGGGAAAATGAAATTAACATCACTATGAGATATTGCTTCTTATGCATTATAAAGGCTAATATTTAAAAAGTGTGATATTAATACTAAGTGTTGGCAAGATTGTAGATCAACTGTATCTTTTGTATATTGCTGGTGGAAAAGAAAATGGTAAAAAGGCACTTTCTACAAATGTTTGGCATTATGTACCCAAATAGAATGACAGTGTGTGATACACACACACCCTAATATACAAGTTACCTCTCATTGGAAATGATCCAGATATCCATTTTTCTAATTATCTATTGCTGCAATAAAAAACAACAGCAACAACAACAACAAAAATACTGCAAAACTGAATTACTTAAACAAAATTTTGTGGGTGGAGTCTAGTACGGGATCAAATAGGCACTTTTTGTGTTCTATATGCTGTCCACTGAGAACTGTGAAATATTCAGCTGGTTGAAGGGCCATTCTAAAAAGTTTGAGATGACTTCATTCCCATGGTAGTTAGTGGGCATGTCTGAAAGGCTGGGTCAGCTGGGACTGCTGACCTGTGTGCCTGCACATGACCTCTGTGTCATAGTGGTCACATCACAGTGTACTCAGGACACTCAGAGAGAGCATCCCAAAGGACAAGAAATCAATTTCTCTTCACATCTGAGACCAAAATTGGCCCAGATTTACACTCTTATATTCTATTAGTCAAAAAGCCACAGAGACCACAAGATTCAAAGAGAAGGAAAACTGATTCTACCTCTCCCTAAGAGGAGTGTCAAAAGTATGCATACTTCTGTTCTACAAAAGACACTATTAAGAGAATGAAAAGACAAGCAAGCCACAGACTGGGAGGAACTAAATTTTTGCAAAACACATATCTGATAGAAGACTGGTATCCAAAATATACCCAGAACTCTTAAAACTCAACAATAAGAAAACAAACAACCCAACTAAAGAGTTGGTAAAAGATCTTATCAGAAAGCTCACCAAAGAAGATATACTAATGGAGATTTCATCCCATGTTATGAAGAAAGAGCAAATTAAAGAACAATGGGCTATCACTATATGTCTATTAGATAACTGATGAGGATATGGAGCACAGGACCTCACACTCATTCCTGGGGAGAATGCAAAATGATAAAGTCCCTTTTGAAAACAGATTGGCAGTTTCTTACAAAGATAGAAATAGACTTACCAGATCATTCAGCTGTCATGCTTCTAGGTATTTATTTATATGAGTTGAAAACTTAATATGCACAAAAAACCTGCACACAAATGTTCATTCAAATTGGACAAAACTGAGAAACAACCAAGATATCCTTCAGTTGGTGAATGGATAAATAAACTGATACATAGGAAAAATGGAATGCTATTCAGTGATAAAAAGAAGTAAAGTATCAAACAGTGAGAAGACATAGAGAAATTTAAATGTGTATTACTAAGGGTAAGAAGCCAACCTAAAAATGGATACATACTTTGTTATTCCAACTATATGTCATTCTCTAGAAGCAAAACTGTATAGACAAAATAATGATTAGAATTTGTGGAAGGGGAGGGAGGGATAAATATGTGTAGTGTGGGGATATTTTAGGGCAGTGCATTTATTCAATATGATTCTGTAATGGTGGATATATGACATTGTGTATGCCTTTGTCAAGACCCATAGACTGTCCAACACAAAGAGTGAACTCTAATGGAAACCATGCAATTGAGTTAATAATACTGCATTATTATTGGTTCATTAATTGTAGTAAATATATCACACTAATATGAATTATTAATAAGAGAAGCTGAGGACAAGGTAACAGGTATATGGGAATTCTCTGTACTTTCTGCTCTAATTTTTCCTAAATCTAAAACTCCTCAAAGAGTTTATTAATTAAAAAAAATATGGAATCATCTTTATCATGACCATTATCAGTAGAACACATAAATAATATATGTAAAAATAACAGCCATGTAAATAAATGAACAGAAGACATGGTCTGAAAGAGAATATATTCTGATTCATATAATAAAAATTTGAAGACAAAAATTTTACCTTATGAGAAAAGAGGTCAGTTACTACTGAGAAAGAAGATTAGTGATCAGGAAGGTCCAGAGAAGTAATATTATTCTTTTAGTATAGTTCTATTTCCATCTGTCATTTGTGGGAAAATTAATGGGCTCATTAATTAAGTTGTACATATTTGATCAGTGTACTTTTCCATATGTTTGATATATGTAAATAAAATATCTTAAATTATACAAAGCAAAAATAAATAAAACTGCAAGGAGAAATAGACAATAATCTTACAGGAAAATCTGAATATAACTTTCTGAGTGACTAATAGAACAAACAGAAACAAAATCAATAAGAATGTGGAATATTAGCATGATTAAGTAGCATGATTGAATAACTAGATTAACAAAATTGACAAATCTATCAATGTAGATATAGATAAATATAGGTATTTACACAAGTACTTGGTTCAGAATATGATCTCTGAACATAATGGGATCAAACTTGAAACAACCCAGTATAAGTAAACAACTCAAAATTCCCTTTTTTGTTAGCTAATTAAAAAATATTCTTGATGTTAGAAATAGATTTGAATTGCCTGAGTGGATGTCTAGTTGTAAGGAAAGTAACCTTACCTTTGAGAGTTCAAATACATACATACATCCCTATAGATTATTGAAATATTTCCAATAGCTTTGTATACTTCTGTATGTCACTGATATATGTTTGAAATGAGTAATCATATCACAAGAGATTACAGCTCTTCTGCTATTAACTTTAAATTGTCAATTAAGATAAATACAATTAATGTAAAATCTAGAATAACAGTAGTTCTTTGATTTTTTTCACAAAAGAAGATATCGAAAAGATTGTTCTAAATGTGCCCCAAAACACTTATCTGTGAGTATGAAGGCAGTCCTTTTTTAATGGATAGGTAGATAGATAGATAGATAGATAGATAGATAGATAGATAGATGATAGACAGAATTAAGTTTTCAAGTATAAATATGTCAAGAAGTGTGTATGTAGATGGCAGTGGAGTTAAAGAGGGTCTGATGAAATGACATTGGCATCTTTTTCCTCAGTCTAGAACCCAGGAACAGAAAGTAGTGGGTGCACTAGTACCCAGTGTCTTGGCATCATCTGGAAATTCAAGTTTGAGCCAGGGTGGCACTAAATGCTCGTATTCCTGCACTCCTGTTTTAAGTTGTGAGCAGAGTATAGCCTTGCGGCATTAGAGAGTGGGATTCAAGGCCATCTGTTATTTGGTGTATTGTTATCTGGGAAATCTGGGCATCTGGAAAACTTCAGGGTAAAGCCTGGGGTGGGGGCACTGGTGTGGAGAGCCTTTGAGAAGCAAAGCCTCTCATACTGGAGTGAAGGCAGATTCCCAGTCCCAGCCAACTTCTTATCCACTCCTGGATGAGTTTCCATGTTTATTTGCTGGATAATCCTTACTGTTTTTCATCATGTGGACAAGGTGTGAACTACAGGGAATTTTTTTTTTTTTTTTTTTTGGTACTTTGGACATTTATCATCGAAATTCCTTCCTACTCAGAAAGAATATCCCTCACATGAGTCCACTGAGAAACAGGTACTCACTCTCTATGCTTCCTTTGCATCTGTTTCATGAATATGGGAACCAAATATTGCCTGTTAAAGGCCTTCACCTTGTTTTTGTTTGTTTGTTTGTTTGTTTGTTGGCGGTACGTGGGCCTCTCACTGTCGTGGCCTCTCCCGTCCCGGAGCACAGGCTCCGGACGCGCAGGCTCAGCGGCCACGGCTCACGGGCCCAGCCACTCCACGGCGTGTGGGATCTCCCTGGACCGGGGCGCGAACCCGCGTCCCCCGCATCGGCAGGAAGACTCCCAACCACTGCGCCACCAGGGAAGCCCTTCAACTTGTTTTTGAATTGGTGCTGGGAGCAGAGGAGAGAATCTCTTCCTTGCTGATGGATGGAGGTGGTTGAGAGAAGATCACTTTTCCATTAAAACAATGATGGAGGCAGAATGGAGGGATGAATATAAGGTGGGGGAAGACTTGACCTCACCCATGGCAGCGTTTCTAGGAGTGTTTTCTGTGCGACAATTTAGTTACATGATTTGTGGCACTGTTTCTGGCTATGTTGCTTCCACATTAGATTGACAAGTTTCCTTGGTGGTTCTTTTCAATAATTCTCTCTTTAAAAGATGCAAACACCATTTTTATTGCTGCATCTGTGGATGACACTTCTCTACCAGACATCATTCAAATTCTTTATTAAATATTATCTTTTCTCAATTATGCCCCTTTTGCTAAAAACATGAACATTCTACGTTTCTTACCCACTGCTTTGCATATTCCTTGAATATTATTTTCATGTCCCCAATCTCTAATTAGGTTTTCAATGTTTTACAAATGGAGTCTGTATGTTCTTGATTTATATGGAGCTCAAAATGATTACATAGTTACTAATATTTCCCTGGCACATAACAAACTTTTATTGAAAAGTGACAGAATTGCACATAGAGCTGATAATATGTAAAATGATTTTCTGAGATCACATAGTATGACATGCCAGAACTAGAATTTTGGTTACAGATTCCAAGCTCCTAATTTTTATATATACCACCAGCATTCTATTTTGACAGTAATAATATTATTATGGGCAAAATCCTACTTATTTTCCAATGTTCAGTTAATTTCCAGAGCAATATAGAAAGAGCTCCTAAAGCACTCCAATGTTTTAGAAATAAAGTATCTATAATTAGCCGTACAGAAAATTGGGGACTGAATATATATATTGTGATTATTTTATTCTGTGCAAGACAAATGAAGTCATACATTACAATGAACTTTGGATATTATGGGGTGTGTGTGAGTATGTGTGTGTGTGTGTGTGTGTGTGTGTGTGTGTGTTTATAAAAGCATACCAGGCTATTGAAAGTTTCATATTATTATGCCTTCCAGGAGACAGTATGTCAACTTTTGAACCTAATTAGCAAAAAGCTATTGCTTTTTTGCATTTTTATTAAGGCAAAGAAAATCTAATTTAAAATAATTCAACTTACTGTAGAAATGCTATAAATTGCTGAAGAGTTGCTGGCCATGGCCTGTCAGAGAAAATATGTTGTACAAATCTTAGATGAAAATTAGTGCTTATAATCTTATACCACACTGGAGAAAAGCTTACATTTATAAAATTATTTCAAAGTCATGGATAAAGCAAATATACTCAACAGAGAACTGAGAGACCCCCAACCATCTCTTTCCCTCCTGTATAGTGGGGCACCTGAATTGAGTCCCATAATCTGTAAATCTCCCAATGGCATGGGTGCTATATTTTAAGAATTTCATAGCACTGGATTGCCAAGCTCTCTTTTCACAGTCATTTTGAGGAGATGATTTGCAGAAAATCAAAAAGCATAAACTAAGGGAGACCCACATCCTTGGTAGGATACATTTTAGCTGAGTGGGATATCCCAACAACTGCATTTCATGGTCTGGTTGGTGAGCAGAGAGAATGTATCCTGACCCAGTGTCAACTCACGATCACTCCCTCTCATCCACTGCATAGGTTCAGGCCGTCAAATAGAGGAGTTGGGGGCAGGGGTAGGGTGGGGCAGCACCCAGAGCCAAGCTAATATCTTAACCTCCAGCTCTATCATTTAGGAAATTTGACCACCCTACAGATGTTATCTGAACATGGCCATGGGAAATCACCAAAGTGACTTGGCTAAAGCAAGGATCTGGACAAATGTCTTCTTATTGATAGCATATTAATATAAAGAGATAAAAACTGACTTAGGTGGTATGAACAACAATAGTGCACAGCATAGAAGACAGTTACCTCAGTACTTAAATTAAGAGTGCATCTATGAAAATAACTTAACAATGGATTGTTAAAAAATTTCAGCAAACTCTTTGATTGCTTCTGTAAAAATGCAAGGAAGCAAAGTCTTTTCAAACCAGTATCAAAATGTAAAAGGAAAATAGTTAAAGATGAGAAGAAATGTGGTACATGAAAGGAAACCAGATGAAATGCAGACACTTACCCAAGATAAAAATTTAAAAAAACAAAACGGGGTGGGCAAAAATAGTGATAAGGAAAAGAATCTTCTAATAATAAAGAGGTAAAAAGATGAATTAATAATGTGAAACCTCAGAAGTGGTTGAGTACCAACTTGAAAATTCCAATAAGAATACAGAAAGGAAGTATAACTAAATTAAAAGTATGAGATAAAGGTGTGCAAATATTAGACTTGTATGCATTTCAGGAGAGAAACCCTAAAGAAATAGAATGGAAACATAAGAAATAATATGATTGAACTTAAGCATACAGAACTAACTTTTAAAATTTCTTAGAGATTTTATTAATTTACCTGAAATTTTGATTTCTTATTTAACACAATTATTAGGAAAGTATCATCTAATAATAGTATTTTCAATTTTATTTCATTACAAATATTTGGCCTGGACAAATTCATTTCTAAATTATGTATAGAATTTATATAATATTTATACAAGATTATACATATATATAATCTTCACATGTATTAATTTCTATTATTAAATTAAACATGCATTTTTGCATGCCTGGAATAAAATAAACCTAACTTGATTAGGATATATTATTCATTCTACAAGTCTATATACTTGAATAATTTCTGTAGAATTATTTTATCTATGTTTATCTATCTCTATATTGGCCTACAAATTTCCTTTTATATAATGATGATAGACTATTGGAGAATATTAAACCTTTAAATTCATTCACTCCTATTCTTCTTTCTGTGCTCTAAATATAACATATTTCTATTATGGATGATGGATGGATAGATAGAGGTAGAAATCATCATTCTTATGGTCTTCTACAGTCAGTATTTATTTAGATTTTCACATTCATTGTGCTTCCAATTCTCATTCTTTCCTGCACCTCTGAGATTCCATCTGGGATTGTTTCCTTCTGTCTGAAAAACACACTTTAGAAACAGAAGGTTAAAAATGACACTTCTTACAAGATCAAAATCCCTAAGAGAAATTTCCATGAAAGAAGCACAGACGAAATTTCCATGAAAGAAGCACTCATAGAAAACTCATTTTAATGAATTATGCATAGCCTTGTAGTGTTTATATTTTTATATCTATATTCAAAATGAGAGTATAATGCTGATCAAACACAGTGACTGTATGTCTTGCTTTCTCTACTCAGTATGTAGTGTGCAGATGTAATAAGCTGTTTATTAACATTACATCTCTGTATTTCCTGGCTCTTACTAAGCTTTATAAAGTTATCTCAAATATAGAATTTTTATACTTATAATACACCTATACGATACCCTCATTAGCATCCTTGTCTTAAATTGGAGGAAATTGAGCCTCTGCAAGGCAAAGTAAATTAAGATAGAGAACTCAGCATTAAAGTCTATATAACTCAAAAGCCTGATCTCTTTCCATTCCTTTTCTGCCTTTTATGTGTTATATGTTCAATAAAGTCTTTAAATTGAATTTAAACCGAGAAATAGTGTTTTGTTGAACAATAAATATGATGTAGGATACTCTTCCTACCTTTCAGTTATGACACATTTTGTGGAAAAAGGAAATTCTTTCATTGTTCTAGAAACTTCAAATAATGAAAATGGCACTTTCCTTGTTAACTGGAAATTGAAGCGAATCGAGTTGGATTGCATGAGATATAGAAAGCAAGTGGAAAAAGAATTGAACATAATTTTTCCATTGTGTTACCTACTATTTAACATTTTACTAAATATTTTTCCTTAATGGACTATCTTAATCCATATCGAACAAACAAACATGTGTGTCTCATATATTTAAGAAGGGCCCACTATAACATAAACACTTCCTAAAACACCTCTTTTGAATGCATGAGCTGAGTCCTGCTGGGAATGAAGTCCCCTCTATAAGGGTTAACTGATAGCTAGTCATTACATGCTCTATGAACTTGAGTGAAAGCTATCTATAGGCACACATGGAATGACGGAAAATGTGACAATCTATGATAAATGCTAAGTCAATAACCTTCAGAGATGAAGATTACTTCCTTCTCCCTTCATTTCCTCATATGTGAAGACTTAATCTCTTCATATCTCTTTGCTCCTCGTCCAAAGTTGTGAGGTACCAAACGTCATGTAAAGCAATTACGTAATGTAATAAAAAGCACATTTTTGTTTAATGTAGATCCAAGCTAACTGGCATTTCTACAGTCTATACATTTCCTTTGACAATATGTTCATGTTGAATTGGAAGTCATTGATAATATTTCTAAAGGCTATTTCTAAAGGATCCATTTTTGGACCAAGTAACTCATGAAAACAACTTGTCCATGCTGAACAAGTTCAGTATGCCAGAAAACAGTAAACTTGCATAACACGTTGCTGTCTTATAAACTGACTTTGAAAATAATAGAGCTGGTCTGCATTCTTAAGTGTTGTAAATAGTAGCAGATGTAGCCTACGATCACATCTTATTTTCCTTTAATCTGTCATATCATAATGCATGACATGTTGCAATTAATCTTAACTCATTCCAGTTAACACCCAGACTATCTTATCATTACTGATAGAGTCACTCTTCTCTTGTCCTGAAATTTGCAGTGATTTTTGTAAATTTAATTGACCATTTTTATATTACCAATTAATTCAATTTCACTGAATTTAACCCATGCTTCAAATTTATTAAAATATTGATAATGAGACAATTAATTTGTCTCCATTTCATTTAGAGTAGAAGCCAAAATCCTACTGTGGTCTATACACCCTCTATAATCTGAGCCGCAGGTTAACTCTACAATCTCTTCCTTCGTAACTCCACCCTTGATCTTCCTGGTGGTTCTGACCCCCTTGCAGCTTCCTGACCATGTGGATGCAATCAATCCCTTAGGTCTTATGTTCTAGCTAATTTCTCACCCTGGAATGACATCCTATTGACCAGCTCCCTCACCTTCCTCAAGTCTGTACTCAAGTCTCACATTCCCAGTGGGACCTATTCTGTACACCTTATTCAACATTGCACACTGCCTCTCTTATTCAACACTCGAGCAGCTCTTACCTTCCTCTGCATTTCCTTTCTATTTTAACAGCTTCGCTGAGATACAGACACATATCACACAGTGCATACATTTGAAGTGTACAAGTCAATGGTTTTTAGCATAGTCACAGATAAGTGCAACCATCATTAGTCAATTTCAGAACATTTTCATTACCTCTACAAGAAACCCAAACACATTGGCTATCAACAATTTATGTACCCATCCTCCACCCATACCCCACAATCACAATCCACTTTCTAGCTCTATAGATTTCCTTATTCTGGACATTTCCATACACATGAAATCATGTAATATGTGGTATCTCATGTGTGGTTTCTTTCAGTTAACCTAATGTTTTCAAAGTTCATCCATAATGAATGAATCCATATGTTCTCATTCAAACAAATGTTTCAAAGTTGTACCTGGTATCAGTACTTCATTCCTTTTATGGTTCAATAATAGTCCACTGTGTGTATATAACACATTTGTTTATCCATTCATCTCTTGATTGACACTCGGGTTGTATCCATCTACTTGTTATTGTGAATATTACTGCTATGAACATTTGTGTACAACTCTGTTTGAATGCATGTTTTCAATACTTTTGGGCATATACCTACAAGTGGATTACTGGATCATATAGCAATTCTATATTTAACATATTAAAGAACCACTAAACTCTTTTCCACAGTTTTTGATTTTAGCCATCCCAATGAGTATTGTGATTTTGAGTTGCAGTTCCCTGATGACTAATAATGTTGAGTATCTCTTCATGGGCTTATTGAATATTGTTGTATCTAACTGAGTCAAATGTTTTTTTGATCCTTTGCTGAATTTTAACTGGGATTTGTCTTTCTGTTATTGAGTTATGAGTCCTTTTTATATTTAGGATATATATACAGATATACAATGTGTACAATAAATACACAATATTTTTTTTCTCCCATTTTGTGAGACATCTTTTCATTTGCTTGATGGTTTCCTTTTGAAGCACAGATGTCTTTAAGAAACCTGAGATATCTAATTTTCATTTTGTTTTTCATGTTTTTGGTGTCATACATAAGACTTTATTGACAAATCTGAAGTCATGAAGATTTGGCCCTGGAATTTTCTTTGTGGAAAGTTTTTTTAATTGATAATTTGATCTTTTTACTTGGTATAGGGTTTTTCATATTGTCTACATTGTTGAATCAGCTTTGGTAGCTTTTGTCTTTCTAGAATTTAACCCTTTCATCTCAGTTATCTAATTTATTGGCATACAATAGTCCATAGATTTTCTTTATAATTATTATTTATTTTGGGTTTTTTTGTTTGTTTGTTTTTTTGCGGTACACAGGCCTCTCACTGTTGTGGCCCCTCTCATTGCAGAGCACAGGCTCCAGACACGCAGGATCAGTGGCCATGGTTCACGGGCGCAGTTGCTCCCCAACATGTGGGATCTTCCCGAACCGGGACACGAACCCGCGTCCCCTGCATCGGCAGGTGGACTCTCAACCACTGCGCCACCAGGGAAGCCCTATAATTATTTTTATTTCTGTAAGGTCAGAAGCAATTTTCCTCTTTTAAATGCTGATTATGGTAATTTGACTTCTCTCTCTCTCTGATCAATCTAGCATAAAGTTTTGTCAGTTTTCTTGCTCTTTTCAAGAAAACTATTTTTTGTTGTCTCTGATATTCCACATTATATTAGATATATAATTTAATTTCATTAATTTCTGCTGTAATATTTATTATTTTCTTCCTTCTGCTTGTTTTAGGTTTAGTTTGTTTCTATTTTTCCAGTGTCTTAATGGCAAAGGTCAGTATCTCACAGTCTGTGGCTTCTCTTTTCATTTCCTTAACAGTGCAAAAATGTAGTTTTTTCCTTAATATAGACACTTAGAACAATAAGTTTCCCTCTAAGCACTTCCTTATCTGCATCCCTGTTTTGGTATGTTATATCTTCTTTTTCAATAATCTAAAGGTATTTTCTGATTTTTATTTCTTCTTTGGTCTATTGTTTTGGGGAGTGTTGTATAATTTGTAAATTTCTCAAATGACTTTTTTTTTCTTATTGATTTGTACTTGTTTCCATTGTTCACATATTAGAAAAATTCAGACATCATGATGTTTCTGAAACTCTGTGAATGATAACTGAAATCTCATTCAATGACTATGGAGTGTCTTCCAATTTATTATGCAAATGCCTCAGTTTCTTAACTTTTAAATTACAAGTTAATTGTAGGCTCACTTGGAGTTGTAAAAAAGACACAGATAGATGCCATATATTCTATGTCTAGTTTCCCACAATAGTAATACTTGCATAACTGTAATATATCACGAGTTGGAAATAGTTATTGATGCAATTGATCCATTTTTTCAACTCATCCATTATAAATGCAGTCATTTTTATGGGTGTTTGTTTAGCTTTTTGCAATTTAATCACATGTCTAGATCTTAAAAAAATAAAGTTAAATGGTATGTATTCTTTTTCTTTTCCCTCCTTTTTTAAAGTATTGCTGCTGTACATTATTAGAGAAGTTACAGAACTTACAAGTATACAGTAGAGTGATTCCCAATATAATGCTTGCCATGATGACTTTTTAATTGAAGTATAGTTGGTTTACAATGTTGTGTTATGTACTTTTCTTACTTAAATTTACCTATATTGTTGTAACTTGAAGTGTTTCCTTAAGATAGCACATTGATGAGTCATGCTATATTTTTTTTCAATGCTGTCAGTCTCTGTCTTTTAATTGGGGTATGTTAAACTATTTATGTAATTTGAGGTAATTATGGATATGTCAGCTCTTTCTTAAGTCTTTAATTTTATTTTTTCTGTTTGTTTCCTCTGTATCTTGATTGAACAACTTTTCTGGCCTTCCTGTAGGTTACCTAAACATTTTTAAAAATATTTCACCTTGATTTATTTGTATTACTTAGTGTTATTCAATATATCAGTTTGAATTTTTTTTTGTGGTTGCTCTCTTCCACTAGATAGGTTAGATAGATAGATAGATAGATAGATAGACAGATGTAGATATATGAAAGACAAAGAGACAAAATGATACATATATATCCATTCACAGTGTAATTGTGTCACTATTTTACCCTTTCAAGTAATGTGTAGAAACTTATTTCCATTTTAGTCCTTCTACCCTGACTACTTTTTAAACATATTTATTTTTATGCACACATTGAGCACTACATTAGATGTTATAATTTTTGTTTCAACCATAAATTACATTTTAAGAAACTCATGAGAATAGAGTTTAATATTTTGTCCCTATCCTTGCCCTTTCTGATGTTCGTTTTTTTCCTCCTGAAGTTTTAAACTTTCTATTTTCATTTCCATTTTGTTTTAAAATAAATTCCATTAGTTATTAGGTTTGTTGCTGACAAACTTTCTGAATTTTCCTTTGTGCAAATCTTTATTCCCCTTATTCCTGAAGGATATAAAATTTTCAGTTAACAATGGTTTTCTTTTTTGTTGTCTTTTGTTTTTTATTTTTCTAGTACTTGAAGCAATGCTGTGCTAATTCCTTGGTCTTTCATGTTTTCAGGTGAGAAATCTGTTGTCATTTGAATTCGTGTTTCTTCATATAGTAATGTGTCACTTCTCACTAACGTCTTTCAAAGTTTTGGTTTGTCTTCAGAAATTTATTTATGATATACCCTGGCATGGATTTATTGGGGTTTATTATTTTGGGGGTCTGCTTACATTCTGGATTCTGTAAGTTTATGTCTTTTATCACATTTGGTACATTTTCACTATTATTTCCTTGAATACCTTTTTTTAGTTCCACTGCCTCTCTGCTGTCTTCTGGGATTCCAATTTACAAGTATTAGATGTTTTTATTGTCCCATAATCCCTGAACTCTATTCATTTGGGTTTTTTTTTTTTTTTTTTGCTCTATTTTGTCTGTTTTCAGTTTGATTAAATGTATTTATCCTCAAATTCACTAACACTTTTATCTGTCTTTTTCATACTACTGATCAACCTATCAAGCAATTTTTTATTCTGGTTATAATTTTAAGTTCTACAATATCCTTTTGATTCTTTCTCATAACTCCCTCTTCATTTCTATTTCATTGCTGTTTTCTTGCTATTTTTTATTTGTTTTAATCATATTCTTCATTTCTCTTTGAAACATTTTTATGATGGATTTTGAAAATTCTTGTCAGATAATTCTAACATCTGATTTATCTCTTTAATAAAGTATTCACATATTTTATTTTCTTTGCTTATTCATTTTTTAATTTCCCTGGTTCTTGGTATGGTAAGAGACATTTTACTGGATAATAGATATTCAGATAATATAACATGAGACATTTGCTCCCTAGCAAAGCTCAGAAGGAAAAGCACCTTCCTTTCCAATTAGGTGACACTGGCAGGAAAATTGGAGCACTGTAGCTTGATTCCTTGGAACGTAGGGTGGAGTGAAGGACCAGCTCTCTGCTCTTCCTTGCTGAAACTGTGAGGGATACTTGCCCCATCTTTAAATATTTTCTCGATTTGTAGAAATAGCTTGTGTAATAAAGAATTTGGCCTTGTCCAAAGAGAGGTCTGGCCTTCATCTCCAGCTTCTGGAAATTAATTTCTAAACCCTTGGCACTTTTCAAGCTAAAACAGTATGTCTGTTATTCATAGTGGAGCCCTTGGACCACATCTGATGTTTTATGCTAACATGGTGATTCATGGCATCAGGCTGACTTTTAAGGGATGGGGGTGGAGATTGAGTTCAACCACAAGGCAATGTGTCAGTCAACCATGCTTATGTAATTAATCCCCCACAAAATCTCTGAAGCTCCAGTGAGCTTCTTAGATTGGTAATAATAACGTATATTGTATATTGCCACACATCAGGGTCAACAGGGTAATGCTCCCTGAAGACAAAGGAAGCCTAATACCTGGAATCCACCTAGACTTGGCTCTATGAGTCTCCTCCTTTACATGGTTATAATCTGGGTCCTGGACCTGTAATAAACTCTACCTGTGGCTATAACAACTTTCAGTGAGTTCTGTGAATCTTGATAGTGAATTATTGAAACTGAGATTGGCTTGGGAAACCCTCAAACTTGCAGTTGATTTCAGAAGAGGTATCGTTTGTAGATGGTCTTGCCACTTGAACTTTGCTATTGGATTCTAACTCTGCCACTTGGGTTAGAAGTCTTGGGCAGACTTGCCTAGTCTGGAGCACTGTATTCTTAGCTTCCCCATTTGGCTAACTCTGGTACACCTGGTTTCATTAAATCTTTGAAGCCTTCCCGCCAGTTACCATGTTCTTCCACCTAGGAGTCAAAATTGGGAGACTTAGCCAGCTGACTGCAATGTGTGAATATGTGACAAGTGGCCAACGTAGGCTCTTGCTGGCCATCTCACTCATCCTGCTTCCACTAAACCTCAGCAACTTCACCAACCACTGTCAGGCAGGACTGCTGTCTAGCTTGCTATTCAGAGGAGCCTATGAGTAGTAACTAAAATCTAACAAAGATATCTTTTGAAAACCACTCCCTGCTTCCATTTGGTACATTCCCAGCAAACAGACTCATATTTTAACACTGTGCAAGTGGTCCGTATTTGGGACGTTAATGGGTTTTTCTGGTGGAGAGTAATAAAATCAGCCCACAGAAACCAGCACGTCCTCCTTACCATGAATCTCTGGGTTTGCAAATATGAGCAGACCATGCGAAAGGGATTTATATTTCACAGCAAGACAATCTGAGGGAAGGCTTTGATACTTAGATTATTTTAGTATATAACAAAAATAAAACAGTAAACAATAAAAACATACAAGCACACACATATTATTGATTTTGTTTATAACCATACAAATATTTTAAAAATGAATATCATGCAGTGCCAGAATTTATAAATAATAAAATATTCAAAAGTAAAGTGGATATTTGTAGCATTTCTAATGCTCAGTTCAATAACAATGTATTTCTTTTTATATTTTAGATATGTACATAATATATATTTTACTTGTTCACTAGCACATGTCATCAACCTGCTGACTCATATTGTTATATCAGTTAAAATCAATTAGTAAATTTATATCTATACATACACAAACATACATATATATCTGTGAGTGTGTGTGCATGTGTATGTATATGTAAAATGTGATTGTGTGCCTCTTAACATTTGCCCTTGCCTACCACATTGTAGTATTTCATTTAATATCTTCAGATGATGTGTATATAAAGCATTTATCTAATAAATATACAATAGTAGAAAATACCCAGGCATTATTAAACTCACTTTTTGCACATATCTTTGCTTTCTCTAACTTTAAGTGTTTCTTGCAAAACCTGCAATGTTGCCTACATACAAAGTAAACTTCTAGATAAAAAACATTTTTCTCAATCCCTAACCTTTAACCGGGATTCTAAAACTCTTACATGTTGTGAGCATTTTGACTGGAACATTTTCTGAAGATATTGACATTTATTAATGTTATCCAACAATTATTGACTTTAAAAGAAATTAAATACCACATACATTCTGAATCACAAGGGTGCTTTGTGTTCTGATTTAATCAAACCACTCATCACCAATACGTTAATCCCTGAAAGGTCACTTTTCTTTTTGTGAGAAAGCTCCAGTGGATCACTATGCTTTCCCCACCCCATAACATATACTACTGATTACTCTACAGACAAGTTAATGCCAACAGTAGGGACAATAAGAAAAATGAGTGAATGACCTTAATAAGATAGAGATGGGAAAAGACAATAAATTTATACAACTAGTAGGGCCATCTATCTTGATAACGAGGATTAAATCATTAGATGTTGGCCCAGTTTATAAGCCTATTGTGAAATAGAGTGAATGATTAAAATTTTGTGTTAATTTTTTTAATAAATGCAAATACCACAATTTTATTAAGATGAACACGTTAATAATTTATCAAGTCAGGTCATCCTAAAGTGAAAGAGTGGGTACAAGATAATAAAACAGAAATAAAAATCATAAAAACTTTATAAATAGTTTTCTTGTCCTGTTCTTTATTATCTATTTTATTAATAATCATCCAAATTAAAATATGCAGTATCTTGACAAATGACTACAAAAAGTTAACTAATTTATGATTTATAGTAATAGGTTTTAGAATGCTTACTTATATTCTTTCATTATATAGGCTAACATATAAAGTATCCATAGTATATATATTTTACATGTTCAAAATATCATAATCTATCTGCACTTTTGGATATGATTTTAGGTAAAATTAATTAGTAAGTACATTATTTCTTTATTTTCAATTTAAATGATGATATGGTATTTGTTGTTGTTGACAAAACATACATTGATTGCTAATAAAATGCAAATCTTTTGAAGATTTTACAGACACATAAAAATATCATTAAATATTCACTAATTTGTAATGTTTTATATAACAAGGGCACATTTAACTGAAGATTACTTTTAAATTATATCCAAAATGAGACAAAAAATAGCTATTTGTGTAAGTTTTTAATTGAATATCTGAACTATTTAAGAGTTCCCCAGGTACTCAAATTTATTTCAAAGTGCTATAAAATATTTATATAATACTAGTATTTAATCATTACTCTTTATAGACTTGCTATATATTTGTTAATATAGGTGACATCTCAAGTTTCTCTACTCAGTAACTTTGATTACTCATTAATTTTAATTATTATTGTGCTGGAGCATTGTATATCAATTTCAGTAAAATTTAGTTTAATTAAATTCTGATTCTTCTTTTTAATGAGGAAAACTATGTCCCTTGTTTGAGGGAGTGTTTAAAAAAAAAAAAAACCTAATATGAAATTCAATTCCTAGAGCCCAGATATTCTTGGTTCTGCAGTTTTGCTATTTTACATGGCAATGTAATAATAATAATAACAATAATAATAAAAAAGATAGGGGCAGAAATGTAGAATCTCTTTTAATCCACACTGTTTGTAAAATTTCAATGACCTAAGCCAAAGATAAAATTAAAAATCTATTAGATTTAGTTAATTCCAGAAAACTAGGCTGTGAGAGACTATTTGGTGCTCCCTACCACGCAGCCTCACCAATGGTGACAAAAGCAAACATTAAGCATCACACTTCTCTGCAGATGATCTGGGATCAGTTAATTTGAAAGAGTGCTTTCCAAAACTGAGGTGACACCTGAGAGCAGTGTAATTTACTCCTCTCTCCTAAACTCAATTACTCAATTCGTGTTCTTTTAATTTATAGGAAGAAGGGGAGGTAGTCCTTTAAAACAAATCTCCAGCGTGATGGCAGAGTCATGTACAGGAAAAGATGGGAAAACCACTGACATCATTCCCAGCAGCTACTTCTGCTTTTTCCAGGTTCTGCCCTCCCCTAGTGAAATCACCCCTGCTTAAAACACGTCTTTGCTACATTCTGAATCACCACAAACAGGATAAGGATATAGATGTGTTTGTAGCAGATGTTCCAATGGCCTGCCCTGGATCTGCTCACCTGCAGCTGCTGGGGAGAAAATGATTCCCAACACCCTGGTAGCGTCACCTCCACCATGTGCACTTCCAGTTATAGCCAGTAACTCTCTTCAGCAGAAGCAGAGCTTGCTGCTGGGCACGGGGATGGGAGAATGGGTGAGCTGACCTCTTAAGGGAACCTCACAACTAAGGAGGGGTAACTAGCCCAGCCCCCTGCCCTTTGGTGGTACAGTTCCAACTAGATTGAGTCCAGGTCTCTACTACAAGAACTACTCACTAACATATGCGTTATTAGCTTTTCTACCTTCCCTGTTTTATTTTTTTCTCTCTTCCTTGTTCTACTTTCATGATGTCCCCTCTGCTTTTGAGATCACATTCCAAACAAATACATTCATTTCTTTTTTTGAACTCCCTGTACAAATATACGACACTTGAAACCATAATCTTCTACCATACCTGCCTTGGATGTTGTAATACACTAAGGCGGTGAATCCATGATGTCAAATTAATTAAGGTAAATAAAAAATGTATATTCAAATTTAAAGTTTTTAAAAACCAAGCCAGTCATTGTTTTCCTTTAACTTAATATGAGTTCTTGAACACCCATGATTATTTCAAATAAAGATTTGCCTCTAGGAAAAATTGTAACATACAGAATAAATTATTAATACAGTTTCCTTAGAAAATACTGCATATATGAAGATTTTTACACATATATCCCTGAATTGAAAAGCTCATCATGGACTCATTTTATAAGCATCTCTTTATATAACACTGTTTTATTTATAACAGAAAACTGAAGGATTGAAGATTAAGCTGACTGTTCTATTTAAAGAATAAAAAATAATTATTTCACAAGGAGCACATGTAAAAGTTGACAAGATATATGCAGATTTTTTAAAAATCCATATATTTTTGAGTCAATTAAAATGTTTTTATAATCTGCCTACAGTTTTTACACCTATCAAATTGTGCTCGAACTAGAAATGAGTACCTTAAACAATTTTGAAATTTATTATTCTTCTGAGAAGGATCAAAATAATTATGGTATGGTGAAATATTCTGATTGACACAGTTTGGGACAGGAATAATTCTCCAGAGTTCAACTCCTGCCAAGATAGTTTACAATGACATGAAGGCTTTTGGATGTAAAAAAATTATGAAAAAGAAATAGATCACTAAGAAGGAATAATGAATAATGCATAGTTTTTAATTGAAAATGTACTAAAACTAGGGGTCTAAAAAAATTGGATAGGTATGTTGTACACATTTTATGTGTGTATTTTATTCTTAGGTGATTTTTTTGCTTTAGTTTATAAAAGCTTATTTTTTATGACAGATATAGTATATGCTAAATAAAGGGAAATTAGAACATAGAAAATGAACAAAAATATTAGCTTTGTCAACCAAAGACAATAATCACATGATCTATTAACATATAACCTATGTCTTATTTACACAGCATATCTAATATTTATGCTTAGCAGGGTGAGAAAGAGACTACAAAGAAATTAAACTGGGACAAAGAAGCAAAATTAGGAAACTTTTGCAATATACTAGTATCATAGAAAAATTTGGAACTGAGTTAGGTTGGAAAATAAAAGCAGTAAGAATTTAGAGTATTTAAGTAGAGCTAGAAAATTGAATATGCACTCTGATGGGTGAGAAGTTTGTGAATAATTAAAGTAATGCTTTGTGCTTCTGCACAGGCAATGATAATGTTGGTTGAGAACTAAGAATATAGCAAAAGTGTGGGGACAAATTTTTAAATTTGCGTTCTATACATGGAAGTTCACAGAATAAATTTTGTTAACATCAAAGCTTGAAACATAAGTGTGTACAAAACTCCTTAAGTGTATATCTGTGGAGAAAAATGAACTAACAGAAATAGAGGGGCAGAAGTAGCCAAAAAATGCAAAGAAATTTTATATCTAAAAGCCAATTAGGGTAAGGGAATATGAGATTTTGTGTTTAATCAAAATGTCTCTATCTTTCTAATTCTGATAATATAGTTGACCCTATAGCTGAAACACACACACACACACACACATACACACACACACACACACACACTTTTAAAAAGCACTGATATTCTCCCAAGAATTTTATTTTATTTAATTTATTATTATAATTTTTTTGGCGGTACGCGGGCCTCTCACTGTTGTGGCCTCTCCCGTTGCGGAGCACAGGCTCCGGAAGCGCAGGCTCAGCAGCCATGGCTCATGGGCCCAGCCGCTCCGCGGCATGTGGGATCTTCCCGGACTGGGGCACGAACCCGTGTGCCCTGCATCGGCAGGCGGATTCTCAACCACTGTGCCACCAGGGAAGCCCTCTCCCAAGAATTTTAGACGAAAACTATGCAAATGCAAGGACGCAGAGAAAAATGTCTTACACTGTAACTGGTTTTGCTGTAAGAACTAAATATGCTGAAATGCACAGGCTTGGGTTTATTTAGTGTCTCAGCACAAAGGATAGTAAACAAGCACCAGGCCTTTCCCAAGATAGGGGTCATATAAGATATCTTGCCCCATAAAGCTGATACCCTCAGGGTAATGACGAATCAGAGTAAATCTATTCTATCCCACACAGCCAGAAATTGTGAATAAGTTGATTTGAGACTGAGCAGATTAAAAGAAAAAAACAATCATTAAGAATTAACAGCAGCAATTTTAGCATTGTTTAAATGCTTAGCCCAAATCTACACCACTGGGAAGTCCAAAACACTTACAGGCCAAAAATTAATACAATGTGGTCCCAGACTGTGGTCCCAGACTATGGTCCCAGTTCCTTTAGGAGACTCTCAGAAGCAAATTCAAATATTTTTTGGTCAATCGTCTTCACACTAATCCTTAAAATGCACACAAAAAATTTTCTAAGGAAATTGAGCATTTGCCATTCGAAAATATCTACATACACAAGAAAATAATGCTCCACCATTAAGAAAAAGAGCAAGTAAAGAAGCATAAAAAGATCCACAAAGACTTCAGTTACTAAAAATAGCATTATTAGATTGTAAAGATTGTAAAGTAAGATTAGATTGTAGAGTAAGTCTGCTTTAAAAAGTAAAAGAAAAACATAAATATATCTTTAGGAGAGTAAAAATGACCTAGCAAATTTGAAAAATAACTTGTATAAAAGATAGTATTTTAAGTTAAAAAGTCAATGATGGTTTAGCAGATTAGGCATAGCCAAGGTGAGAATTAATAAATTGCAATGAAAATCAAAATAAATATTGCAGAGCGCATTACAGATAATTTTCAAAGTTGCAAAATGTGGGTAAAATCATAAGAGATATAGTGGATGAAGTGAAAAATATAGCATGCATTTAATGGATGTTCTAATAGGACTGGAAAAATATGGGAAAGGACAATATTTGAAGATATTCTGGCTGAAAGTTCTCCAGACTTTTGAAAAACACTAATTCACATATTAAAAAATCCATTCAATTGCAAGCAAGATATATGAAGATAAACCTACATCTAAATATTTCGTAGTGAAACTGAAAGTGGCCAGGAAGAAAGAAGATATTTTTATTAGGGGTAGTAAAAAATCAAATTACCTTTAATATATTGAAACTTGACTTTCTAGCTGAAAGAATGGAAGGTAAAAGACACAAATGCCATTCTAGAATTCTCAACTAAGCAAAATATACATCAACCTAGGACCAAATAAAAACATTTGTAGACAAACCAAATGGCTCCAGCAGAAGCTTACTAAAGAAATTTCAAAGAAACTGAAAAAATATACTTCAAAGAGGTGGAAGTTCTGAAATAAAAGAATGAATAAAGATCAAAATTTGTTATAATATATGGATAAATCTTAATAAAAATTATTTTGGTATTAAAACTAAAACATTTAAAATAGATAAGCACTACACTATGTAAGTTTGGAGAAGAATTAATAGAGGTAAAATGTTTAAAGATCCCTTCATTGTCTGAGAAGAAGATAACATTATGTAGGACTTTGGAACTTTGGCAAGTTACACATTGTGTATTTTTCTACTGTATCCATGAAAAAATGTAGGAAAAAAATTAAAGTAATAATTTAAAAACAAGAAGAGAGGAAATAATATGTAGAAATGAGATAAAATAAGACTTAATAGATGCAAGAAAGAGAAAAAAGAAAAAAATAAGCATAAACATTTACTATCAAAGATTATTTTAAATATAGGCAATTAGTTTTCATTAAAATACAAAGATTGGCAGAAGAGAGTTTGTGTGTGTGTGTTTTTAATCTATCTCTGTGAAGGTCACAAGTGACAATTAAAATACAGGAATATAGAAAGCTTAAAGTTCATGCAATAGAAGACATACTATAGAAATACAATTTTGTAAAAAGCTGATTTTCTTATAGCAATAATAAAACAGACTTAAAGTTGAAAACATTTATTGAAAGAAGGAAGTCTACTCTGTATGAGAAAAGTTTATTAGGAAGATGTGCATTAGTCTGACATATATATGAAGCAAAGTTTCGGAACTGCAATGGGAAAGGAATAAGCCTTCAAATAATTGTAGAAGTTTCAAACATGCTTCTTTCAGTAATAGAAGAAAAAATTAAGGCAGCAAGTGCTAAAAGAAGCTATTTAATTAACAAAATTAATGAAGTGTCATATAGAGAACACAAATGGCATGGTGTGATTCATGTTATTTTCATGTTTATAAGGAATAGTTACAAAAATGTTTATTTTTCTAGATCATATAGTAAATTGCAATAATTTTCAAAGAAATAAAGTAATACAGAGTATGTTTCCTGAACAAATAGCAGTCATCCAGAAAGCAATAATAAAAAGGAAAACTAGAAAACACAAGTCTAAATAATATGGGTCAAAAGGTTTGATAATAAATATTACAATATATTTTAAGGTGAACAATTAATATATGAAAAATGAAACAAACAATTGCTTAATGAAGCTAAAATATAAAATGAATTAATGAGCGAGAGAGAGAAAACTGGTAAAATAAACACAAAGAATGAAGGAAATAATATAGAATAGGGCAGAAATTAGAGACAAATATATTTAAAAATCCAAAAATTGGTTATTTGAGAATAATAATAAAACAAAACTGTAGAGAGACTGATGAAGAAAAATAAAGAGACTACGCATCCATTATCTGGAATAGAAACAGAGAGCAACCACAAGCGGCTATACACATTAATGATAATGACTTTCAGTCCTTCCATGATGGAGTAGCATATATTAGAATAACTCTCCCAGAAAACAAAAGTGTTGTAAAACTATGTGTTAGACATTAAACAATAATAAAGACCTTCCATTCTGGCAGTCATAAAATTACTTATATTAAGCCAACCTTCTTGATGAAATCAACTATAAAACCTGAACAAAGTAAATAAAATGACTGCAGGCAGAGGAGGGTAACCAAGCAAACAGGACTTGAGGTGCTACATTCTCTTTGTCACACATGTAACATTACATACTCTTCCCACTCAGTTCACCAGTTAATCTTAGATCTGCTGTTAAATATATTCAGTACTACAATCAATTACTTTGCCAAAATTTCCCTACTCACATGTTGCTTGAGGAACTTCTAATAGACCTTTTAGGAAAATCAAATGAGTAGAGAAAACTTCAAATACTTACGTGTTTAAAACTACATTTTTTAGCCCTAGTGCTTGAAATGTAGCTTGCCCTGCAGGTTGTGTTCAAACATAATTCAAGATGCAAGATGTTTATCTGGGATCATTACCTGTGAAAAGAAATAGGGAAGCAGGATAAAAAAGAGGAAGAGGAAGAGGAAGGAATGAGATATAAGCCACAAGTCCTCAGAAAACAGAGCATGATCCTGTCGTGTGGGTATGACTCATCAGGGTTGTCCTAATGCCAGACTCTTTTAACTACCTTGTCAGTCTCTGTGCGTAGGTGGCACCAGGAAAGGTATGACCTTGCACTTGGTGACTGCATTAGATGTAGAAGGTGACAACAGGAAGCGCCTGCTGACTATGCTCTTTACCTGTGCAGAAAGTTTTTCCTTGAAAGAGTATCAGATGGTGCATCTCCATGTATAAGGTAGGTGAATGTAGAGTTTTTGGTTCATGCTTTTTTTCTCATAGATCTTAAGATGTTCCTCCTCACTTATTCTGTATCTCACCAACCTTTGATATGATCTTTTTAGTTTTAACTCTTCTAGTCTTTTTAGTTTTAGCTCTTCTAGTCTATGTAGTAATATTTGTGTGCTTTTAATTTTTATTTCTCCAATGACCAGTTATGTTGAGAATATTTTTCTTGAAAATATTGACCCTTAGTACATCTTTGTAAGGAGTTTATTCAAAATGTTTTCTATTTACGTTTGTGTTGTTTATAGTTTTTAATTTTTTGACTTGAAAGTGTTCTTTATATATTCTGGACATGAGTCATTTATCAGATATATGTTTTGCCATATTGTATTCTATTCTGTGTCTGTCTCATTCATTTTCTTAACATTTTCATATGAAGATTCAAATTTTTCATTTGTACAAATATATCATTTTTTCTTAATTACTTCTGAGATGTGTCTCATGTCGTTTTGTCTATCCTCAGATTGCATGTGTATATTTTGGTCTTAAAGTTTTATCATTTTAGGTTTACATTTTTCGATGATCTATCATAAACTTAAATTTGTTTTTTCTGTATAGTAAGAAATAAAGCTATTTTTCCTCTAATTCTTTTTTTTTAACATCTTTAATGGAGTATAATTGTTTTACAATGGTGTGTTAGTTTCTGCTTTATAACAAAGTGAATCAGTTATACATATACATATGTTCCCATATCTCTTCCCTCTTGCATCTCCCTCCCTCCCACCCTCCCTATCCCACCCCTCTAGGTAGTCAAAAAGCACCCAGCTGATCTCCCTGTGCTATGTAGCTGCTTCTCACTAGCTATTTTACATTTGGTAGTGTATATATGTCCATGCCACTCTCTCACTTTGTCACAGCTTACCCTTCCCCCTCCCCATATCCACAAGTGCATTCTCTAGTAGGTCTGTGTCTTTATTCCCATCTTACCCCTAGGTTCTTCATGACCTTTTTTTTTTTTCTTAGATTCCATATATAGGTGTTAGCATACAGTATTTGTTTTTCTCTTTCTGGCTTACTTCACTCTGTATGACAGACTATGTCCATCAACCTCACTCCAAATAACTCAATTTCGTTTCTTTTTATGGCTGAGCAATATTCCATTGTATATATGTGCCACATCTTCTTTATTCATTCATCTGTTAATGGACACTTAAGTTGCTTCCATGTCCTGGCTATTGTAAATAGAGCTGCAATGAACGTTTTGGTACATACTCTTTTTGAATTATGGTTTTCTCAGGGTATATGCCCAGTAGTGAGATTGCTGGCTCGTATGGTAATTCTATTTTTAGTTTTTTAAGGAACCTCCGTACTGTTCTCCATAATGGCTGTATCAATTTGCATTCCCATCAACAGTGCAAGAGGGTTCCCTTTTCTCCACATCCTCTCCAGCATTTATTGTTTCTAGATTTTTTGATGATAGCCATTCTGACTGGTGTGAGATGGTATCTCATTGTAGTTTTGATTTGCATTTCTCTAATGATTAATGATGTTGAGCATTCTTTCATGTGTTTGTTGGCAATCTGTATATCTTCTTTGGAGAAATGTCTATTTAGTTCTTCTGCCCATTTTTGGATTGGGTTGTTTGTTTTTTTGTTATTGAGCTGCATGAGCTGCTTGTAAATTTTGGAGATTAATCTAATTCTTGAAATATTTTCTCTCCTAATTGAATTGTGTTTGTTGGTTTTGGACATTAGTTGTTGGTATATGTGTGGACTGATCATTTACGTGGACTCTTTAATCAATTTCATTAGTCTGTTTCTCTAAACTGTCCATACTGATTTGAATAACTTTGGAGTAAATCTTGAATTCAGATCATGTAAGCATTCCTGTTCTTCTATGTAAAAATTATTTTGGCTCTGTTAGGCCCCTTGAATTTCCATTTTAGAATCAGTGTGTGTCTGCTTGTGTTACCCCTCCCCACTGTTCACGCAGTCTAAAGTGTGCTACAGGAAGCAATTCGGGGTGACCTTAGGGCTCACCTTACTTATTTCCTCTCAGTCATCACCGTCTTGGACCACTTATCCTTCAATTTCCTAAAATATGTGTCCCATATTTTTTACCATTTTCTAGTTCTTTATAAAGAAATGTCAAACCTGTTACCAGTTAGTCTATCACAGCAATAATCACACATCACACTGTGTAAAGTCCTTGAATTTATCAATATTTTTTTTCCTATGCATACATACTTATGATCAAGTTTAATCTATAAATTAGGCACAGTAAGAAAATGTCTGAATTGCCAGCATCACTACTCTTGTGCCTTGGGGCTGTTATTAAGTAAAACAAGGGTTACTTGAACACAAGCACCCTGTTGCCACAACTGCCTAGCTTATAACCAAAACAGCTAAGAAACTAAAGGGCATAGGATGCTGGACTAAGGGATGAGTCACATCCTAGGCGGGAGAGAATGAGACATGGCGAGATTTCATTATGCTACTCATAAAACTCATAAATGGCATGCAGTTTAAAACTTATGATTTATTTATTTCTGGAAGTTTCCATTTAATATTTTTAGCTCACAGTTGACCACAGGTAACTAAAACCACAGAAAGTGAAACCGCAGATAAAGTGGAGGCTACTGTATTTTCTTCCTTCTACTTAATTTGGGTTTGATTATTTTCTTCACTTTCCAGTTTCTGAAGGTGAAAGCTTAGATAATAACACTAAACTTTTTATGTCTAATGAATATACCTAATGCTTTACATGTTTTCCTGAAGTACTGTTTTAATATCATTATGAAAAATATTGAAATAGTGTAGTCCCATTACCATTTACTCCCAAATATTTTTCAATGTCTTTTTTACTTCTTGTCTCCTTAGACTATTTACAAAATGTTAATTAATTCCCAAATATTTGGGAAATTTGCTGGCATTATTTTAATGATCATTTACATTTATTAGGATTTGTTTTAGAGCCCAGAATAAGGCCTAAATGGTAAATGTTTTCTTTGTGCTTGAAAAGCTTTGAATTTTGTAGTTTTTGCTATTGTGCTTTATAAATGTTCTATACACTAATTTGGATGATTACACTGTTCAAATTTTCTGTAATTTTATATTATATATTTACTCTATTACTGAGTACAGTGTTCAAATCTCCAGCAATAATTGGTATTTCTTTTTCACTTTTTGAACATTTATCTCATTTTCTGTTAATATATTTAGAAAATCTATTTTTTGGTATATACTCATTAAAGATGTGTTATATATTATTGAAAAACTACCTGTCTTATTGATGAATTAACTGTTTTAATCATCTGTCTACTTTGTTTACATATGTTTTTTGGAAGTTTAATTTCTCTTATACTGGTATGTCCCTCTATCTTTCTTATGATAAATCATTGCATGCTTTATTTATTTAAAAAAATTTTTGTAACTAATGATTTTCTATAGATTGAATGAACCTCTAGTGGACAGCATAAAAATTAGTCTTCCCAGAAATAAACCCACACATATATGATTAATTAGTTTGCAACAAAGGAGGCAAGGATATACAAAGGGGAAAGAATAGTCTCTTCAATAAATGGTGTTGGGAAAAAAGGGCACCCTCAAGCAAAAGAAAGAAATTGGATCCCTATCTTACATTGTCAGTGCAAAATGGATTAAAGACTTGAACATAATACCTGAAGCCATAAAACTGCTAAGAGAAAATGTAGGTAGTACAACACCAGACTTGGCAATGATTTTTTTGGATATGCCACCAAAAACAAAAGGGAAAAGGCAATGATAAACAAGTGGAACTATATTAAACAGCACAGCAAAGGGAAACATCAACAAAGTGAAAAGGCAACCTATGAAATAGGATAAAATATTTGCAAATGATACATCTAATAAGCGGTTAATATCCAAAATATATCAAGAGATCATACAGCCAACAGCAAAAACTAAGCAGTCTGGGCTTCCCTGGTGGCGCAGTGGTTGAGAGTCCGCCTGCCGATGCAGGGGACACGGGTCCATGCCCCGGTCCAGGAGGATCCCACATGCCGCGGAGCAGCTGGGCCCATGAGCCATGGCCACTGGGCCTGCGCTTCCAGAGCCTGTGCTCCGTGACAGGAGAGGCCACAACAGTGAGAGGCTTTCATACTGCAAAAAACAAAAGCAAAAAACTGAGCAATCTGATTAGAAAATGTGTAGAGGATCTAAACAGATGTTTTCCAAAGAAAACATACAGATGGCTTACAGACAAATGCTGGTGAGGATATGAAGAAAAGGGAACCCTCCTACACTGTTGGTGGGAATGTAAATTTGTACAGCCACTGTGGAAAACAGTATGGAGAGTTCTCAAAAAAAAAAAAAAAATAGAACTATCATATGACTCAGCAAATCCACTCCTGGTTATATATCTGAAAAAAACAAAAGCACTAATTTGAAAATGTATGCACCCGAATGTTCATAGGAGCATTATTTACAATTGCCTAGATATGGAAGCAACTTAAGTGTCCATCAACAGATGGATGGATAAAGATGTGGTATATAAACACAGTGAATACTACTCAGCCATAAAAAAACAAAAAACAGAAAAAAAAAAAGAAATTCTTCCATTTGCCATGACATGGATGGACCTAGAGGGTATTATGCTTAGTAAAATAAGTCACACAGAGAAAGACAAATGCTCTGTGTTATCACTTACATGTGGAATCTAAAAAATGGACAATCAAATGAATATAAGAAAACAGAAACAGACTCACAGTACTGAAAGGAAACTAGTGGTTACCAATGGGGAGAGGGAAAGGGGAAAGGCAAGATAAGGTTATGGAATTAAGAAGTCCAAATAAATAAGCTACAAGGATATGTTGTACAGCATAGGGGATATAGCCAACATTTTATAAATTTAAATGGAATATAGTTTATGAAAAGTTTGAATCACTATGCTGTACACCTGAAACTAAAATAATATTGTCAGTCAACAACAGTAAAAATAAAAAAAACTATATATATAAGGAACTCATCAAGTAACAAAACAGAACAAAACAAAAAGCAAATAAACTGATTAAAAAATAGGCAAATGACCTGAATACACATTTTTCCAAAAAGACATACCAACAGCAACGGGAATATGAAAAGATGCTCAATATCACTATTCATCAGGGAAATGCAAGTCAAAACTATGTCATAGCACCTCACTCTCATTAGGATATTTATTATAAAAGGACTAGAGATAAGCAATGTTGGTGAAGGTCTGGAGAAAAAGGAATCCTGGACACTACTAGTGAGAATGGAAACTGGTGCAGCTATTATGGAAAACAGTGTGGCAGTTCCCGCCCAAATTAGAAACAGACTACTGTATGATCCAACAATCCCACTTCTGGGTATATATCCAAAGAAAATGAAATCACTATCTCAAATAGCTATCTGCACTCTTGTGTTCATTACAGCATTATTCACAATGGTCAAGTTATAGAATACATCCTAAAAGTCCATCAGTGGATGAATGAATAAAGAAGAAAGATATATGTATATGTGTTATATATATATATATATATATATATATATATAATATTTGTAGTATAAAAATTATAACAACATAGTTAGAAAATAAAGAGCTAAATTCAAGCCCATATCTACCTAGCCCCCAAGTTAATGACATTCTTTTCCTTATACAGTTAGGAAAACAATGTCTTCATGTTTCCTTTAGTTTTCTAAGCAATTACCATCACATTGAAAACTAGCAAAACAAATAACTGTGTGCGCACACACACACACAGACACACACACACACACACAAGTGTTTTCAAAAAATATTAGAGTATTTCAAACAATTTATTTTCCAAACCTTAATGTTGAATTAATAACCTCAGCTATTTATTTCAAACTGTATATAGAACATTCTTTTACCTTTAATATAAAATATATTATGTGAAATCAGCATAATTTTTATCACTGTAGATTCTCAATACTTGCAAAGTTTCTATATAATTCTTCAATAAGTCCCTATGTCTAGAAAAGGTTAAAATTTTAATTCAACATCAATGATGAAACACCTACGAAATCAAGACAGTGCAATTCAGTGGAACCTGGCTGGATATTCTGTAAGAGCTGCTATTATTACATGCCTATGCTTTCAGAAAATTGTATCATATTATTTAAAACCAGCCCTTTATAGTCTATTCCTACTTTACTGTTTTAGAATAAAGTATTTTCAAACACTTGAATTCATAAGGAGAATCTTTTTTAAATATCAATGAAATGTCATTTCTTCATGTTGAACAACTCAAAACTGGCTAAAATTATTCTCTTCAAACTTTCTGAAATATTTTTATCTAAATTCTAGAACAATCAATAGGTTTCAACAGCAACTGTGAGAATATTGCAAATGCCAAGGTGGATGAATTTCAAAATTAATTTTATAATCACCTTTTTCATCATAATAAAATTGTGCTAAATCTTAGAAAAATAAATTTTACTGTAGACTCTCATTTTGATCAAGATTCAGTTGAGTTGCACTTTTAAAGTCTGTAATTTACTTTCACATGCAATGCTATACATATATATGCTTATACAGTTAATATATATGCCCATTGTATCAAGTATTTGAAAATCTGTTATATCAAAACCACTTTATTATACAAAATACTGATTATTTTATGCATATTTATGGTTCAAATAATTGAAAAATCGTTCCACTTGGTTCTACTTTCTTTTACTGTAGGGATTTATGTGCACATAATATTATGAACTGCATGGTGTTTAGGTAAGTTTTCTCTCTTATGATCCCAAGTCCAAAACAAAAAAAATCTTATTTCTGAAAGAAAAAAAAATCCATATATGTTTATGAAAATCTTATCTTTCAACAGCAAGGATGACAATTAGAATAAAAATAAACAAAAATGTCCTGTTCCCAGCAGTATAAATATGGTGATAACACATCAAAGCATGTGGTTGCATGCAATTTTATATTGCAAGATGCAGCAAAACCTACCTCTCTTCTCTGCTTTTTCTAGACGATACACTTCCTCATGAATCTAAGTGCAGTCATGGGATAGAGTAGGAGGTTCTACTATTTGTATGCAACTGCTCTTCTTTTTAGCTCTTGAGGTAACTCAGGCAAAAATATAATTTAAGCATAGAATTTCAAATTACAGTGCTAACTAGTATGTTTTCACCAATTTTGTTTGTCCTAACTTTTCCAACATACAAAAAGTAAAGCAGACTGTAGTGTGATTTTTGACAATAATTTTTCAAAGAGAGACACAAAATGGTGCACCCAGAAATTTAAATTGTTCTACACTTTGAATGCACATACCAAAGAAAGGATCTTTGTTTTTTGCTTGTTGGAATGGAAATAACATCTATATCCATTGAATAGCAATGTATTTCTGGAAATTAATCTTACAGAAACATTATCAGAAATATGGCTAGAAAAAAATACAAAGATCTTCAATGCATCCATGTTGTTATTTCCACAAAACAGACTCAACTATAGGTTCGGTCATGACAATGCTATGCAGTTAATACAGTAAATAATAAGGATTATTACATGGACTGGAAAAGAAAGTTGCCTGTGAACTATATTAAATGTATATTGACATGACTTAAATAAATGTATTTTTCTGACTGAAAAACTAGAGGTTATTATTTAAGTTAACCATAAAAAGGTAAAAGTAATAAAATAAATGTCACATTTAATTCCAGATGCCACTATACACAATCACTGTCCTTAAATTGGTATTTCTCTTATTACTTGTTATTTTTCTATTCCCGTATGTGTGTGGATTTCTTTTTTTTATTAATGTTTAGTTGACGTACAATATTATGTTAATTTCATATGTAAAATATAGTGATCCGACAATGAAATACATTGTGAAGTGACCACAATGACAAGTCCAGCAAACCTGTCATCATACAAAATTATTAGAATATTATTAACTATATTCCTGATGCTGCATATTACATCCCGATGACCTATGTATTTTATAAATGGAATTTTGAACCTATTAATGCCTTTCACCCATTTCGCTCATCCCCCAACCCCCTCCCCTTAAGCAACCACCCTTTTATTTTCTGTGTCTGTATATCTGTCTGTTTTGCTTTGTTTGTTCCTATGTTTTGTTTTTTAGACTCCCCATATAAGTGAGATAATATGGTATTTGTTTTTCTCCATCTGACCTACTTTATTTAGCATAATACCCTCAAGGTCCATCCATGTCATCACAAGTGGCAAGATGTCATTCATTCTATGTCTAAGTAATATTCTATGGTATGTCTTTTATCTATTCTATTCATCTATGTACTCTATCTGTCACATTTTCCTTAACCTCTCATGTGCCTATGGATGCTTACGTTGCTTCCATATCTTGGCTGTTGTAAATGCTGCAAAGAACGTTGGGATGCATATATCTTTTTGAATTAGTCCTTTTGGTTAAGGTAAGTACTCAGAAGTGGAATTGCTGGATCATATAATAGTTCTATTTTTAATTTTTTTGAGGAATCTCCTACTGTTTGCCATGAAGACTGCCTCAAATTTTATTCCCATCAACAGTGCAGAAGGAAATCCATTTTCTCCACATCCTTGTCAACACCTGCTATTTGTTGTCTTTTTGGTAGTAGCCATCCTCACAGGTGTAAGGTTTTGGCAAGGATGTGGAGATTTCCCTGATGATTAGTCATGTTGAGCATCTTTTCATGTGTTTGTTGGCCAGTTGCATGTCTTTTTTGGAAAAATGTCTATTCAGATTCTCTGCCCATTTTTAATCAGATTTTTGGGGGTTTATCTTGAGATCAAGTTGTATAATTTCTTTATATAATTTTCATATAACCCATTATCAGATATATCATTGAAAATACTTTCTCCCATTTATGTACGTTGCCTTTTGGTTGCATTGATGACTCCTTTACTGTGCAAAACTTTTTAGTTTGATGTAGTCGCATTTGTTTATTTTTACTTTTACTGCCCTTGCCTGAGGAGACAGTTCCAAAAAATTATTGCTAGGGCAATATCAAAGAGCATACTTACAATGTTTCTTCTGGGAGATTAATGGTTTCAGGTCTCATATTTAAGTTTTTAATCCATTTTGAGTTTATATTTGTATATGGCATAAGAATATACTTCAGTTTTATTTCTTTTGCATGCAGCTGTCCAGTTTTCCCAGCACCATTTATTGAAGAGACTGTCTTTTCCCCATTGTATATTCTTGCCCCCTTTCTGGTAGATTAATTGACTATATAAAAGTGGATTTATTTCTGGGTTTTCTATTCTGTTCCATTGACCTCTGTGTCTGTTTTTGTACCAGTACCAAACTCTTTTGCTTACTGTAGCTTTGTAGTATAGTTTGAAAACTGGGGGTAAGATACCTACAGTTTTGTTCTTCCTTCTCAAGATTGTTTTGGCTATGTGGAGTCTTTTGTGTTTATACACCAGTTTTAGAATTATTTGCTTCACTTTTGTGAAAAATACCATTTGTATTTTAATACGTCTTGCACTGAATCTGTAGATTGCTCTGAGTAGTATGGGCATTTTAACAGTATTAATTATTCCAATCCATGAGAACAATCTTTTCACTTATTTGTATCATTTTCCAATTTTTTCATCAATGTCTTATAGTTTTCAGAGTACATGTCTTTTACTCCTTTGGTTAGATGTATTCTTAGGCATTTTATTATTTTTAATGAATTGTAAATGAGATTGTTTTCACAATTTATCTTTCTGAAAGGTTGATTACTTTATAAAATTATACATATATTTGTATATTAATTTTGTATCCTGCAACTTTACTATGTTTCTTAGTTCTAATAGTTGTTGTTGTTGTTTTTTTTTTCCATGGGGTCTATAGTGTTTTCTCTGTATAGTGTCCTGTTATCTCCAAACAGTAACAGTTTTCATCCATCTTTTCTAATTTGGATTCATTTTATTTCCCTTTCTTGCCTGATTGCTGTGGTCAGGACTCCCAATACTATGTTAAATAAAAGTAATGATAGTAGGCATCCTTGTCTTGTTTCTGATCATAGGGGAAATTTTTTAATCTCTTCACCTTTGAATATGATGTTAGCTGTGGTTTTGTCACATACGGCCTTTATTATTTTGAGTTAATATCCCTCTATACCCATTTTGTTGAGAGTTTGTTTTTATTCTTTTTTATAAATGGATGTTGAGTTTTGGCAAATATTTTTGCGTATCAATTGAGATGATTACATGATTTTTATTTTTCATTTTGTTAACATACTGCATCACACTGATTGATTTGCAAATATTGAATCATGCTTGCATCCCTGAGATAAAACTCGCTTGATCATGATGTATGATTCTTTCAACATATTGTTGAATTTGGCTAATATTGTGTTGAGGAATTTTGCATCTATATTCAATAGGGATGAAGGCTTGTAAGTTTTCTTTTTTGTAGTGTCTGGTTTTGATATCAGGATAATGTTGGTCTTGTAGTAGAAAGAGTCTGGAAGTATTTCTTCCTCTTCAGATTTTGGAAATTATTAGGGAAGAATATGTATTAATATTTTAAATAAATGTTTGGTAGAATTCACCTGTTTGTTGGGAGTCTTTTGATTACTTATTCAATATCACTATGTCACTTAAAAAATACACAATGTGAGAGTCATGAGTTAAGTTGTATTTGGGGCAAAATGAGAACTGTAGCCCAGAAAACAGCATTTCAGATAATTCTGAGAAACTGCTCCAAGGAGGTAGGGGGAAGTGTCAGTATATATGTGATTTTGGTGAAGGGGGAGTACATGCCATCAAGCACATATTTTTTTGAGAAAGTTTCTGCTAGTCACAAGGAGCAGTTGTCACCATGGAGGATTTTAGTGCTTTTCTAGATATGAAGACATATAAAAATTGGACTCATAAAATCATCTCCTGAAAATATCTAACTATCTGAAGACATGTTCTGCCAGTTTTTCCCAGAGCACAGAGTGCCTTATTTCTGCCCTCCACCCTGAACTCCTTCTAGGGGGTGTTGAAAATCAGCAGCTGCAGCAGCACGTGATTTAATCCTCGTAGAGGTAGATGACAAGTGTCAATGGCAACTGCCAATTTGTAGTTGACAACTATTAATAATTGGTCTGTCAGATTTTCTATCTTCCTGATTCAGTCTTGAAAGATTATGTAAGGTCCAGTCACAACTGTTGTGGGTGCTTTGGTGTGCAGGGTTGACCCCCAGGTTGAGACCCTCTTTGGGGGAATGCTGGTGCTGGCTGATGGTGTCCATCAGGTCTAGCGGGTTGGGGGACACTGCTTTAGAGGATCTCTGCTGCTGGCTGAGGGTGGCTACCAGGAATGGTGGAGGGGGCAGGGGGCTGGCTGTTGAAACTGAGCAGGACACTATGGGGCTCCTGTGCACAAAAGCATTTTTGTGTCCCCCACTTCTTGATTACAGGAAATAAGCTTCATTCAGTCTCCATGTCCTTCCCTGAGTTCCAAAGGGCAGGTTCAAACAGTTGCTATTCAGGGAAGGGAGGGGATTCGGAGACAAGGGAGGAGCAGTCAAGAAACAATAGCGCAGCCTTGGGGCAGGGTCCTGGTTCCCCCTCGAGGGATATCCATAACAGTATCTATGAGCTCTTTTGCAGAGGCTGAAACCCCCACCAGGTGGGAGAAGCTAACTGTGTGCTGCCCACAAGCACGTAGATCCCAGATTGGTTGGAACCAGATGGTTGATGATGCTGACTCCCACTTACTTCACCACCAACCAATCAGAAAAATGTCCATGAGCTGATCATGCCCTCTTTGAATTATTACTATAAAATTCTTCACTACCCACTCCAGTTTGGGACACACAGTTTTGAGGGCATTAACCTGGTGGCTCCCTTTACCTGGCAAAGGAATAAACCTATTTTTTCTACTTCACCCAAAACTCTGTCTCTGAGGTTTAATTCAGTGTCAGTGTACAGAGGCTGGATTTGGCATCACTGTGTCGGGTCCACAAGTGAACCCAGGATAAGGTGAGCAGTGTTAATAGCTTAGATGGGGAGAGTCATAGATGGTGCTGCCAGTGCCAGACCAGCTAGGTAGAGTGTGAGCCACAAACAAAAAACAAACAAACAAAAACTGACACCCACCAACTCATCCATATGCAAAGAAATTTCCAAAAGATCCCTGCCTCTCAGCCACATAATGTAAAACTAGTCAATAAATCTCCTTCACGTAAGAAAGAGGTGCTTTTCAAGCTGCTGCCTAAGTGCTGGGATTTGGATCAAGTGAGTTTCTCTTCTGTCTTTTAAGAGCAGAGGTTTAATTTCCTACAGCCCTCTGGCTCTCTTGGATATAAATCGCACTGGTTTTCAAAGCCAAATGTTCTGGTGGCTCACCTTCCTGGTGCAGGACTCTCAGGCTGGGGAGTATGATGTGGGGTTTGGAGCCCTTGGTTCTCAGGGGAACCTCTGATGGTTGCGCTATCCCTCCTTATGTGGATCACAGTGCCAGAGGTGGATGTCCCGGCCAGACCGTGTCTCCATCCCTCCTACTTATCTCAATGTGGCTTTCCTTTTTATCTCTAGTTGTGAAAATTTTTCTCTGCTAGTTGTCAGGTCATTATCAGAAATAGTTTTTCTACATGTAGCTGTAATTTTGGTGTACATGGGAGGCGGTGAGCCCCAATCTTCCTACTCTACCAACTTGTCCCTCATGTGGATTTCACTATCCCCAACATTCTCCTTTGTCTTTAGCTGAAGACAGTATTTAAAGTGAGGGCTTCAGCCATTTGGGGAGTTACTTAGTTTTCCTGGGTCTCTTCCGTGTGTACAATGTTATCAAACTTCTGTTTGATTTTCTTCTGTTAATCTGTCTCATGTCAAATTAAATTCTTAGACCAGCCAGAATAACCTAGAAGGATAGAGGAAAATTTCTTCCTCCCCAACATCGTAAATGTACAGTAAGCATGAGAATATGGTTTTGCCATAAAGAGAGATATATTGATCAATGAAAGAGAATACCATGTTCAGAAATAGACTCAGAGAGAGATGGCCAATTGATTTTCAACCAAGGTGCTAAGGGAATGCAATATGAAAAGAACGAATTCTTTTCAAGAAGTTCTGCAGAGACAGTTGATATGAGGAAAAAAATGAAGTGTTTTTTAATCATTATCCCATGCACAAATATTCAATCAAAATGAATCATAGACTAAAATTCAAGAGCAAAAACTATTAAACTCAAAGGAAACATAGGAAAAAAAGTTAGTGACATTTGCATAGACAAATATTTCTTAAAGAAGCCACCAAAATATCATGGAATGTGAGTAACACAACAAAGATAAATTGAACTTTGTCAAAATGGGAACAAACCAACCCTGGAACTGAAGATTGACTGTACTTAAAACAATCAAGATGATGCTGGTCAGACCATTGCATGACCAACTTCAAGATGACTGTCACGGGCTTCCCTGGTGGTGCAGTGGTTGAGAGTTCGCCTGCCGATGCAGGGGACACGGGTTCGTGCCCCAGTCCGGGAAGATCCCACATGCCGCGGAGCAGCTGGGCCCATGAGCCATGGCTGCTGAGCCTGCGCGTCCGGAGGCTGTGCTCCGCAACAGGAGAGGCCACAACAGTGAGAGGCCCGCGTACCACAAAAAAAAAAAAAAAAAGAAAGAAATTGATGACTGTCACAGCTGAAGGTACTGTTTCTGCACATAGCCCTCTGCCTATAAAAGCAGTGATTTCCCAGTGATTATCAGTAGGGGTAGTAAGCCTTTGGACAGGAGTCCACCATCCCCTCCCCCACCCTACCCCCTGTTTCTGGCATCTGAAATAAAGCAGACTCCCTTCCACCAATCTTGCCTCTTTATTGGTTTTTGAGCTGCGAGCAGCCGGACCCCACTTTCAGTAACAGTGCTTCCAGTCAAAAATTTTGCATTTTTTTTTCTTCTTTTTCATTCAAACCCTACACTCGCCAATATCAAATCTTCTTTTGTTTTTGATAACACATAACTCTTTCAAGTATCTATACAAACCTAATATGCTGTTTTCCCTTACTGAAAATTCTCATTCAAAGAGAACAGTGTTATCTTCTTTGCTCACTGATGTATCCGCAGCAGCCGGCATATGGTAGACAGCCAATAAATGTTTATTGAATTAAGCCCACATGGACTTTAATTGATGATAAGTAAATTAAGATAGTGCTTATATATTAAAAATATAATTATAATGGAGCACAACGCAGAAATGGAATAACATTTTAAAATAAACTATGAGAATTTAAAGAACATTCCCTTTGTAACATAGTGCTTTATGTAAACATACCCTGTGAGTATTGAGTCCCTTTAATCTGCCCATAGGGTAAATAAAGGTAAGTGTGAAAAGTACTAGTCTGACCACACAGCGAAGAGCAAGCATCAAGGAAGCTTAAATAGAATTCCCCCCCCCCAAAAAAGATCAAATGAACTTATTTATAAAACAGAAGCAGACTCACAGGCTTAGAGAAGGAACTAATGGTTATCAGGGGATTAGAGTAGGGAGAGGGAGAGGTTGGCAGTTTGTGGCTGACACGTACACATGGCTATATTTAAAATAGATAACCAACAATGATCTATTATATAGTGACAGGGAACTCTGCTCGGTATTCCATAATAATCTAAACAGGAAAAGAATTTGAAAAAGAATAGATATATGTAGATGTATAATTGGATAACTTTGCTGTACACCTGAAACTAACACAACACTGTTAATCAGTTATACTCCAATATAAAATATTTTTTTAATTAAAAAAAATTAAGGGCCAGTTTGTATGTCCATTCATTCATTCATGAAATACTTATTGAGAATTTACCATGAGCAAGACTTTAGAAAAACAGGATAAACATATCAACTAAATCTCTTCCCACATGATCCCTATGTTCTGATGGAGACAGACACACAGATGTTGATGAGTGCTAAGAAGAAAAGTTCAGTAGAGAAAAAAAATTGGGAGTGGTGAGGTGGGGACACTAGGAAAGGCTCACTGAGAATGCTGCTTGGAAGTAAAGGCTTGACAGTGGTGTGAGAGGACGCCTTGGAGAAAGCTGAGTGATGCGTATCCCAGGCCCAGGGAAGAGTGAATGGAAGGGCGACGGGGACAGATCTTCCCATAAGTAATTAAAGAATAGCAGAGGGGAGTGTGTCTGAAGGGGGAGGCAGAGAGGAAGATAGACCAGAGACAGATTGCAAAGGGCCCATGGGAGACTGGTCACAAAACTGAGCATTAAGGAGCGATCACTTTTAAGAATGATAGGATTAATAATTATGACTGGAAACCAAGTGTGAACCTGGTTGCCCCAAACAAACTGGGACATACATTCATCCTATTTGCAGGTCACTCTAGGAGTTTTAACACTTACACTGAGTGAAAAGAAAGCCACTGGAGAGGGTTGAGCAGAGGGATGATATGATCTGACTTCCATAATAAAGGAACCACTGATTTCAAGTCAATAACAGAATCAACAGTAGGAGAAGGAGAAGCAGAGGCAGAAGGTAGAGAAAAGTTGCTGCAAGAAGGCGAGGGTCGGTTAGACCAGGGTAGGAGAAATGCAGTGGAAGAGGAAAGCAATTGGGATATATATCTATACATCTCTATCTCTATCTATCTATCTATCTATCATCTATCGATCTATCTATCATCTATCTATCTATCTATCTAAACAGTTAAGGATATATCCATCAGCAAAAATCAAGAATTTTTGGTCTGAACTTTGAAAATGATGAAATTATAGAGAGTAATAGGGATTGATATTTATTCTATTGTAGCACCACTTCTATTGACCCTGAGGAAGATTTTTTTTCTCTGTATCAACTTCAAAGGAGATTATTTTAAAGTTATATTATACTGCCACTATTATATAATATTTTAGTTTGTTTCTTACTTTTCTGAGGAAAGAGCCACCAAAGTGAATGCTTCTACTTAATTTTAGCATTCAATTCTTTGTCTACAAATAAGTCATCATCTTGAAATGAGTGCCTGTGTGTCAGAGAAAGTTAAAAGCCAAGTTTGTTTTCATTTACCTGATTAACATAAGGATTTATAAATACACGCCATATATATCAAAGATTTAACCAAGCTTGATATTTCCAGAAATTAGGTTTTGGATGCAGGGTTAATGGCATGAAGGTGTAATATAATCTGTTTCCCTGGATCTGTTCAGAGCATTAGATAGTTCAGAATAAAAGCAGTGACAAAGTGGACAATGATTTTACAATTGCCATTTAACCTTTCCTGGTGATTCAGTGACTAGTCTCACTCACAAACTATAGAAAACAGACATGGGAGGTACAAAATACAACTGGGCTGCACAAATCCTTCCTGCAGGTCCATGGTGGTTTTGAAAGGTTACATGATTTGTCTGAGGTAACTCTCTGCAAGGGAACTCTTGAATACCATGGAGTCCTTGGGGTTGCCCTTCTGCTTTACCCAGGTCTCTCAGCATCTTCAATTTTTTACATTTTTTTCTCAAAACTAATAAAGCTAGTTGCCTACTCACATTATTTTCCTACTAAAAGTGAGTTTGAAATATTTCCCTATGTCTAAAAATCATAGTTATGTGCAAGAAGAGCTCAAGACATGGAAAAATTAGATTGTCACTCTTATGGGGGCCTTTTAGAAAGAGATGAATATTGTTAAATAATTTCAGTCTCAGGGTTTCATATTCTTTGCTGTATCCTTATATTTCTTGTTTAGTCTTTGCTTATTTGAACGACAGACCGATTGGGAGTTTAATGCTAGTATCTGGCTGCCACTGTTAATCTATTTAAATTTAAATGTTAAAGATATGTTGTAATCATGTTAAACTACTGTGTTGTTTTAGTATGTCACAAGTTTTAGGCAGTGTTTTTTGGCTGGTCAAAAACCGTGTAGGTTTTCAATTAGTTTTAGAATCTAGTGAGCAGATTAGTTTGTTATTTACTTTTTTAGATTTTCAAGATGAGACGTCATAATCCTTTCTTTCCTTATAAAGTGTATTATTATTGTTCAGTAGTTTTGACCATGTTGATCCACGCGTGAATTTGTGTTCACACAATTACCCTTCAACGCAAATATATGTTGGGCCATGAAAATTATAGAAGTACAGATAAAATGAACCAGTAAATAAAATAAACTTCAAATTTGCTGTACAATATGTTTTGCAGAGTTTAGAGGATATTTCAAATAAAAAAATGTACACTTAAGTCTGTTCAGATATTTGTATTAATTTTTAATTTTATATAAATCTGTTAGGTTTTCTTCCTCTTTGTATGCCTATAATGATCCAAGATGATTAATTCACATCTGTTGTTTCCCTCAACTAACCCACCCCCCGCTCCTTTTGAGTTCATGTCATGTCCTGGTTCTAGATGTTTCACTGCTGTATTTTAATATCATTTGCTGTATTTATTCATTAATTCAGTAGGTCCATAGTTCTGTCAATCATTCAGTCCTTTGACCAAGATTTATCTGCTAAGCACTGTTTCATCAGCAGCCCTTGCAAATGACTTGTATAAAAACTTGAATACATTATTAAGAAACATATTTTGGATTATTTATTAGAGAGATATATGTAGAACCATCATGTGTCAGGCAGAGTGAGAGTAAGTAAATACTATACCAAACCCTTTGCCTTCAATGCAGTAGCTGGTTAGAAAGGCATTTTTACATGAGACAGACAAGTTTCTCTTCTTTTTAGAAAAAAATTCATAGTATACACATTATGATATTCAATTACCCTTACCAGACCTTTTGTACCATCTCCTCTATATATTTATCTTTTGGAATACTTTTGTCAGGGATGCTTCCAGTGTCTTTGAAAATACGTCCTACAATGTCCTATGTCATGGTATGGCAAATTTTCGGAGACCTTTTCTGTCTGAGGATAATATTATTTCCTCACATTGGAATGACACCTGGATATCACATTATAAGGTTAAGGTTTTTAGTGTCTAAAGAACATTTCCTAGTTGTCTTCTTATTTCTAAAGTATCTGTTGAGTAGACTGGTGTTGGTCTGACAGGGCTCTTTGATTGCTATTTTGCTCTTTTTCTCTATAAATTTTAGACAATTTTTTTTTCAATGAGGTTCTTAATTTTTAACTTTGAATCTAAGATTTTTATTTTTAATTAAATTCTAAAAAACTTATCTGCATTTTCTTCATTATTTATTAACAGAATGTCTCCTCACCATAAACACACATCCTCCAACAGGGAATTTCATTGCAAGACATTGTCTCACCTCCTCCAGCCCTCCTCTGAGCTCTTCTTCCCCACCCCAACAGTTTATTATGAACATTTACAATCCAATTAAGAGTTGAAAGCATCGTACAGTGTATTTGTATGTGCCTCCATTTAGATTCTAAAATTAAAACATTGTTGTTGTTGCCTTAACACATCTTTTCTATCAATCTTTTCCATTATGCTTGATTTTGTTTTTTTTAGATATTTAGTTCACATTGTATTGACTTTTTTGCTGTCTCTAGAAGAATTTTTCAATCTGAACTTTTTACATTCTACCTCATTTATTCTTACCTCACCTATTAAAAAAAAATAGGGACAAATCCAGGAAAATGCAGTATCAAAATTTGAAATCAAGGAGAAAATGGTAAATAATTTTATAAAGCAAGAATGCCAGCAGCTGTATCAAAGCTGGAATAATATTATTTTCTCAACTAAATAGAGGGGCTTGATAGTACTATTATACAGCTTGATCTATCCTATTGTATTTTCTATTTTAATTTTTATGTACTTATGAGTAATAGTTCATATTTTTCCTGTTAAGAACTTGTCATGTGACAGATCACTAATATCACACCTTTTTAATACTGTTGGTATCACCATTCTAATAATTCTGAATCAGAGGTTATATTGTATTCAGTTAATTTTCTTTCAGGGAATTTTTCTTCTCAGATATTTAGTTATTTTGGCCCATGAATTGATGCTCGCTTGTGTGTCAGCTACTCTGCCTGGTCACGTGTACCTTTGGAAGTGCTGAGAGCTACATCATAATTTGTGTCAGTCCTGGTTGTGTTAGGAATTAGACAGGGGTGCCTCAGGGCAGAGAGCCTTAGGCACCAGAAGCCCACTACCTGTCACTCCAATTTGCTGCTGTGACCCTGGACAGATTTTTACTTTGGGGGAGACAATTTTGCTCTCTATGTACAAATTCTGGATACTTGGGGATGGAGAAAAGAAAATCTGAATCATATGTGTAAATCTCACTGTACAGAAGTGGCATGTATCAAATCTTGTGTGAACATTAGCTATTGTAAACTGTTTCCACTACTGTTGAATTAAACAGATGATAAATCTAAGTCTTAATACATACAAATTTATTCTGATTAAAACTCTTATATTGAGTCTATTTTTCACATCATTCACAGATGTTTCTGATAACCTTCACAAAGACTTCTGACAAAGGAAATACAAGTTTATATGTGATAAGTAAACTTAAGTACTAAAAAGTTCATTGGAATATAAGGAAAGTAAATGTCTTTGTTGCATCTTATAAAATTGGAATTATATATATATATGTATAAGTATACATGTATGTATATATATTTTTACTTTATTATCTTTATAATTTTGAAAACTATCAATGCTAATTAAAAGTTGTAAAGAAACACTTTCAGAAGAATATTTACAATTCAAAGAAGAGATGAATGATTAAACATTTAAGAAGTTAGCAATAAACAAAAATTTTCTGTTCATTTATTAAGTATCTAATATTTAAGTCTTAAAATTCATGACTGCTGTCATAAATAATTTAGACAAGGACATGATTTATGATTATTTTCTCACTTCATCTAACTTATTTTTTTTAATAGGAAGAAATCCCAATTTGTCTTGGTGCAAATATTATAAGGAAAATGCAGAATCAAATTTTGAAATCAAGGGGAAATTTATAAAACAAGCACATTGGTAGTTACATCAAAATCTGGAATGATATTGTATTCTCAATAAAAAAGAGGGACTAATTGTAGGATTCCACATAGCCAAGTAAATACAGAAAGATCAATGCTCATATGGTTTCAAACTTCAAAAGCAGCATGACTTATGACAAGAACTGAATTCCCCACTGGAATTATATCTGAAAATTTTTATTTGATATAATTATTTCAGAAATTTTGGATGATGGAAAACTCTATATCTATGACTATATCCAGGTTTTATAACCTCTGCAAAATAACTATCACATTCATCTTCAATTATATTAGTCAACACCATAATAGTATATCAACATATACTATATATAATATGTAAGAGTATAGTTAATAGTGTATTATAGGGACCCTGAACCAAGATGGTGGAGTAGAAGGACATGCTCTCACTCCCTCTTGTGAGAATACCAGAATCACAACTAGCTGCTGGACAATCATTGACAGGAAGACATTGGAACTCACCAAAAAAATACCCCACACCCAAAGACAAAGGAGAAGCCACGGTGAGATGGTAGGAGGGGTGCAACCACAGTAAAATCAAATCCCATAACTGCTGGGTGGGTGACTCACAGACTGGAGAACACTTATACCACAGAAATCCACCCACTGGAGTGAAGGTTATGAACCCCACGTCAGGCCTCCCAACCTGGGGGTCTGGAAATGGGAGGAGGAATTCCTAGAGAATCAGACTTTGAAGCCTAATGGGATTTGATTGCAGGACTTTGAAGGGACGGGGGAAACAGAGACTCCACTCTTGGAGGTCACACACAAAGTAGAGTGCACATTGAGACCAAGGGGAAGGAGCAGTAATCTCATAGGAGACTGAAAGAGACCTATCTGCTAGTGTTGGAGGGTTTCCTGCAGAGGCAGGGGGTGGGTGTGCTCACCATGGGGACAAGGACACTGGCAGCAGAAGTTCTGGGTAGGACTCCTTGGCGTGAGTCCTCCCAGAGTAAGCCATTAGCCCTACCAAAGACCCCAGGTATGCTCCAGTGTTGGGGTGCCTCAGGCCAAACAACCAATAGAGAGGGAACCCAGCCACACCCATCAGAAGTCAAGCAGACTAAAGTTTTACTGAGCTCTGCCCACCAGAGCAACACACAGCTCTACCCACCACCAGTCCCTCCCATCAGTAAACTTGCACAAGCCTCTTAGATAGCCTCATTAAGCAGAGGGCAGACAGCGGAAACAAGAAGAACTACAATCCTGCAGCCTGTGGAAAGATAAACACATTCACAGAAAGATAGACAAGATGAAAAGGCAGAGGGTTATGTACCAGATGAAGGAGCAAGATAAAACTCCAGAAATGCAACAAAATGAGTGGAGATAGGCAACCTTCCAGAAAAAGAATTCAGAATAATGATAGTGAAGATGATCCAGGACCTCAGAAAAAGAATAGAGGCAAAGATGGAGAAGATGCAAGAAATGTTTAACAAAGACCTAGAAGAATTAAAGAACAAACAAACAGAGATGAACAATACAATAACTGAAATGAAAGCTACACTAGAAGGAATCAATAGCAGAATAACTGAGGCAGAAGAACAGATAAGTGACCTGGAAGACAGAATGGTGGAATTCACTGCTGTGGAACAGAATAAACAAAAAAGAATGAAAAGTAACAAAGACAGCCTAAGAGATCTCTGGGACAACATTAAACGCACCTACATTCACATTATAGGGGTCCCAGAAGGGGAAGGGAGAGAGAAAGGACCAGAGAAAATATTTGAAGAGATTATAGTCAAAAACTTCCCTAACATGGGAGAGGAAATAGCCACCCAAGTCCAGGAGGCCCAGCAAGTCTCATACAGGATAAACCCAAGGAGAAACACTCTGAGACATATAGTAATCTAATTGGCAAAAATTTAAAGACAAAGAAAAATTATTGAAAACAGCCAAGGAAAAACAACAAATAACATACAAGGGAACTCCCATAAGGTTAGCAGCAGATTTCTCAGCAGAAACTCTACAAACTTTACAGACAAGCAAAAGCTAAGAGAATTCAGCACCACCAAACCAGCTCTACAACAAATGCCAAAGGAACTTCTCTAAGTGAGAAACACAAGAGAAGAAAAAGACCTACAAAAACAAACCCAAACCATTAAGAAAATGGTCATAGGAACATACATATCGATAATTACCTTAAACATGAATGGATTAAATGCTCCAACCAAAAGACACAGGCTTGGTGAATGGATGCGAAAACAAGACCCATATATATGCTGTCTACAGAAGACCCACTACAGACCTAGGGACACACACATACTGAAAGTGAGGGGATGGAAAAGGATATTCCATGCAAATGGAAATCAAAAGAAAGCTAGAGTAGCAATAATCATATCAGATAAAATAAACTTTAAAATAAAGAATGTTACAAGAGACAAGGAAGAACACTACATAATGATGAAGGGATCAATCCAAGAAGAAGATATAACAATTATAAATATATATGCACCCAACATAGGAGCACATCAACACATAAGGCAACTGCTAACAACTATAAAAGAGGAAATTGACAGTAACACAATAATAGTGGGGGACTTTAACACCTCACCTACACCAATGGAGAGATCAACCAAAATGAAAATTAATAAGGAAACACAAGTTTTAAATGACACAATAGACCAGATAGATTTAACTGATATTTATAGGACATTCCAACCAAAACAGCAGATTACACTTTCTTCTCAAGTGTGCACAGAACATTCTCCAGGATAGATCACATCTTGGGTCACAAATCAAGCCTCAGTAAATTTAAGAAAATCGAAATCATATCAAGCATCTTTTCTGACCACAACGCTATGAGATTAGAAATGAATTACTACGAAAGAAACGTAAAAAACACAAATACATGGAGGCTAAACAATATGTTACTAAATAATCAAGAGATCACTGAAAAAATCAAAGAGGAAATCAAAAAGTACCTAGAGACAAATGACAATGAAAACACGATGACCCAAAACCTATAGGATGCAGAAAAAGCAGTTCTAAGAGGGAAGTTTACAGCTATACAAGCCTACCTCAAAAAATAAGAAAAAGAGAGGAGGGTGACTTTAGAGAGGGGTGACAGTGAGCCCTGGGAGGGTGGGAGGGAAAAGGAGGGGCAGCTGTATGTTTCCTTCCCCTACCTCCCCCCAAATGGAGGGCGGAGCAGTTAACAAGGGAGGGAGTCCATTGCTGTTCAGCCTCAGAATAAAGGCACCGTTCACTGGCTCAGTTAAAAAAAAAAAAAAAAAACTCAAATAAACAATCTAACATTACACATAAAGGAATTAGAGAAAGAAGAACAAACAAAACCCAAAGTTAGCAGAAAGAAAGAAATCATAAAGATCAGAGCAGAAATAAATGAAATAGAAACAAAGAAAACAATAGCAAAGATCAATAAAACTAAAAGCTGGTTCCTTGAGAAGATAAACAAAATTGACAAACCACTAGCTAGATTCATCAGAAAAAGAGGGAGAGGACTCAAAATAATAAAATTAGAAATGAAAAAGTTACAACAGACACCACAGAAATACAAAACATCCTAAGAGACTACTACAAGCAACTTTATGCCAATCAAATGGACAACCTGGAAGAAATGGACAAATTCTTAGAAAGGTATAACCTTCCAAGACTGAATCAGGAAGAAATAGAAAATATGAACAGACCAATCACAAGTAATGAAATTGAAACTGTGACTAAAAATCTTCCAACAAACAAAAGTCCAGTACCAGGTAGCTTCACAGGTGAATTCTATCAAACATTTAGAGACGAGCTGACATCCATCCTTCTCAAACTCTTCCAAAAGGTTTTGGAGGATGGAACACTCCCAAACTTATTCTATGAGGCCACCATCACCCTGATATGAAAACCGGACAAAGATACAATGAAAAAAGAAAATTACAGACTAATATCACTCATGAATATAGGTGCAAATATCCTCAACAAAATACTAGCAAACAGAATCCAACAACACATTTAAAGGATCATACACCATGATCAAGTGGGATTTATCCCAGGGATGCAAGGATTCTTCAATATATGCAAATCAATCAATGTGATACACCATATTAACAAATTGAAGAATAAAAACCATATGATCATCTCAACAGATACAGAAAAAGTTTTGGACAAAATCCAACACCAATTTATGATAAACACTCCTCTCTCCAGAAAGTGGGTATAGAGGGAACTTACCTCAAAATAATAAAGGTCATATATGGCAAACCCACAGCAAACATCATTCTCAATGGTGAAAAACTGAAAGCATTCTCTCTAAGATGAGGAACAAGACAAGGATGTCCACTCTCACCACTATTATTCAACATAGTTTTGGAAGTCCCAGCCATGGCAATCAGAGAAGAAAAAGAAATAAAAGGAATACAAGTTGGAAAAGAAGAAGTAAAATTGTCACTGTTTGCAGGTAACATGATACTATACATACAGAATCCTAAAATGCTACTAGAAAACTACTAGAGCTAATCAATGAATTTGGTAAAGTTTCATGATACAAAATTAATGCACAGAAATCTCTTGCATTCCTATACACTAAGGATGAAATATCTGAAAGAGAAATTAAGTAAATACTCCCATTTACCATTGCAACAAAAAGAATAAAATACCTAGGAATAAACCTACCTAGGGAGACAAAAGACCTGTCTGCAGAAAACTATAAGACACTGATGAAAGAAATTAAAGATGATACCAACAGATGGAGAGATATACCAAGTTCCTGGACTGGAAGAATTAATATTGTGAAAATGACTATACTACCCAAAGCAATCTACCAATTCAATGCAATCCCTATCAAATTACCAATGGCATTGTATGGAGACACAAAAGACCCCGAATAGCCAAATCAGTCTTGAGGGAAAAAAATGGAGCTGGAGAAATCAGAATCCCTGACTTCAGACTATACTACAAAGCTACAGTAATCAAGACAATATGGTTCTGGCACAAAAACAGAAGCCTAGGTCAATGGAACAAGATAGAAAGCCCAGAGATAAACCCACACACCTATGTTCAACTAATCTATGACAAAGGAGGCAAGGATATACAATGGAGAAAAGACAGTCTCTTCAATAAGTGGTGCTGGAGAAACTGGACAGCTACACATAAAAGAATGAAATTAGAACACTCCCTGACACCATACACAAAAATAAACTCAAAATGGATTTGAGACCTAAATGTAAGACTGGACACTATAAAACTCTTAGAGTAAAACATAGGAAGAAGACTCTTTGACATAAATCACAGCAATATCTTTTTTGAGCCACCTCCTAGAGTAATGGAAATAAAAACAAAAATAAACAAATGGGAACTAATGAAACTTAAAAGCTTTTGCACAGCAAAAGAAACCATAAACAAGATGAAAAGACAACCCACAGAATGGGGAAAATATTTGCAAATGAATCAATGGACAAAGGATTAATCTCCAATATATATAAACAGCTCATGCAGCTCAATATTAAAAAAAAACAAACAACCCAATCCAAAAATGGGCAGAAGACCTAAATAGACATTTCTCCAAAGAAGACCTACAGATGGCCAAGAAGCACATGAAAAGCTGCTTGACATCACTAATTATTAGAGAAATGCAAATCAAAACTACAATGAGTTATCACCTCACACCAGTTAGAATGGGCATCGTCAGAAAATCTACAAATAACAAATGCTGGAGAGGGTGTGGAGATAAGGGGACCCTCTTGCACTGTTGATGGGAATGTAAATTGATACAGCCACTATGGAGAACAGTATGGAGGTTCCTTAAAAAACTAAAAATAGAATTACCATATGATCCAGCAATCGCACTACTGGGCATATACCCAGAAAAAAACATAACTCAAAAAGACACATGTGCCCCAATGTTCATTGCAGCACTATTTACGATAGCCAGGTCATGGAAGCAACCTAAATGCCCATTGACAGACAAATAGATAAAGAAGATGTGGTACATATATACAATGGAATATAACTCAGCCATAAAAAGGAATGAAATTGGGTCATTTGTTGAGACGTGAATAGATCTAGAGACTGTCATACAGAGTGAAGTAAGTCAGAAAGAGAAAAACAATTGTATATTAACACATATATGTGGAATCTAGAAAAATGATACAGATGAACCAGTTTCCAGGGCAGAAATAGAGACACAGATGTAGAGAACAAACATATGGACACCAAGGGGGGAAAGCCGCAGAGGGTGGGGGTGGGGGTGTGATAAATTGAGCAATTGGGATTGACATGTATACACTGATGTGTATTAAACTGATGACTAATAAGAACCTGCTGTATAAAAAAATAATTAAAATTTAATTTAATTTTTTTAAAAAAGAAATTAATGTAAAAATAGTGTATTATATATTAGTCAATAGTATATTAACAATTAGAATTTAATGGTAGACAATATTTTTTAAAGTCAAACTGATGCTAAACATTTATTCATTATACTTATACATATACATATTTTTTTCTAGGGAATCTTAAGCAGTTTTTTAATTCAGTAAAATAATTATTATGCCAGATTTAATTCAAATAATAAATTATTTATTTTCTAAAATTCCTTACCATTCTCCTTGATTTTAACTTCAATATTTATCATCATCAAATATATTTATAGATCGTGTAAACAGTTTTAGAAATGGACATGATATAGTTGTGCTACAAAGACTGATCAGACTTTAGTGTGATATCCAGTTTTGTGATCCACATAATAAAACATAATTTTATAAAACATTGTGGCATCTTTAGATAAGGATACATTGAGAGTAAGAAACAGGGAGACAGTACAGATGAAGCAAAAATGAAGGAACCATGGATTTTTTGCTTAGAATACAATGTGAAGTTTACTGAATTAAAATGAGAGGTGGGCATTTGGTTTATTCATTTTTTGTTATTCCAAATGAAATAATTAGAAATTATGAAGAATTAAATTTTATTTTATAAGGAAAATACTCAAAATAAATATGTCACCATGAAAATTCAATAAATTTCCTCAAAATATTCATTTCTGGAAATATTCCATTTTTAAATTTGGCTAAATAAATTTGTGACTACAATTCTATTTTTCATGTGTGAACAAAATAAATGCATTTTGTAACTATTTAATTATGTTTCAACTTTAATAATTAGCTAAAGCTATTAAAAAGTTTAAGGAAAAATCAATTAAGAAAAATTTTAAAGTTCGTATTGTATTTAAAAGTTGTATTTTATGATATGAAACTAAAAGAAAATTGATGTTTCCTCACTAAGAATTTTCTTCACTGACAGAAAGTTAAAAGAACCAATATGGATGAAATTGGGAGCCAAATTTTATAAAATTTTGAGTCAAATAAGCCAGTGAATAGGGGCAATTATTCAGGTTATTTTAAGGAAAATGCCTACATTATCTCAATAGGTTGTTTTTTGCTTTTTCTTTTTTTCTCTGGAAAATTGCCTCAATTTAAGATTATATTTGGCTTTGAGAAAAACGTGTTAGAGCACAGCAATTCTAGCTCATGTGAAATTGCAGCACTGTTTCTAACAGTCTGATTCTAAGATGTGTCCTCCAAATGATACAGCAACATGCATGTAAGCACAGCAAGTAAGGTGGGAAGCCCTTTCTAAAGGCAAACCCCATTAAGAAGATAAAACAGTGATGACCCTGCTTTACATTTTCACGACGATGTGGGATGTGGATGGATATCCAATTATAAGCATCATGCTATTTACAAAATGAAAACTTCGGTAGAGTTAGGGAAAAAAAAGATAGAAGGGAGGAAATAATCCCCAGTATTGAAGATAATTATTTACCCCTTTGTTTAAAATATTGGAAAATATTGTTCATATGTAATCAAATGAAAGTTTATAATAGTAAAATACTAAATACCAATGTAATGTGCAGTACTTAGTTGTATGTTAGGTAACTTCTCTGAAATTATATTTCTCTTAAAAGATGTTCTATATTTTTCAAAAAAGAATAAAAGTAAAAAGTCTGACTGGAGTATCAAGGTAGAGGAGTATTTAGTGTTTAGGAAAAGCAGAACTTGTTATTTCATATGGCATTTGTTAATAATAGCCTTTGGTTCTGTATTCTCATATTTCCTGTTGAAATATGTATGCTAGAAATATACATATTCACACCTTAGGTAAGAATGGCATATAATTTATGCAATTAATTAAAAGTATAATTTTATTGATATCAAATAAAAAAATACTATCAGCAGCACAGAGTACTTCCACCCCCTGGAAGAAATATAAAAACGCTTAATACCACTATGATATGCTTAAGGAACCACAAATCTGTCCAACTAACAAACTAAGCAATTGTTACAATTTCCAACAGTTACTTAAATGTAACTCTCTGTACCTAACTGGCATCAGTGGTTATCAGAGTCCTCTTACATTGAGTTTCAACAAATTTTGATTTTTATTAATTTTTCAGAATAGATGTACATTTTCAAATGGTTTAACTCAGGGTTTAACATTTGCAATGGACTGAATGTTTACCTCCACCCCCTAAATCCAGATGTTGAAACCTACTGCCCAATAGGATGGTATTAAAAGATGAAGCCTTTGGGAGATGCTTAGGTCAGTGAGAGTAGAGCCCTCACCAATGGGATTAACACTCATAAAAGAGATCCCACAGAGTTCCCCAGGTCCTTCCACCAAGTGAGTTTACAGGAAAAGGGTTTCTAGAAAAATACTTTATAAACCAGAAAACTCTCACCAGACACTGACTCTGCTGGCACCTTGGTCTTGGACTTCTCAGCCTTTAGAACTGTGAGAAATACATTTTTGTTGTTCATAAACCACTCAGTCTATGGTATTATGTTATAGCAGCCTGAACAGACGGAAACAGCAATCCATGTTCCTGACTTGAAATCAAGTGTGTGATGGATCAGGCTTTATGTTACATATTAAGTTTACGTCACTGCTAACTTCAGTTCTTTGTTTCAGTTTTTGCCTTAAAATCAAGTATTTGTAGCTTTACTTGGACCTATGCAATAAGTTTTGAGTACATATGAAATAAGGAAAGGTATAATAATAATATATTTTTGTGTCCTTGAGTATTGGAGAAATATATTCTGCCATCTTTATACATAAATAGCTTTTGACTAATTATAGAGTTTTTCAGGTAGTCTGCTTTCTTGCCAAAATTCTATAGACATTGCTCCATGGACTCTGAGCAAGCAGCACTGCAAAGGAGAAAAGACAGTGGTGTCTGCATTTGTGAAATTCATTACTTTAGCCTGGAAATAATAACTGATAACTCAATCCTGCCCATCAAAACCACCATTTTTTTTCCTATTTCAGGAAGCTCCTTGTTTTTGTTGTTTCTCAGTCAAAACTGAGATAGTTTCCTTTCTAGTATATCCTTGTAACCTTCAATTCTTATTGTTAATATTTATGGAATATGTAATACAGACATTTTCTAAAAAATATTGTTTTCTATAAGCATGTGTGTCAAAGAAAAACGAAAATGCTTTTGACACAAATAAACTAAAAATATTTAAAGGCTATAAACAAAGTACAAGGAAACACCTATAAGTTCAGGCTACACAAATGCGGAAACAGAGCTACAGGATCACAGACTGGCTTTCCTGTTTTCCTTCTCCTCTGCAGGATGGATAGAAGCTGATTGCCAAAGCTCATACAGTGAGGGTTCTGTCCCTTTCTCAAGATTTTTTTATTCCTGCCTCCACTTCTGTTTTTGTTTTGTTTTGTTTTCTTTTTTTCAATGTGCAAGGTAAACCAATTTATTTTATTTAATTTTAATTTTATTTTATTTTGTATTGAAGGATACTTGATTTACAATATTACATTAGTTTCAAGCATACAACATAGTGATTCAGTATTTTTATAGATTATACTCCATTTAAGTGATAACATACTGTATTCATATTTCTTGGTCTGACTTGTTTCAATAAGTATAATACCCCCTAGGTCCATTCACATTATTGCAAATGGCAGAATTTCATTTCAGTAATATTCCATTGTATATATATGTACAACCAAATCAGTTTATCCATTCAACTGTTGATGGGCACTTAGGTTGCTTCCATATCTTGGCTACTGTAAATATTGCATTACTTGAACACTGGGGTGAGTGTATCTTTTAAAATTAGTGTTTTTATTTTCTTTGGACATACTCCCAGCAGTGGAATTGCTGGATAATATGGAAGTTCTATTTTTAGTTTTTTGAGGAAACTACATACTGTTTTCTAGAGTGGCTGCACGAATTTACCTTCCCACCAACAATGTAGGAGGGTTCCCTTTTCTCCACATCCTCTCCCATATTTGTTATTTGTAGACATTTGGTAGTCATTCTGACAGATGTGAGATGATAACTCATTGTAGTTTTGATTTGCATTTCCCTAGTAATTAGCCATGTTGAACACTTTTTCTTGTGCCCATTTGCCATTTGTATGTCTTCTTTGGAATGATGTCTACTCAGTTCTTCTTCCCAGTTTTTAATTGGGTCCATTGTTTTCTTGATATTGAGTTGTATGAGCTGCTTATAAACTTTAGATATTAATCCCTTATAGGTAATAACTTGTAAAGCTTCTCTCACGTTCAGTAGATTTTGTTTTCATTTTGTTGATGGTTTCCTTTGCTGTGCAAAATCATTTAAGTTTAATTAGATCTCATTTGTTAATTTTTTCTTTTATTTTTTTACCTTAGGAGACCTATCCAAAAGAATATTCCTATGATTTATGTCAAGGAGTGTTCTGCCTATGTTCTCTTCTAGGAGTTTTATGGTTTCAGGTCTTACATTTAGGTCTTTAATCCATTTGAGTTTATTTTGGCATATGGTGTGAGAAAATGTTCTAATCTCACTCTTTTATATGTAACTGTCCAGTTTTCCTAGCATCTGTTGAAGAGACTGCCTTTTCCTCATTGTATAGTCTTGCCTCCTTTGTTATAGATTAATTGACCATAAATGTGTGGGTTTCTTTCTGGGATTTCTATTCTGTTCCATTGATTTTTGTGTCTGTTTTTGTGTGGGTACCATACTATGTTCATTATTGTAGCTTTGTAGTATAGTCTGAAGTCAGGGAGTGTGATACCTCCAGCTTTGTTTTTTCTTCTCAAGATTCCTTTGGCAATTCAGAGTCTTTTGTAGGGTATGTCTTTTAGTTCTTTGAAAAATGTCATGGATATTTGGATAGGTATTGCATTAAATCTGTAGATTGCTTTGGGTGAGTGTGGACATTTTTAAAATATTAATCCTTCCAATCCAAGAACACAAAATATTTTTCCATTTCTTCATTTCATTTTCAAATTCTTTCATCAATGTTTTATAGTTTTAAGACTATAGGTCTCTCACCTCCTTGGTTAAGTTTATACCTCCTAGGTATTTTATTCTTTTTGATGTCATATTAATTGGAATTGTTCACTTACTTTTTCTTTCTGATAGTTTATTAGTAATGTATAGAAAAGCAACTGATTTATGCATATAATTCTTGTATCCTGCAACTTTACTGAATTCATTTATTGCTTCTTTTTTTTGTTTTGTTTGTTTGTTTGTTAGATCCACCAGCCTTCCAATGAGCCAAGGGAGATCATCTTCCCTATGTAGGACCCGAGGTTAGGGCAGCCAGTGTGTGCCTCTAAACACTCACATCCCAGGGAAGATCTCTGCCCATGTAATCTCCTTTTTCCTCTGAGTCCCCTTCCAGGGCCACAGGTTCTGACCTGATCTCTTCTCTTCCCTTCCTAACCAATTCCCCATAATCTTTCTTACATCCTTGGTTGTACAGGAGTCTCTCTGCTACTCTCCAGTTAGGTTTCAGTGAGAATTGTTCCACATGTGCATGTAATTTTGATATGTTCATAGGGGGGAGAAGTGTTCTGCACCCTCCCACTCCACCTTCTTTATTTGAGTCTGGTGCCTCCACTTTTGTACCATAACCCTTTGATCTGCAAATTTTTGCCACATGCCTGTGTACCAATCAGGGGCATCTAAATGGTACCAAATATCATTTTCAGAACATTTATATCATGACTGGGTGAATCAACTGCCTTAGCATTGTGTGGTCCATTCCATCAACGCTACACAGTCATCTGAGAAACGAACATACAATGCTTTGTTCACAAGTGCTGGAATTTTTTCATCTCTGTTTATAGCCCTTCCTCATTTGCTTTGTTTACACCTTTTTTAATGAGGAAAACAATAAATACAAACATAGTACTTGCTAGTAAGAAAATCGCATCTTCTTCTTTTTGTCATGCTCTTAACATACTTGGTACTAAAATCTCCCTTTCTTTCTTTTTTCTTTTTTTTTTTTTGTGGTATGCGGACCTCTCACTTTTGTGGCCTCTCCCATTGTGGAGCACAGGCTCTGGACGCGCAGGCTCAGCAGCCATGACTCACGGGCCCAGCCGCTCCGCAGCATGTGTGATCTTCCCAGACCGGGGCACGAACCCGTGTCCCCTGCATTGGCAGGCGGACTCTCAACCACTGCACCACCAGGAAAGCCCTTCCTTTTCTTATTTAAGGCTAGTGAACATCTCCTAATCTGGTTAGCTGTCTCTAGAAGACATTCAGCTATAGTTTCACCTGTGCCATGTACCATCCCAGCTGGCTCCAGAAAGCCAGTCAACACTGTAAATGTGGGAGAAAATCAGTGGCTTTAGGGGAGAATCCTAGACCAGCTTCCACTTTATTTGAATTTATATATCTCAGGCTGTGCTTGAAAAAAGAGGAAGAAGAACTTCTCCATCAGCACTAAAAATTGTAAAAGGTCATGCCGAAGTTCTTAGTCAAACTTTGATGAAAGCAGTGTAAATGGTGCTAATTGTGAAAATGGCACACAGGAAGCATTGAAACTCACCTCTCCAAGAAAACAAAGAATTAGTAGCTGGAATATACACATACCTCTTATAAATCAGAGAAATGCAAATGAAGATCACAGATATGCAGTTCTACAGTGATAATATTGCCAAAATTAAAGAGGTTTTACAGTCTAAGTGTTGACATATATGTGGAATAAGTATGCCCTTATATACTTCTGATAGGAGTAAAAAGTAATAAATTACTTCAGAAATATTTTGACATTATTGTGTAAAGCCAACCTTTTGAAATTCCAAGATCTCACACTTTACTCTTAGGTTTAAAAATCTGTACATGTGTGATCATCACTTTTTATAAGCAAAATCAGGAAAGAATTAATTTTTTTTATTCACACACCATAATGGTATACTAATAGCAGCATATTGAAAGAGCAAAATAATTGATAAATCTTTTCTCAACTGATCAAAAAATTAGAAAGCACTAATTGGAAATAACAATAGAGAAAAATATGTGATGCCTACAGATCCTTGGGACATTAAAAAATCATGCACAGGGGGGAGTCCCAGTTTTACCTTCAACATTTAAAGAGCTTGGAAGTCATCAGTCAGATCCATACAACAAGAGAAAATAAAACTGAACAAACTGAAAAGTTAACGTCTTCTCCTAGACCCATCAGAGAATTGAGGTCACAGGGCAAAATGCCACTCTTCACTCTGCTGTGATCATCTTGCCTCAGTGAGAAACTGCCAGTGCTGGAAACATGTGGGAGCACTAAAATTATAAATTCTATGAATTTCTGGAGGGTGGGTGCAGACTAGGTTGAGAATGAGAAGCTCCTAGGTATTTAGACATCATGGGAAGTTCCCACACTTTCATGGGTTTTACTTCCAATTTCTCATTGATGAAAAAATGTTTTGCACAGGGAAGGAGAAGAGTTAACTATTTTGAAATATTGCTAGAAAACTGGCACACTAAAGTCAAGAATAAAACACAGTCAGAAGACGCAAAACAGGCATCAGGAACAGACTCAGATAAGACTTAGATTTTGGAATTATCCAATAGGGAATTTGATATTACTATGATTAGTATGTTAAGGACCCTAATGGGAAAAGTAGACAATGTGGATAAACAGATGGATAATGTAAGCAGAGATGGAAATAAAGAACATTGTAATAGGAAAGAATGACTTCGATGATCTCACCAGTGTACTGGATATGGCCCTCTTTCACCACTGCTGTCCATCATCATACCAAAAGTCAGTCAGTGAATAAGACAGTAAAATAAATAAAAAGTATACAGATATGAAAGTAATAATTAAAACTATCTTTATTTGCAGATGACTTGACTGTAATCCAAAATGATCACCAATAACAGCAGTGTCCTGGAGCAAATAAGTAAGGATAGCAAGGTTGCAAGATATAAGGTTCATATTCAAAGGACACTTGCTAATCTTGTAGCAAGGAAAAAACAGAATTTAATTTTTAAAAAAAGCATTTCAATAGCACCAAATTATAGGAAAAATGAGTTATCAAGCTATGAAAAGACATGGAGGAAACAAATGCATACTTCTGAGTGAAGGATGACAATCTGAAAAGGCTGCATGCTGAATGAGTCAAGTTATATGACATTCTGGAAAAGGTAAAATTAAAGCAACAGTAAGAAGTCCTTGATCACCAGGGGTTTGAGGAGGAAATTTGAAAGTGAGAAGTACAGGGTATTTTTTAAGGTAGGGAAGCTATTCAGTGTTACATGGTAATCATGATACATGACATTATTCATTTGTCAAAAAACCCACTGAATTTCACAGCACAAAGATTTAAACTTGATGTATGTAAATTAAAAAAAAAAAGTTGTTGAGGAGTTTGGGGTATCCCAGGAAGGAAGGCAGACTGACAACAAAATTTCTCTGTTTTACAAGTATATGAAACAACCTCAATGAAGCATACAGGAGGAAAAGTAGCTGACCTAAGTAACTTTGGAAATGAGTGAAACACAAAACTAAAGGCAAAATGGAACTGGGTATAAGCACTGCACTCTAGTTGGGAAAGTTTTTCCTACAGGAGTATGGGCTTATCCCACTAAATATGTTTACTGGAATTGCATAGTTAAGTAGTTGGTTGGTGGATGATGGGAGACAGGTTTCTTACTGTTGGAGTGGCAGTTTACAGAAAAGCAAAGGGAAAAGCTAGAATGGCCCGTGTGGAAGCTAGAAGTCTCCAGAATTGGAGACTTCAGTATAAACCTATATTTAATATAAAATGCATACATATGGTAAGATATAGAAATGTGTTATATATGTGGGTTTGTATGCATACATATACTTATTTTCCTTCCAAGCTGAGAGGACCTAAAAAAAATGACATCTCAGTAGTAATGAGCAATATTAGTGCCCAGTTCATTGTTTTTAATACCCTTCTCCAATAAGATGAACCAGGGTTCCTTGAAGAGATGGTTGCTTTTAGGACTGTGGTAAGAATTATACAAGATGAGCCTGGAGCATCTCATAGCACCAGAAAGTAAGGGAGTGCTCAAACAAACCATCGGATAAAACTGTGTTGATGTGAATGTATGCAAGGGACACAAAAGCAAACTGAAGGTCCAAACAAGTTGAGCAACAAAATAAATGAGGTATTATTGGATTTAAATCTAAAATTTACAATAAATATCCATGGGTTCATACAAGTTATGATAAATGGTTTTATAAATTAATAAATAAGAGAGAAGATGAATCTCCTGTGCAGAAAAATTCTAAATGAATTATGTAGATACTCCACTCTAAAAGACACAGTGCACAATATTTTATTCCTTAGATGTCAGCTTTGAATAGGACTTCCTTCCAAACAGTGTAGAATGGAAAAAGGTGGAAAAAGTGTAAATTTACAGAGAAGAAACCTTACAAACGCTCCCTCAGCTGGGTGAGTCAGGTCAACATCAATGGTCACAAATCATGTTGATAGTATGGCCTTTGATATGATGTGATGAAAAGGGCACTTTACCTCTGTGATCTTTCTAACTAAAACCTATAACCCCAGTGTAATCATAAGAAAAGCACCAGAAAAATTACAGTTGAGAGGTTTCCTAAAATACACCTGACTGGTACTCCTCAAAATTTTCGAGGTCTTCAAAAACATGGAAAGTCTGAGAAAATGTCACATCTAAGAGGACCCTAAATAGGCATGACAATTAAATGTCATAAGGTATCCTGGATTAGTTCCTAGGACAGGAAAATGACATTAGGTACAAACTTAAGAAAGCTAAATAAACTGTGGACTTTGTGTATCAATATTTGTTCATTAACCATAGCAAAGGAACCATATTTATACAACTTGTTAATAATAGTGAAAATTGTGTGAAAATTCTGCATTATCTTCATTTTTTTGCGCAAATGTAAAAGTGTTCTACAAAATAAAGTCTCTTAGTAAATAAATAAATCAATCAATAAAATAATTATTTCACCGAGTGTTAAGTTAAAAAAAAAGTAATATGAAGGAGTAAAAAGATTATGATACCTGAGTTAGGAGGAGAGTTTTGGGGTAAAGATGGAGAGGAACTCTTGCAGAGGAGAAATATCATGTCCTGAGATGCATGTGAGACCCTGGGACAGACTGCCAAGTGAGGGTCCTTGGCTTCACACAGGAAAGAACTCAAAAGCAAGCCATAGTAAAGTGAATGCGAGTTTATTTAGAGAGATACACATTCCATAGGCAGTGAGGACCATCTTAGAAAGTGAGAGCAGCCCCAGTGGGTATGTGGTTGTTAGTTTTTAACATATTAGTTTTTAATATGTGAATGAGTAGAAGGAATATTCTTCCTATTTTGTGGAAGGGGTGGGGATTTCCAGAAATTGGGCAATCACCCACTTTTGGCCTTTTATGGTAAGTACTGGAATTGGCATGGTGCCTGTCATGGCACATTGGGAGTGATTTCGATTATTAAATGAAGATGTAATGAGCTAATGACCAGGCCATCCTAGATGCCATATTGGTTTTAGCTGGTTCCAGCTGGATTTTGTCATATCTTGTTTTTCTCAATGTCTGTGCTCCCCTCATTTATTTTAACCAGTTGTGCCCTGACCCCTTCCTTCCTGTCTCAAAACCAGTGTGGAGAGAATCCCAGTTCATCCAGTGTGCTCACAGTGGAGTGGTGCACAATGTAACAGAAAAATGAATGAAGAGTTTGGGTATATGTCTGTAATGTGTATATGTTCAAGTGATCAGGCAATGATAATAACTTTCTTTTTTATTTTAATAAACTCCTACCTAGCCAGAGTTTAGGAGATAGGAAAAAAATATGTGTATGAGAAGAGAAGGAGGGAAGAAGGGTGTGGGCAGTTAGCTCAGGTTTGCATTCTTTTAGACTCAAGTCTCTTTTCTCACTGAAGTAAGCAGGAAGCAGCACTTGACAGGCACCCTCAAGCCACTGGACTGGGAAATACAATTTCTTTCACATCCAATCAGGCATCTTTGCTGCCACATGCCTTTGGTACTCTCTACTGCAGGTGCTGCTCTCAGCATCAGAACAGAGATTAGAGTCATCCCTGCAGTCTTGCCTGGCTGGAAGGTGAGGAAACGCTTCATCACAGCATCAACAGGAACGTTCTGTTGAATCATACCTGGGAAACTTCCCTTGAAAACAATGACTAATATATTTGTTAATTCACTTAAGTCATCCTTAAAAATGGAACTTTAATGTGAAATATGCAGTTGCTTGATTTTTTTTTATTTTACTCATGTGGATGTTTATTAGACTATAAATTAAGAAAACAGAGGCTTTATTTTAATGTGAACTTTGTAATCTATTCCTGATGTGTATAACAGAGCGGTTTTGAGTCCTGTGTCTCCTCCCATGGGGAAAGGGAGACTGGCCTAACCTTCAAGTGAACTCAGCTCTAAATCAGTTTCTAATGTTATTCTATCATCCTTGATGAAAAGTTGTTGTTGTTGTTGTTTTCGTACATAGGCCATAAATTTGAAGACCAAACGATGAAGAAACAAAAAGGAAGGAAGAATCCATTTAATGAATAACAAACACTATGTCATTTATGAGCTAGGCATTTTGACACTCAGTTTCTTAGTTAATATTCCCCCAACCTGATTGCTAATTATAAATTACCCCTAGTTTTACACAGATGAGAGTTTTTCCAAGTTAACAGGTTAGAAAATGGCAGAGTAATGTCTATTTGAAGACTGTAAAGCCCACATGAGTTCCAGCACATTTTTCTGTAAAATGGTTGACTCTTTATTTCCCAGAAAGGAAGTATATTATCACCTTCACCAAACCAAAATAGAGAATTGTTTAATTACTGTCTTCTAATACAGCAGTCCCCAACATTTTTGGCACCAGGGACTGGTTTCGTGGAAGACAATTTTTCCATGGACTGGGGGTGGTGGGGTGGGGGGTGGCGGGGGTTGGTTTTGGGATGATTCAAGTGCATTACACTTATTGTGCACTTTATTTCTATTATTATTACATTGTAATATATAATGAAATAATTATACAGTTCACTATAATGCTGACAGGAGGCAGAGCTCAGGAGGTAATATGAGTGATGGGGAGCAACTGTAAATACAGATGAAGCTATGCTTGCTCACCCATCCCTCACTTTCTGCTATGCAACCCAGTTCCTAACTGGCCAGTACCAATCCGTGGCACAGGGGTTGGGGACCCCTGTTCTAATAGACAAAGAAGCGGTTCCTGAATATGGGTAGGGCCTCTTTTCATCCCTAGCTGTGTCTTCCCTTGGGGCAATAGCCTTGGCTGGAGGCTGGGCTCCCACCTACAGGGTGGCCCTTATTAGAACCACAGTTGCTGCTGGTACGGCAGCTTCCTCCCAGACAATAGCTCCTCCCTGTGGTCGGGGAGTAGCTCTGGCTGGAGCAGTGGCTCCTCCTTGCAGAGGGTTTTACCTTTGGATAGCCCCGTAGGGTAGATCAGTTAAAATATCTTCTGTGTCCTTACTAGAATTCTGTCTCCAAGCTACACATGTCTTAAATTATTTTTGTGTCTCATTGCCTAAATACAAGGAAGTGAACATTTGAATGTATGGAAGCTCACTCCATTTAAATTTCCTTCTACAATGTAAATTCAACTACAATATAGTATCGTAACTCAGGGACCCATTTAGTGGCCACTTTTCTTGGCTTCCTAACTCATATTGTGGTCAAACCTGATTACATAACCTAATAAGTTTTTCTCTTAATTCCTGTGTCTGAACTTTTTCCAATCCTGGAGGATATGGTCCAGAGGGATATTGGTTAGGATTGATGCAACCTGACCCATTTCAGACCCAAACCTGAGATGATGTCTCTAAATCCTGTGCTAGACAAGATTCCACTCTTAAGTGAAAATCCACCACATAATTTGGTCAAGATTTTCACTTACGATTTTAGATGCTATCCTTTCCAAGGTAGTCTCCCAACAAGGTCTTAGTCCAAAAAGTTGTTGCAAAGAAACTGCACAGAAGATGTCCCCAGCAGTGTTGACAATGAGTGGGAGTTGGTCTAGGTATAAGTTGGGAATAAAGGGTCAGCACTTGTAAGGGTCAGAGGGAGGGGAGTAAAAGCAAAAAGAAGACCTTGGTGGTCACACAGGTCTTCTGGGGTTAATAGAAGGAAAGAAGAAAGAAATAGGGCAGGAATGAAAAAGAATGTAAGAATGTAGGAGAAAAACCTCAGAGTCAAGAAGAGTATAGAGATTAACAATTCTGTCCTGGACCTGCTGTTGGATGTGCATAAGTATACTGGGTTGAATTGCGGGTTCGTGCCCCTGTCCGGGAGGATCCCACATGCTGTGGAGCGGCTGGGCCCGTGAGCCAAATTATTCCAAAATAATTCGGAAATTTTATATTTGTTGATATGTTGCGGAACACTGTAATAACAGTGTCATAAGCAGTTTTATGAAGATTTGAAAATTGTTTTTCTGGAAAAATTTCAGGATATATACTGTGGTTTGGGAGAGATATATTAGACATTTGTCTTCTGGGTAATTTTTCTATTTCACTTAGATCCATTAGAAGATTTATATCTTACCATAACATTATCATTTGATCCACACTTTCAAATGTACTGGTGATGCTGAAAGCTCACCCTCTCTGCACAGGTGCCAAATTGTATCATGGAGAGAGAGTTTTGGGTGAAGTAGAAAGTGATAGCTTTATTTCTTTGCCAGGCAAAGGGGGACACAGCAGGTTCCTGCCCTCAAAAACTATGGGTCCCAACCTGGAAGGATTTGATGAGGAGTTTTATAGCAATAGTTCAAGAGTGGGGTTGCTGACAAGATTAGGATGTGTGCAGGGTCTTAGGTGGTAGGTTTCCTAATCTTGATGAGCTTCTCTGGTCCCTTTAATCTCACCTCCGGTGGTTTCTTGGCTACTCCTCACTTGATTAGCAACACTCCGAATCTGCCCTTTAGAACTTAGAGAATGTCATGGAGGCTGGAGTCTTGCCTATAAGAAATGGGAGACAAAAAGTCTTCCATGCCCAGGTGCTCCACAGGGCCCTTCTTGGTTTCACTTGTACACATAAGAAATCCATTTACTATTTGCAATAACTTCTCCTTCAATTATTTTACTTTTCTTCTATAGCTCTTTTCTCATTCCCCATTAATATTTTGAATTAAATTAGTTCATTTTTATTCATTTTTATCAATATATGAAATAAGGCAATACATTTTCCTCTGGGGAGAGCTTTACCTGCTTTCTATAGGGTCTTTCATGTGGGATTATTATTATTACTGTAAGGTTGGATCTTAACAAACGGCACCTCGAAACAGAGGAAAGCTTCAAGTGAGCTTTATTAGGGAGCACTCCTGGGCGAGGTTCACTGGTCCGAGAGAAAGGGGCCAGAGAAGTCACACCCAGGCGAGGGTTGGGCAAGATTTTATAGGGGAAGAAGGGAAAGGGGTGTGGTGAATCTGGGAGGGCTCAGGGTATTCCTTATTTGGTGGTCTTTTTGGGTATCCTGGGGGACCGTTAGTCCCGCCCCTCAAAAGGCTGGAAGGCTGGGCCGGGTTCAAAGTCCCCAGGTCAGTTCCTGGAACTGGGTGGTCCAGAATGTCTCCAGGGCAGTTTCTGGAACTGGGTGGTCCGGAGAATTTCGGTCTGATGCAACCTGTGAATCTGATTGTGTTCCCCTGCCTCGGGCCAGTTGGCGTTACAATTACTATTATTAACATTTTATACAAATTTCACAATTTGTTTTGATTGCTTCTTTGACCCTACAGACTATTGAGAAAAGTATTTTATAGTATATGTAATTTATGTGGTAGAGATATTTTTGTTCCTAGTTTTGTTATTAAATTTAGTTAATTTTATAGTAAACATGGGAAATGTCCTGAAGCATTTTACTTTCTGTCCATATATTTATGTTATCCTCAATGTCAATTTTTGTGACTGTTTTGTTGTATAATCTAGGATTGAAACTGAGCAGGACACTGTGGGGATCCTGGGCATGGAAGCCTTTCTGTCCCCCATTTCTTGACTCCAGCCTCCATGACTTACCCTGTGTTCCAAAGGGCATATTTGAACAGTTGTTAATTCAGGAAGGGAGGGGATGCAGAGACAAAGGAGGGACAGCCAAAAAGCAATAGTGCATCCTCGGGGCAGGTCTTGGTTCCCCCTCAAGGGATACACATAACAATGTCTTTAAGCTCTTTACAGAACTAAAACCCAGCAAATGGAAGGTGTCAGCATTCTTCATTCCAGAGAAAGACCACCTGAGGTCAGACTAAAGGAACCACAGAAGCTCATCAAGATTACCTGAGACCAGATTAAAGGAGTGGAGGCCCTATACACACCATGATCTTATCAGCCACCCTTACTATAAAACTCATCACCAAACTCACTTGGGTTGGGACACATAGTTTCTGAGGGCAAGAACCCACTGAGTCCCCGTTTGTCTGGCAAAGAAATAAAGCTCTTCTTTTCTACTTCACCCAAAACTCTGTCTCCAAGATTTGATTCAGTACCAGTGTACAGAAGCTGAGCTTTTGGCATTAAGATTTCAGAATACAGAGTTTGTTCATGTGTTCTTGTATATCATATTATTTCTAAGATCTAATTTATTCTTATTAGTTTTCTCCTTATCATTAAATAGAAAAATAATAGTCTATTATCAAATAGACTGGGAGAGATAAATAACATTTTCCAACTGCTAAAATATTGTCATAATTATTTTTAACTTAACTGTAGTTTGAAGTTTGATGAATATTTACAGTATTTATTTCTCCCTGTTAAATTTGTGTTACTTTGGTAATTACAGATTACTCTTCTTTATTCCATTTAATATATTTCCTGACATCAGAATGAAGCTAACCATTACTTGTTCCAGAGTACTACAAAGTTGCCTTTTAAATACTTGAGATTAGCCCTTTAAATTGTGTTGATATAATAACTATGCTTTGTTTAATTCCCTTATCATATTTTACGCTATGGTTTTTGTTTTAATAGCTAGATTATTTTAAAACTTTTACTATGATGCTTTTATTTATTTATTTGGGGATGCTTTAATTTTCATTTTTTAATCTGGTAATTGGAAAGTTTGTTCAAACCAAATATGTGAAAATGTTCAAATGCTTTAAACTATGTAACATTGAGATCATTGACAATAATTTCCTATTGGAACCTGAAACAACTTCATGATTTTGGAAATAAAGTTTAAATATTTTCTCAAGGATTGGTGTTAATTTTTGAATAGTTACAAAGGGATTAAGTATTATAAATAGTCTTGAAAAGGGGAGAGTGATAGAATAAGACAAAAATAGAAAGTGCAAAAGAAAATTAAAACAGGTAATATATTATACAGAAAATTATAAAGAAATAGATTCATATGCCCACCTCTCAAATAATGAAAAAAAGGCAAACTTTTAAAATAGCAATAATAAATTTCTGCCTGCACTGGCAGGATTTGAAGCATATAATAATAACAATTATATTGGAATCATTGTGTAATATAATTTTATATTGGAGTGTGAGGGAGCCAAAAGAAAAAATAAATCACTCAATAGAGTAGAATTTCTAAAATAGTTTTCTATTTCTGTGCAACAAATTGCCACAAACTTGGCAGCTAAAAAATATTATTTTAGTTTCTGTAGGTCAGCAATCTAGGCACAGTGTTGCTGGATTCTTAGAGTCTCACTGGGTTGAAATCAAAGTATCAGTTGGGGCTGCAGTTCCTACTGGGACTCAAGATCCTTTGCCTAAGCTCACTGATTTTTGAGAGAATGTATTTTCTTGCAGGTGTTAGGACTGAGATTTCTGGTTTCCTGCTAGCTATTGGTCAGGGACTATCTCAGCTCCTAGGGGCTGCCTACATGCCACTTGACCCCATAGACAATTCACTACATGGGTGTATGCTATCTTCTAAGTTAGCCAGGGTATGTCTCTTTGAATTATTTTTTGTAATCATGGAGAAAACACTGATTTTAAAGTGATAACCTGATTAGGTTATGTCTACCCAGCATAATCTCCCTTCTGCCATATTACATGATATAATCAAGGGAGTGATGTCTCATCATAGTCACAGATTTCCACTCACACTCAAAGGGAAGAGGACAGTACAAAGGGGACAGTACAAGGTTGTCTCAATTTTTCCCATGGGATTTTAATTTACTGTGGTGACCGAGGTCAATACCATTGAAAGAAGAACCTATTACTTACAGTTTCCAAGAGAAGAGAAGCATACCATGCCACACAGGGCCACATGGGAAGCACCACGGTCAGCCAGGAGGCAGATGGGGTGAGTGGAAAAACAGCCCAGGGTCTTTATTGTGTTTTCTGTGGGAAAGAAGAGGTGACGCTGGCTAAGCAGGTGAGTAGGTTTAGGATTAGATAGTTTGAATAATTCTGATGGGCTCTGGAATATAGAGATGGTTTCTGTGTCTTTAGTACCTGGCCTTGAGGTGATTAAACGTACGGGAAATAATGGCTTGGAGTGTGAGTTAGACAGTGGAGGTGGTTGAAGCTAGGGCTTTGGATTGTTTGATTAGATGTTAAAGCATGTCCTCAGGCAAGCTGTTTATTATCTCTAAGAATTAACTAACCCTAGGAGGGGCATCCTCTCCTCAGTCAGCAAGGTTCCCAAGACAGCAATCTATAATAATATACAGAAAATTTAAAAAAAAATGATTAATACAAGGGCCATAGATATCATCTTAGAATTCCATCTACCAGAATTTCAGATCAAATTTACAGTAGCTTGTTATGATAATTGAAGCAAAGCAATATTGTTCACTGGAAAGATTATGAACAAGAACATTTAGCAGGGTGTACTCCTGAACAACAGTCTTTATTAAACTGAGGTTTAATTTCTTTATCTGTAGAATAAGTCTAATTGAACATGTATCATAAATTTGCTGGCATAGAATGAAAAACAATGTTTCAAGCATTTACCATAGTATTTGGCACATAGTTTGGCTACAAGATTATAAATATCATTATCATTATACTTATTTTATTTTGTAAATTTGGTGATTTTAAACAGATCTTTTTTTTTCTTACTATCCAAAAATTCCTATATTAAGAAAACAGTTGGTTTTATTACATAGATGCCTGGACTTGTACTCTTTCTGATTTATGAAGTCAATATTGTGGTTTCCTGACATTCACACTAAGCAATATTATTTTCAAAAACACCTAAAATATGTGATGTTGCTTTATCAGGAGGGCAGCAGGCACCAGAAGACAGACCAGACAGGAAGAGTAGAGATTCATATGCTGGGCAAAAATTCTGGATTTGCATATGGCAAGATAATAGAGGAAGGATTTGGGCAGAGGAAAGAAATGTCTGTTTTCCAGGCTAGAATGAAAGGGAACAGAGTTCAGAATTCATGGCTTTGAAGAGTTGAAAAGGCTACCTGATTTTGGTAACCTCCATTAAACTGAGAAGGAGGGAGAAACAGAAAATGCCACACACTGAGGTAAAGAATAAAAGGGTAAAATCATGGACTGTAATTATGTCTTCAAAGAACATGGTTATGTTTACCAACACCAGTAGTAAATATGGAGTTAAATATGACAAGAGAGTTAACCCACAGAGATAAACCCACGCACCTATGGTACAGGTTAGGGTACGACAACGGTTTAGGGTGAGTGTACGTGTTAGGGTAAGCGTTAGTGTTAGTGTACGGGTTAGGATTAGGGGACGGATTAAGGTAAGACTTCGGGTAAGGGTTAGGGTTAGGGTTAGGGTTAGGGTTAGGGGACGGGGACGCTTTAGGGTACAGGTTAGGGTATGACAAAGGTTTAGGGTGAGCATACGGGTTAGGGTACGGGTTAGTGTTAGCGTACGGGTTACGATTAGGGGATGGGTTAGGGTAAGGCTTCGGGTAAGGGTTAGGGTTAGGGTTAGGGTTAGAGTTAGGGGATGGGGACGGTTTAGGGTACAGGTTAGGGTACGACAACAGTTTAGGGTGAGCATACGTGTTAGGGTACAGATTAGTGTTAGCGTACAGGTTAGGATTAGGGGACGGATTAGGGTAAGGCTTCAGGTAAGGGTTAACGTTAGGGTTAGGGTTAGGGGACGGGGACGCTTTAGGGTACAGGTTAGGGTACGACAACGGCTTAGGGTGAGCGTACGTGCTAGGGTACGGGTTAGTGCTAGCGTACAGGTTAGGATTAGGGGACGGGTTAGGGTAAGGCTTCGGGTAAGGGTTAGGGTTAGGGTTACGGTTAGGGTTAGGGTTAGGGGACAGGGATGGTTTAGGTACAGGTTAGGGTACGACAACAGTTTAGGGTGAGCACACGTGTTAGGGTATAGGTTAGTGTTAGCGTACGGGTTAGGATTAGGGGACGGGTTAGGGTAAGTCTTCGGGTAAGTTTTAGGGTTAGGGTTAGGGTTAGGGTTAGGGTTAGGGGACGGGGACAGTTTAGGGTACAGGTAAGTGTACGACAATGGTTTAGGGTGAGCGTATGTGTTAAGGTATGGGTTAAAGTTAGCGTACGGCTTAGGATTAGGGGACGGGTTAGGGTAAGGCTTCGGGTAAGGGTTAGGGTTAGGGTTAGGGATAGGGTTAGGGTTAGGGTTAAGGGACAGGGACGGTTTAGGGTACAGGTTAGTGTACGACAACGGTTTAGGGTGAGCGTACGTGTTTGGGTACGGGTTAGTGTTAGCGTACGGGTTAGGATTAGGGGACGGGTTAGGGTAAGGCTTCGGGTAAAGGTTAGGGTTAGCGTTAGGGTTAGGGTTAGGGGACGGGGACAGGGACGGTTTAGGGTACAGGTTAGAGTACGACAACGGTTTAGGGTGAGCTTACGGGTTCGGGTACGGGTTAGTGTTAGCGTACGGCTTAGGTTTAGGGGACGGGTTAGGGTACTGCTTCAGGTAAGGGTTAGGGTTAGGGTTAGGGTTAGCAGATGGGGACGGTTTAGGGTACAGGTTAGGGTACAACAACGTTTTAGGGTGAGCGTACGTGTTAGTATACAGGTTAGTGTTAGCGTACGGGTTAGGATTAGGGGTCGGGTTAGGGTAAGGCTTCGGGTAAGTGTTAGGGTTAGGGTTAGGGTTAGGGGTCGGGGACGGTTTAGGGTACAGGTTAGGTTACGACAATGGTTTAGGGTGAGCGTATGTGTTCGGGTATGGGTTAGAGTTAGCGTACGGTTTAGGATTAGGGGACGGGTTAGGGTAAGGCGTCGTGTAAGGGTTAGGGTTAGGGTTAGGGTTAGGGTTAGGGGACGGGGCCGGGGACGGTTCAGGGTAAAGGTTAGGGTATGACAAAGGTTTAGGGTTAGGGTTAGGGTTAGGGTTAGGGGCCAGGGATGGTTAAGGGTACAGGTTAGCATACGACAACGGTTTAGGGTGAGCGTATGTGTTAGTATACAGGTTAGTTTTAGCGTGCAGGTTAGGATTAGGGGATGGGTTAGTGTAAGGCTTCTGGTAAGGGTTAGGGTTATGGTAAGGGGACGGGGACTGGGACGGTTTAGGATACAGGTTAGGGTACGACAACGGTTTAGGGTGAGCGTATGTGTTAGGGTACGGGTTAGTGTTAGTGTACGGGTTAGGATTAGGGGACGGGTTAGGGTAAGGCTTCGGGTAAGGGTTAGGGTTAGGGTTAGGGTTAGGGGACAGGGGCGGTTTAGGGTACAGGTTAGGGTACGACAACGGTTTAGGGTGAGCGTACGTGTTAGGGTACGGGTTAGTGTTAGCGTACGGGTTAGGATTAGGGGACGGGTTAGGGTAAGGGTTAGGGTTATGGTTGGGGTTAGGGGACGGGGACAGGGACGGTTTAGGGTACCGGTTAGGGTATGACAACAGTTTAGGGTGAGTGTACATGTTAGGGTACGGGTTAGTGTTAGTGTACGGGTTAGGATTAAGTGACGGATTAGGGTAAGGCTTCAGGTAAGGGTTAGCGTTAGGGTTAGGGTTAGGGTTAGGAGGCAGGGACAATTTAGGGTACAGGTTAGGGTATGCCGACGGTTTAGGGTGATCGTACGTGTTAGGGTAAGGGTAGGTGTTAGCGTACGGGTTAGGATTAGGTGACGGGTTAGGGTAAGGCTTCGGGTAAGGGTTAGGGTTAGGGTTAGGGTTAGGGTTAGGGGACGGGGACGGTTTAGGATACAGTTTAGGGTACAACCACGGTTTAAGGTGAGCGTACGTGTTAGGGTATGGGTTAGTGTTAGCGTATGGGTTAAGATTAGGGGACGGGTTAGGGTAAGGCTTCGGGTAAGGGTTAGGGTTATGGTTAGGGTTAGGTTTAGGGTTAGGGGACGGGGACGGTTTAGGGTACAGTTTAGGGTACGACAACGGTTTAGGGTGAGCGTACGTGTTAGGGTACAGGTTAGTGTTAGCGTACGGGTTAGGATTAGGGGATGGGTTAGGGTAAGGCTTTGGGTAAGGGTTAGGTTTAGGCTTAGGGTTAGGGTTAGGGTTAAGGTTAGGGTTAGGGTTAGCGTTGACCATAGGTGCGTGGGTTTATCTCTGGACTTTCTATCCTGTTGCATTGATGTACAGTTCAGTTTTGGGGCCAGTACCATAGGGTCCTGATTACTGTTTCTTTGTAGTATAGTCTGATGTTGGGGAGCCTCATTCCTCCAGCTCTGTTTTTCTTTCTCAATATTGCTTTGGCTATTCAGGGTCTTTTATGTCTCCATACAAATTGTAGAAGATTTTTTCTAATTCTGTGAAAAATGCCATGGGTAATTTGATAGGGATTGTATTGAATCTGTAGGTTGTTTTGGGTAATATTGTCATTTTCACATTATTGATTCTTCCAATCCAAGAACATGGTATATCTCTCCGTCTGTGTCATCCTGAATTTCTTTCATGAGTGTCTTATAGTTTTCTGAGTACAAGCCTTTTACCTCCTTAGGTAGATTTATTCCTAGGTATTTTATTCTTTTTGTTACAATGGTGTATGGGATTGTTTCCTTAATTTCTCTTTCTGATCTTTCTTTGTTAGAGTATAGGAATGCAAGAGATTTCTGTGCATTAATTTTGTATCCTGCAACTTTACCAAATTCATTGGTAAGCTCTAGTAGTTTTCTGGTGATATCTTTTGGATTATCTATGGATAGTATCATATCATCTGCAAACAGTGACAGTTTTACTTCTTCTTTTCCAATTTGTATCCCTTTTATCTCTTTTCCTTTTCTGGTTGCCATGGCTAAGACTTCCAAAACTGTTCTTAATTATAGTGGCAAGAGTGGACATCCTTGTCTTGTTCCTGATCTTAGAGGAAATGCTTTCAGTTTTTCACCTTTGAGAATGATGTTTGCTGTGGGTTTGTCATATATGGCCTTTATTATGTTGAAGTAGCTTCACTCTATGCTCACTTTCTGGAGAGTTTTTATCATAAATTGGTGTTGAATTTTGTCAAAAGCTTTTTCTGCATCTATTGAGATGATCATATGGTTTTCCTCCTTCAGTTTGTTAATATGGTGTATCACATTGATTGATTTGTGTATATTGAGGAATACTTGCATCCCTGGGGTAAATCCCACTCTATCATGGTGTATGATGCTTTTAATGTGTTGTTGGATTCTGTTTGCTAGTATTTTGTTGAGGATATTTGCATCTATATTCATCAGTGATATTTGTCTGTAATTTTCTTTTTTTGTAGTATCTTTGTCTGGTTTTGGTGTCAGGGTGATGGTTGCCTTGTAGAATGAGTTTGAGAGTGTTCCTTCCTTCGCAAATTTTTGGAAGAGTTTGAGAAGGATGGGTGTTAGCTCTTCTCTAAATGTTTGGTAGAATTCACCTGTGAAGTCATCTGATCCTGGATTTGTTTGTTGGAAGATTTTTAATCACAGTTTCTATTTCATTATTTGTGATTCGTCTGTTCATATTTTCTATTTGTTCCTGGTTCAGAATTGGAAGGCTATACCTTTCTATGAATTTGACAATTTCTTCCAGGTTTTCCATTTTATTGGCATAGACAATAAAATGTATTGCTTGTAGTAGTCTCTTAGGATGCTTTGTATTTCGTTGGTGTCCATTGTAATGTCTCCTTTTTAATTTTTAATTTTATTGATTTGAGTCCTTTCCCTCTTTTTCTTGATGGGTCTGGCTAAAGGTTTATCAATTTTGTTTATCTTTTTAAAGAACCAGCTTTTAGTTTTAATGATCTTTGCTATTGTTTTCAGTTTCTATTTATTTCTGCTCTGATCTTTATGATTTCTTTCCTTCTACTACCTTTGGGTTTTGTTTGCTCTTCTTTCTCTAGTTCCTTTAGGTGTAAGGTTAGATTGTTTATTTGAGATTTTTCTTGTTTTCTGAGGTAGGATTGCATTGCTATAAACTTCCATCTTAGAAATGCTTTTTCTGCATCCCATAGGTTTTGGATTGTCATGTTTTCATTGTCATTTGTCTCTAGGTGTTTTTTGATTTCTTCCTTGATTTCTTCAGTGATCTCTTGGTTATTTAGTAATGTATTGTTTAGCTTCCATGTGTTTGTGTTTTTTTATATTTTTTCCCCTGTAACTCCTTTCCAGGTAGAGTAATCTTGTTTGTAGTTTTTTCCCTTTCATCACTTTAAATATATCATGTCACTCCCTTCTGGCTTGTTGAGTTTGTGCTGAGAAATCAGTTGTTAAACTTATGGGAGTCCCCTTTTATGTTATTTGTCATTTTTCCCTTGTTGCTTTTTTCTTTGTCTTTAATTTTTGTCAATTTGATTACTGTGTGTTTTGGCATGTTGCTCCTTGGGTTTATCTTGCCTGGAACTCTCTGCACTTCCTGGACTTGGGTGGCTATTTACTTTCCAATGTTAGGGAATTTTCGATTCTTCAAAAATCTCCTTGGGTCCTTTCTCTCTCTCTTCTCCTTCTGGGACCCCTAGAATGTGAATGTTGGTGCATTTAATGTTGTCCCAGATGTCTCTTAGGCTGTCTACATTTCTTTTCATTCTTTTTTCTTTATTCTGTTCTGCAGCAGTGAATGCCACCTTTCTGTCTTCCAGGTCACTTATCCTTTCCTCTGCCTCAGTTATTCTGCTATTGATTCCTTCTAGTATATTTTTCATTTCCATTATTGTATTGTTCATCTCTGTTTGTTTGTTCTTTAATTCTTCTAAGTCTTTGTTAAATACTTCCTGCATCTTCTCAATCTTTGCCTCCATTCTTTTCCAAAGTCCTGGTTCATCTTCACTATCATTATTCTGAATTATTTTTTCTGGAAGGTTGCCTATCTCCACTCATTTAGTTGCATTTCTGGGATTTTATCTTGTTCCTTTATCTGGTACATAGCCCTCTCCATTTTCATTTTGTCTGTCTTTCTGTAAATGTGTTTATCTTTCCACAGGCTGCAGGATTGCAGTTCTTCTTGCTTTTGTTGTCTGCCCTCTGGTGGATGAGGCTATCTAAGAGGCTTGTGCAAGTTTCCTTATGGGAAGTACTGGTGGTGGGTAGAGCTGGTTGTTGCTCTGTTGGGCAGAGCTCAGTAAAACTTTAATCTGCTTGACTGCTGATGGGTGGGCTGAGTTCCCTCCCTGTTGGTTGTTTGGCCTGAGGTGATGCAGCACTGGAGCCTACAGGCTCTTTGATGAGACTAATGGTGAACTCCAGGAGGGCTCATGCCAAGGAGTACTTCCAACCAAATTTATTAGCTCATCTGTAGTGTATATTGTGATCTGCAGTTTTTAATATTCACCCCAAAGGTCTCCTCTAGTCACATCCCCACCTCAGACTTAAATACATTTGCATATAGGGAAGAGAGTATACTCAGCTGAAAAAAATATATACATATTTTGATCTGATTTTTAAACTATTGCAAAGCCTAAGCAAATGTACCACAGGACTCAAAATATTCTGAATTCAGCAGAACACTCTCAACTTTTGACAATCAGTTCTGTTACTTTTAATCCTTGATCAGAGTAGTGAGGAATATTTATATCTTAGACGGAGCAGTCAAAGCAATTTATAGGCCATAGGAAATTAAATAAAATCATAATTGCTAATATTTAAATACTGGTTAGATCCTGGCCTTAGGGATTTATGTGTTTCATTTTCCCTGATACATACAATATTCCTCTATATTGAACAAGGAAGTACTGGTATTGCTTTAATTTTTTATATAACAGCACTGAGGTTGAGAGAGTTTAAACAACTTGCTAAATTCCCACTTATCTTAATCTAAAGCTCAGGATTATAATCACCATATTATGCTGACTCCCTTTGCTTAAGTTTTAAATTTAAGTAATAATCTTATTCAATAGCTTATTTATTTATTCATTGAGTTTAGGATCATTGGGCATATATGGCATCTCTGTTATTGAACCCATGTTCATTCTTATGATTTTTCAGCCACATCCCTGCACATGTAAAATCTATCAGGAGTAATTCTTTGGCAATAGAGAAGCATAGAGAACACAAAGGTGAAGAAATACAGACACGGCCCTTAAGTGTTCAAAAACCAGTGGAAGAGACAGAAAAGCAATAACATGGCACAATGTGGTTCGTGTTGTAACAGGGGAAAGAAAGACTGAGGAACAGCAAAGAGTGAGAAGGTGAGCAGTGCCAGAAGCGGGTAGATAGACAGTCCCAGTGGAGAGGGTGGGAGAGTCTGCCTGCTGCAACTGCATTGTATATAATCAATATGCTTTTCAAAGATCTAGGGTGGGAACTGAGAAGGGGCTTGTTTAAAGGGAGCCATTCATTTCTGTGAGAAAAAAAAAAATATCCCTCAAATACAGCTGTGTTGACAAATGCATTCTGTGAATGGTCATTTTGATTACCAAGAGCTGAGGGAAAATAAAACAAGAATATTTGCACAGAAACTGAAAGCCTATGGATTTCCAAGCCTTGCCTCTGCTGCTTACTTGGCTCCATTTTTTTTTTTTTTAATCTAACTGTCATCCTCTTTTTGAATAGCAGCCTGTCTCACCTTTCCAATATTCATTGTGACCTGGACAAGTTTCCTTTAGTGGCAGTGTATTAGTCAGATTCTCTAGGGAAGCAGAACTAATAGTGTGTGTGTGTGTGTGTGTGTGTGTGTGTGTGTGTGTGTGTGTGTACACACACACACACACACACATATATATATATATATATATATATATATATATATATAATGGAGGCTAACACATCCCAAGAACTGAAAGGTAAATCAACAAGCTGGACACCCAAGAGAGTTGATGGTGTCATTCCAGTCCAAGTGTGAGAGCAAGAAAAAGCCATTGTCCTAGTTTCAAGCAGCCAGACAGGAGGAATTCTCTCTAAAGCAGGGCAGGATCCGACTTTTTGTTCTATTACAGCCTTCACATGATTGCGTGAGGGCCACCCACATCAGGGAGAATGATCTGTTTTACTCTTTAGATGTTAATCTCATCCAGAAATACCTTCATCTTAGAATAATGTCTGAGCAAATATCTGGGCACCATGACCCAGTCAAGTTAACACATAACCAATATTAACAAAGAATTTCTCAAAGTGTGGTCCTGGGACTAACACATCTGGGGACCTGATAGCCACCTTTTGAAGCCCCACCCTAGACTTATTGACTTTGAAACTCTGGGGGTGGGACAGAGCAACCTGCCTTTTAACCAGCACTCCAAGTGATTCTGATGCAAGCTAATGATGGAGAGCAAATATTAGTGATTCTCTCAGATGTAATTCACTCCCATGGAAACTCGGCTGGTCAGAGAAGAGATTGTAAGAGCATTCCCTTCAGCTTGTGTCTGCACTAGGACAATGGCATGGCTTTTCAGCTCAAGGAGTTGAAGTAGTTATACCTCAGAAGGAATAATTTTCAAGGTGTGTATTTAATATTGCCACTAATAGGAAGTTTTGAGGATGGTCAGTAAGCCACAGTGTTAGTACAATTTGTGGTAGAGCACATGGATTCTGAATTAGGAAACAGGGTACAGAATTCTCATCCCAGGACCACCACACATCCAGCTATGCTGCCTTGGGACATCTGTTAAACACTTTGAGCTTTGACGTCTTCCACAATCACTTCTACAAATAATGCCAGGCCTTTCTGCCTCAGATATTTGTTTGAGAATAAAATGAGAGAAAAGTAAATAAGCCAAAGCTTTTGACACCAAACAAACACCTAAGGAGAGACAGGCTAAGTTCAATGCTGTGGTATTTTGAAGAAGCAATGTCTCGAGAATTAGTGGAAAAGAAAGTGTTGGTGTTATACAAAGCAGCAGAAGAGGAATTGAGTGGCTTATTATTAATATTCCCCACATTTTGAACCATTCATCCTTGGGAAATTGAAGTAGCAAAGGAACAAATAAGGAGATCTCCAAGTGGTCTTTAGTTCTGGTTATTTATGCATGACCAGAAGCAAAGAGATAGGAAGCCAGTTGATTCTTAAGAAAATGAATTAGGAGATTAAAAATAATCACACAGGCACACACAAAGGTCTGTAGTCAATGATGTTCAAACTTAGAAAAGCCGATTGCAGTTGAAGCCATGCAAGCAGAACTTGGTGTGAAAGCTGGACAGCCTCAGAGAAGGATATTTAGCTCCAAGGTCCAATAAAGATGTGGCTGTAGATTGTGAACATAAACTGTGGACAGGGTGCTCTTCCCAGAAAGCCAGAGTCTCCCAGCCTTCATCCTGAGGCACTGGGTCTCCTTTCAGAAATGAACATTTTCTCTCTTCCTGACCAGGAGAATTTACATCAGCCACAGATTCCTGTTTTCCACTCTTTTTTCTGAACAAGAGTTTTGTTGAGATTATTCTTTTCATGCTTCACCATTGTGGGGTTGATTGTCTATCGTTAAGCTCGTGAGACTGTATAATTATAGATATTAGACTTCACACTGGTGGCAAACTATATAGACTTCAGGGTTATCTTCTCCTTGGAGCTGTGAGAATATTCCATGTCAAGGGACAAAGGTTATGGAGAACTCTGACTAGTTCAGATTTTTTATACTGAGAGTGATTCTAGAGGAAGAGAATGTTGAATTTTCTGAATTAGTTCCTGAATTTCTGGAATACATCCTCTAATCTGATTAGGTTTAAAGATGCTAAGGACTCTATTTCCAGTAGAAGAGAGAGCACTGATAATCCATGGATGTGTTCTAGCAATACAGATGCACAAAATATCTGCATTTTCTCCTAACCAACAACTTATAAGAAGCACGGAGCTGAGTGACTCTGGATCTGATATATCTGAACATTTTTTGAAAACTAACAAATACAATAATGTTGGCTGGTTACTCGTCATGTCTCTGGACAAAGTGGTGCGAGAAGAAGGTGAGCTCAGGGATTCAATTTCCCAGCTCAGGGACCACAGAGATGACCTCAAAACTTCTCTCTGAGTCCTAGGAGACTTCGTATCTCTTGAAGTTTCAAGGCTTGCAATTACTGAAAATCAAATGCGAACTGTCACCCTGTGAATGGCTGAATTACGCAAAAGTTGAACTCCCAGCCATTCAAGGCGTCCACTGATAAAGTGAGGGCATTGTCTGGGAAAGACTCTGATCCTACAAATCGGGATGGTAATTTGCAGGAAGACCAGAATGAAGCTCAGGACACTGAGCCCCTGAATTCTGGTAAATCTTCTTTGCCAGTGGAAGAAGTCTCCCACCCCCCATTCCATGATACTTGCTTCTCCATCTCCATCTGAAGGGATTAACCTTGTGCTGTCTGAGGAAACCGTAGCGGCCGCCCCTGAGGCAGCTGTCTTGCAAGACATGCCTGATTCTCCTCAGGATCCCGCCCCCAACACCACCCCTCTGCTGTTGCACATTCAACCAAACTCAGTCCCTACAGACACCTAAAGGTGAAGAACAATGAGGAATTGTGTTATACTCCAAAAGAACTATTTGAATTCTCTAATTTCTACAGACAGAAATCTGGGGAACCCATGTGAGATGGATATTTAGGAATGGAATATTTCCTGCCATGTGAGTAAACAAAGGATGTCACAGTCATCAGCATCACAGCTCTCCAACATGAGCCCTGGGGAAACTCAGGAAGGAAAGAACACCTGCCATCTAGCAGCCATCAGACTGCAGCTACTCCCCATGGTGAGCCCTGAGGAAACTCTGGTTGAGAAAATACAAGATGCTGGCCCCAGATAGCTGAGGTGCATATCAAAGGAATGATTTCACTGAGCCCAGACTCTTGTACTGGGTTGGCCAAAAAGTTTGTTTGGGTTTTTACATAAGATGTTGCCATACATAGAAAAGCACTAAATTCCTTAACCTGGGATATCTGGGTTTCTGTAGTTTACAATAATCTTCTGGTGTTCAGACGACCTGCTCTTTGTTGAAAAACTCCTATGTATCCTGGCTTCCCCCTCGACTACTTGGAGCAGTTCTCTCAGGGTTACTTGAGATGCTGCCTCCTGGGCTTGAAATCTTAAAAATTCCCATCAAATAAAGCATAACTCTCAGCTTTTAGATTGCAAATTTTTTTTAAATAAATTTATTTATTTACTTATTTATTTTTGTCTGTGTTGGGTCTTTGTTGCAGTGCACGGCTTTCTCTAGTCATGGAGAGCAGGGGCTGCTCTTCACTGCAGTGCACAGGCTTCTCATTGTGGTGACTTCTCTTGTTGTAGAGCACAGCCGCTAGGTACATGGACTTCAGTAGTTGTGGCACACGGGCTCAGTAGTTGTGGCTTGTGCGCTCTAGAGAGCAGGTTCATTTGTTGTGGCACGTGGGGTTATTTGCTCCGTGGCATGTTGGATCTTCCCAGACCAGGGCTCAAACTTGTGCCCCCTGCATTGGCAGACAGATTCTTAACCACTGCTCCACCAGGGAAGTCCATAGGTTGTGAATATTTTTTAAGTCAACAATAGTAACAGTGTGGGTTAATTGTGAAAGGAACATAAATTCGGATCAGGCCAAATTTATGAACATGGGCCCACTAAGCAGAGATTCTGAATTTAGCATTCAGCTTAGAAAGGGCTCTAAGAGTTTAGTTTGTTGGTTAACTGAAACATGGCCAAAAGGTGACCCTCGGTGAATTGGAAATGCCAGAGTTGCCTTCGTTTACTGTGGAAGAAGGGATTGAGATTCAGGGGCTTAGGGAGATGGAATTTTTCATGGGAGACATGCTCACCCACCCTGGGAGGGTCCAAAAGACATACCTTTCACCACAATTCTGAGAAAGAAATTTGGGAGGAGGATCTCAATATCCCTGAATAGCTCCGGGATTGTTTTTCTCTGTAGGACAGACCTCAGTGAGAACTACTGTGAATTAATTGGGCAACATAAATGCAGTGGATGTAATTGGCTCCCAAGGCGGCAGGGGTCAATTGTGGCACTGAACCACCAAAGGCAAGGCAGGTGTGGTTATCATAATGGATTGCAGAGTTGAAGCAGCAATCAGAATAGTCTGAGTTCCAGAAACCTATGGTGCCTAGTTGATTATGGTGTTCCTAGTAGTGAAATAGATGGGGAGCTTACTAAATTATTAACTTGATCTGTATAAGCAGAGAAATTCTAGGTCAAGTGAGCAAAAGTCTAACCTGAATAAATCATAAAACAGAGAGTCATGATCTTTCAATTAATTCTTAGACTGGAGTCAGTTTATAGACCCAGAGCCTCATGAATAAAAGGGAGGCCAAGTCCCCCTGAGGAAGGAATCAAGCACACTACTGAAAATGTATACTGTTAATCTTTTCCGATCCTTCCCCAAATAGACCTATGACCTTTTACAGAGTACTTGTGTATTGGGGAAAAGGAAATAATCAGACTTATCGGGACTACTGGATACTGGCTCTGAATTGACACTCATTCCAGGAGATCAAAAAAGTCACTCTGGTCCTCCAATCAAAGTAGGGGCTTATGGAAGTCAGATGATCAATGAAGTTTTAGTTCAAGTCTGTCTCACAGTGGGTCCATTGGGTCCCAGAATCCATCCTGTGGATGATGTTTGGAGCCTTTGTCAGGTGTCTATATATGAATCACCACTGGGCCTGTAAGATTTTGGAGTTAAGCCCCACCATCCTCCACAGATAACTACTCTCCGTTTGAGAACTAGTTCTTGGCCTGCTACTGAGTCTTAGTAGAGCCTGAATGCTTAACTGTGGGCCACCAGGTTACCATATATATATGACTCAGTTGCCCACCATGAGCTGAGTGTTACATGACCCAACAAGCCATAAAGGTGGGTGTGCTCAGCAGCCCTCCATCACCAGATGGAAGTGGTGTGTATGAGATCAAGCTTGAGTAGACCCTGAAGGCACAAGTAAATTACATTAAAAAGTGGCCCAAAGGCCCATGGTCCCCACTCCTGCTACACTGCTTTTTCTCTTCCAGCCTCACCTAAGGCTTTATGGGGAGCTCCCTATGATCATTTGACAGAGGACGAAAAGACTTGGGTCTGGATTATGGATGGTTCTGCATGATACAGAGGCACCACCTGATAGCGGACAACTGCAGCACTGCTGCCCCTTTCTGGGCCATCCCTGTACAGTGGTGAAGGGAAATGTTCCCAGGGGGCAGGACTTGGAGCAGTGCACCTGGGTGTGCACTTTGCTTGGAAAGAGAATTGATCAGACATGCCATTATATACAAATTCTTGTGCTGTGGCCAATAATTTGACTGAATGATCAGGGACTTGGAAGAAACACAGTTGGAAAATTGGTGACAAAAAAATTTGGGAAAAGGTATATGGATAGACCTGTCTAAATGGGCAAAAATATGTAAAGATACTTGTGTCCCATGTGAATGCTCATCAAAAGGTGACCTTGGCAGAGAAAGATTACAGTAGGCAAGTGGATAGAATGACCCATTCTATGGACCAGTAAGTCTCTTTCCTCTGCCACCCCTGTCATCACCCAGTGGGATCATGATCAAAGTGACCAATAGCCAAGACATGGATGCACTTAGACACCCATCAACCGATGAATGGATAAAGAAGATATGGTACATATATAAAATAATGGAATATTAGTCATAGAAAAAGAATGAAATAATGCCATTTGCAACAGCATGGATGGGCCTAGAGATGATCATATTAAGTGAAGTAAGTCAGACAAAGACAAATATCATGTGATATCACATATATGTGAAATCTAAAAAATGGTACAAATGAACTTATTTATAAAACAGAAACAGACTCACAGACATAGAAAACACACTTACGGTTACCAGGGGGAAAGGGGGGAAGGGATAAATTGGAATTTGGGATTAGCAGATACAAACAACTATATATAAAATTGATAAATGACAAGGTAACAAGGTCTTACTGTACAACAAAGAGAACTATATTCAATATCTCGTAATAAACTTTAATGGAAAAAATATGAGAATGGATATATCTATGTCTATATCTATGTATATTTATATATATCTATATATCAATCTATTTATCACCTATCTATCATCTTTTTTATCTATCTATATATCTATGTATGTATGTATCTATCTATATCTGAATCACTTTGCTATACACCAGAAACTAACACAACATTTTAAATCAGCCATACTTCAATTTAAAAAATGAAAAAAAAAATTACATGGCCATATGGTAGGTATGGAAGCTATGTGTGTCTCAGTGGAATAAACTTCCATTCAGCAAGGCTAACCTGGGAACGGCCACCACTAAGTGTGCAACCTCCCAGTGGCAGAGACCAACACTGAGTGCGTGATATGGGGGCATCACAGCCCAGGGTCAATAACCAGCTAAATGGTGTCAGGTAGTCCACATAGGACTGCTTCCATTATCAAAGGGACAGCACTTTGTTCTTTCTGGAATAGAAACCTATTCAGGATACAGATTTGTCATCCTTGCGTGCAATGCTGCAGCCAAAACTATACTCTGTAAACTTACAGCACACTGTTAAAACTAGCCTAAAACTTTTAGTCATGTACATTTTTTTTTTTTTTTTTTTTTTTGCGGTACACGGGCCTCTCACTGTTGTGGCCTCTCCCATTGTGGAGCACAGGCTCCGGATGTGCAGGCTCAGTGGCCATGGCTCACGGGCCCAGCTGCTCCACGGCATGTGGGATTCTCCTGGACCGGGGCATGAACCCATGTCCCCTGCATCGGCAGGCGGACTCTCAACCACTGCGCCACCAGGAAAGCCCTTTATTTTTTTAAATGAAGTTATTTTCACTGCATTGACTAGGAACTTCAGTAACATATTTTAAAAAGATGTGTTTGTTGACATCCTCATCTTTCTCCTGATTTGTTAAAGATTGCTTCTCACATTTAATCCATGAGGATATGTGTTCCATAGGGTTGGGTAGATGTTCACATTTATAGAACTTGTTTTCAAGTAAGAAGTTCCTTTCAAATTATTTAATTTTTTAAAAAAAATTACCATGAATTGGTGTTGAATTTCATTTAATAGTTAATTACATATGACAAAGTAGTTATATTAAGTCAACAAAGGTTAAATATATCAATTTTATTCAAACCTATTTTTTTAATCTGCACATTTGATCATAGTATACAACTAACTATATACAAAGATGATATACTCTATATGCTAATATACTTGGTTTGATAATATTGTATTTAGAATTTTTTGCATTTATGCTAATGACTAAAATTGAAATACATGTTCTTTTCTTACACGATCCATATCAAGTTTTGATATTTATGTTACACTATCTTCATAGAAAGAAATGGTATATATAAATCTTCAAAATTTTAAAATGTTCTGAGATTAGTGAGATATTCATGAATCAATTGTGATAAGTTACAATGTGCTAGATGATTTATTTATTATAGGTTTTTAAATTTATCAATTTAATGTAATTAGAATTATTTTATCTTTATAATCTCTGTTGTGTCCTTAACAATGTTCTTATTTTCATTCTTAATTTTGTTTAATTGAGCCTTCTCCTTTTAAATTTTTTCTTCTTCTATTTAAATGTGGCACAGATTTCTCTTTTTTCATTCATTCATTTTTATTCATTCATTCATTTATTTGTTTATTTATATAAATATATTTAAATTAGTTATGCAAAAACCAACTTCTGTCTTTTGATTCTTTTATAGTTTTCCATTTTATTAATTTCTGCTGTTATTTTATTTATATTCTTTCTTCTATTTTCTCCATTCCATTTCTTTGTTCTTACGTAGGTTGCTGAACTCATTTATTTCCAGTTTGTTGTTTTTTGATAAAACTATCAGCTATACTTTTCCTTTTAAATACCATTTTCACTGCATTCTTCTGTAATTGATACAATGTGTTTTGATTATTATTCATTTCTAAGTATTATTTAGGTTTCAATTATGAGATCTTCTTTGATTCATGAGTTATTTACAAGTATGCTTTTAAATCTTCAATTTATACTTTAAATCTTCACTATATATGTACTTATTTATAAATTATATTAATTATTCACTATATATAAAGCTTATATATGAATAAGAGTATACTTATATCTCTTAAAAAATGCTCACTAAAAATGTTATTTTTTTCAGATTCTGCAACTCATCATTGTTTCATTTTTGTCCTATATCCTTCTCTAATACATGAGAAAACCTCTCATTTAAGGAAAATTAGTTTCTAAAATTTTCTGATTTTCATTATGTTAATCCACTTGGATTAATATTCTTCCAGGTCCTTAATATTTTACTCCTTTTAAACTTAATTTTCAGTCCACTGTGGCTATTAAAATGAATCTAATCATTCTGGAATTTATCTGGTAAAGGGTGAAACCCCTCAGAAAGTCATCATCACCAAATTTGATAACAAATGATTTATCATACCTTACTGTGGAACAAAGTGTATAATGAACTCAAAATAGCAATCTTTATATCTCTTCTCAATCAAATGATCATTCATACTACACAAAGGCCTGCTTTATGTACTACTACAAACAGAAATATTATAATTTTATTTATTTATTTATCTATTTATTTATTTTGAAATTAAACACTTTTGTGGGTGTACTTAAATACCCAGAGAGGTAGTTCACTTTCAGTCCCACAGAATTTATACCATGTAGATGATTTTGTCCTGGATTATATTTAGGACAAGTGCCACTCATTGCTCCTCTATACCAAAATAAGTACTTATTTTTGTTTTTCAGTGCTATGTGGGTCCACCAAGATATGTCATCAATAAAACAGAATTCCAAATATAACATTGAGTTAACCTGCTGGATGAAGTTATTTCGTGTTGTACACGTTGATATACAATATATATTTCAATTCAAAGTAACTTTGATTTTGGAACAGTAAAATTTAGTTTTTCCTTCTAATGATAATGAAATAACAAATATAGAAGCTGCTTCAGTCTATGTTTAGTTCCTTATGTTAAAATAAGTTATTTACATTGAAAACTCTTCCCTGTTGACATGACAGGAAACCAGATATCCATTTATCATTTACTGCAGAAGGATACAAATTTGCTCATATATATCCAGGTTGATTTCATTTTATTTTCAACATTTATAAAATAAATTTTAAGAATATTTAAAATAGGGTCTTGGCTTTGGATTTTTGTTAAAACTCATAATGCAAAGCAAAGTTAGGTTGCTAACCACAGGACATAATAATAAAAATTCTCACTTCATTCTCAATACAATGTTTGATAAAATATGAAGGTGAGGAAAGAAAAGCAATTCACACCATGATCTCATTCTTTCTGTCAGAGGCCTTACACACTTCATTTTACTTAATCTTTACTTTAACCATTTTATACTTGTAATATCATTATTATATTCCAAATTAGAAAAATAAGCAATAAGAGTTGATCATTTCATCCAAATTACAGAATTAGAAGTGGTAGAACTTCTAATTCTGTAATTAGTGGTATCTGTGGTAGAACTTCTAATTCTGTAATTAGTGGTATCTAATTCTGTAATTAGTGGTATCTGAATTAATAAACACTGTGTTTCAAGGCTGTGTTCCTCTTTTAAAATACTGTTTTCCCTTCACTGAGTCTGAGAATGTATCTTTTTATTGCTCTTAATGTATTTTAATGTTAATTCTAAAACCATCATGAGATTCTTGCCTTTCACAGAAAAATCTAATGGAGTTTAGAACAATCAGCTTTCCTCCTAAGAGAACTGACTGTGGGTCACCTTCCTTGAGGAAGATTTCTTACTGACTGTTCTCCTAAAATAGTTCAATAGCTTCTTAGAAGCTTTGAGAATATAGCTTTAAAATTACCAATTGCCCATTGAAGGAATTAGTGGCTCTGGAAATGGCATGATAGCATTTTTACAACAATTCTTGGTAATTATTTCATGAGTTGGAATTCCTTGGAAAAAAAAATGAGCTTGTGCTCCTACTGAATTAATAAGAACAATTATTTTTCAGGTATAGGTGCGCACATACACACACACACACACACACATACTCATATACATCATGGCTTTGATTTTCCTATCTAGTGATCATTTGATAAAAGAAAATTAGTGTAATGTATCTGGACTTTTATTTAGACAGCTTAGCTTCTTTCCATATCAGGGCTTTTCTCTAAAAATACTCAAAATATTGATAATTGCTTTAGACTTTTGCCTAAGAATCACTTTAAGCTAACTTATAGATTTATGGCACATATATTTTTTTAATTAGAGCACTATTTTCATTCTCCTGTAATCTAACATATCACAAATTATCTTTACTTCCTTAAAATCCATCAATCTCACATCATATGATAGGAAAGTGATTTATCCTGATCCAAAGGCATTGCCTTATTTAAAGTAGAATAATTGTCTCAAGTTTTCTGAAAATCAGAGACATTCAAGGTTTGAAGACACCTTCAAGATCAACTGTCAACAACGTTTGAAGTCCTTCCATAGGAAAATATGGCATCTATGTTTGATCCACTTCAGTTACAGGCAGCTCACTACTTTTATTCATGGACTCAAATTGGTGGAAGAATCGTCCTCATGCAGAAATCTGTCTCCAGGGCCACCCAAAGAGTGGCATTGTTGTTACTTTTAGCTCTAGTCTGAATAAAGCCATCTCTACATCTTCATAACTGTCTTTTTATATTTGAATCCAATATTATTTGTTCCCTGAATATTGTATCTCCAAAAATAAAATAACTTTTTAAAATCTTGTTTCTGAAATCATGACTTTATTTCCTCAATTCCTTTCTTCCCTCTGTCTTTATATGCACTCCATGCTACCTGTATGTTTTTTTCTGGATTTCTGAGTTTCAGCATTTTCAACTGAGGCAATATTTCTTGTATAGTAATATTTTATACTAACATATGTCATTTGAGATATTTTTCTAATCATTTATGTTTATTTATTAACATTAATATTATTATATTATATATATTATATTATATATAATATTATTATTATAATTTATTAACATTAACAATATAATATTGCTTATTTAATAACACTATGCAATTATGTATGTACAGTATATGTAATATATAATAACTACTTTAATTTTTACAGCATACATATGGGTAATGTTTTCTTATTGTTACTATTGTATATAACTGATACAACTAAAAGGGGAAATTAAAAAATGAGTCAAAATAATCTGCAACATATAAGGCAAATTTATCTTCATAATAATCCAGAGGATGAGGTAACAATTTAATGTGGACTCCCTGCAGTGTCACAGCCAGCACGCCTTCTCCGGGTATCATGGGTCGGTCACACGCATGTCAGGACCCAGCAGCACACATGTACCAACTCTGTCCACGCCCCACGTGAACAACTCCCCTGACGCTGTGGGAGGGTTAATGTGGTCCACCCTGGGGGAAAGCTTATATAGTCCCTGGGTAGACTTGGAGTCTTTTAGTCCTGGCATATTGAGTTCATGTAGACAGGGGAATATACTTTTTACATATGTGAAAGTTACTTAGAAAATGTCTATATTTCCTAAATTCAGAAGGCATAGTCTTGTCTATTTAACAATGAAAGTCTTTAACATAGTTTAATGTTTAGTGCTCATAGTACAACAATTTAGCTAACTTCAGAAGATATTTGGGTATTGTTTCATCTGATTAAGAACAGGTGTTCTGAAAAATAAGGTTTTATGAAGTTTGTCATTTTAGGACTGAATTTTAATACAATGTGAAAGTATGAATTCTTACACTTTCTTCAAATGAAAATTTGAAATTACTCTTGGGTTCAAAATAATTTCCTGGAGAAAAAATCTGTGATAATTCTTGTAAGTTAGGGCATAGCTTTACCATTTTTAAAGTAAAGCTACAAGGGTTTTGTGGGCAGGATAGGGCAACAAAGTTCAGGGCTCTGGCATTTACAAGAGAAAACATTGTCTCTTCGATATTTTTTTACAAAGATGAGTATAGAACTGCTCTAACGTTTTCATCAAACACTATTGAGGACCCACTGGGTGAGACCTGAGTATGCAGATATTTCATAGCACTGATTCCTCCTCCAGAGCTGAGCTCTGAAGATGGGTAATTCAAGTCAACTTCTTCTCCTTTGCTTTCTCAATTGTGCCTGTTATTCCTCACTTCAAGTTTAGCTCCCCTGGATGATGGGAATGTTCTGGTGAAGGCATCACACTACAAGACACCACTAGTCATGGATATTTTCAAATCATGCAGAACACACACAGGTTTGCAGATAAAATAATCTTGTCTCTTGTATCCCATAAACCCAGGTTTATTGGTTTCCCATGTATTGTAACATTAAAAGAATAGTTGTCAAAGGCAGTAGGGGTATGTTTTCCAAGAGTTGCATTTGTTGTGCAACTGATCAGCAGGTAAGTTTCACCTGAGGCTCCGTCTCTTAAGACACGTCTGGTGCAGATGGCTGGGGCCACTGTCCATGCTATAGCTCTGTGTTGACTGGAAGCCAAAGCCCATCTACAGCCATGATCCAAGCCTGGAGAAAAGTAGGAAAATATTTGTGAACACCAAAGCATTTAGAAAACATGGCTACAGCCTAAAAAACTAGAAACTTAGTTAAAACATGAAGAGATACTAATAGGTGAGAGAAGTCTTTGGTATCTCAGGCATGCAAAACATAAACAAGAATACAGAGCTGCAATTCTCAGACTTTTAGTTTCCAAACAATAGAGTCAGGGTGCCTGGAAATAATGCAGGCTCTTGAGCTCCATCCAAAGAGATCGTGACTCTGTAGGTATGGGATCAATCCAGGACCTCCATTTCTGAAAGCATCCCCGGTCACCCTGACACACGTGGTCCAGATCACACCTTGAGAAACAATGAGGAAACAAAGAGATTGGAGTCTGGTGATGAGAGATAAGATCAGCAGATATATGGATGGCATCTCAGCTACTTTGCTCACTCAGGCTATTTCAAGTGAGTATTTCTTCTTATAAATAATCTATATTTTGGTATTTCTTCTCTTCTACACATACCTGGATGGTTATTTTGTGGAGGTGGAAAAGAGTGGTCATCAGATATATGTACATATATTCTTCTCCATTTCTTGAGCTTGGTGGACAGGTGTTGGTCTGGTCTGTTCTCTGGGCCTCTGTGAAGTGTGACCCAAGTGTCCCGAAATCCTGAGCCAGGCTTCTTTGTCTCTCACCCTGATAGTGCTGGTTCAAGACACGTTGCCTCCTATTGTGGAGAACCTGGCCATATGCTCTGGGGCTATTATAATATTCAGAGGAATTTCCTCTAACCCAGGCTAAATTGAGGCATTATAAAAATTGATATGCACTATTGACTTTATAATTATTTTCTAGATATTCTGTAATTTGGGTATCAATTTACTCTTTGAAACACAATTTTTTAAGGTGACTGTGACTTGCCAATCTCTTTTATTCTTACCTTCTATTTTTATTTTAAGTATTATTACATGGACATAAACCAAATGTAATTTGTATCATAAATACTTTGGGAAATGCATCTTAGTTTTCCTAGCAATCTGATATGGTCTTTGTAAAAAAAGGAAAACAAAATAGTATTGCAAGTGCTCTTGAAGTAAGACATTTTTACCATAACTAAGACATTTTTACCATGTAGAATTTTATTAACAGAAATACCCCATACAGTGTCTCCCATGGTAATGTTTTCTCAGGATAGGGTCTCTTGGGTTCTTAATTCAACCATGCCAGTACATTAAAAACTCTCAATATGTGTTTCAGCCAGTGTCAATATAGGGAGACTTTTAAGTTTTATACAATTTTAAAATGTTTCATACCAAAACCATGTGTAATATGCAGAAGAATGAAGTTAGACCTTTACTCTACATCATATATGAGAATTAATTCAAAATGAAACAAAAACCTAAATGTAAGAGTTAAAACTATAAAATTTTCAAAGAAAACATAGGGGAAAATCTTTATGACATTGAATTTGGTGATGTTTTCTTGGATATGGCACCAAAATACAGGCAAAAAAGAAAGAAAATAGATAAACTGGACTTTATCAAAATTAAAAAAGAGAAGTTTTGCATCAAAGAACACTACCAAGAGAGTGAAAGACATGCCCCAGAATAGATAAAATATTTGTATATTGTATAACCAACAAGTGATTAATACTCAGAATATATAAATAATTACTACAATTCAAGAGCAGCAACAAAAACCCAACCAATTTAAAAGTGGGCAAAGGATTGAATGAACTTTTTTCAAAGAAGACATACAAATGTCCAATAAGCACATGAAAAAATGCTCAACATCAGTAGTGATTAAGGAAATGTGAATCAAAACCACAATGAGAACCACTTTATATCCATTAGGATGCCTATTAACGAAAAAAAAAAAAGGAAAATAAGTATTGGTCAGATGTGGAGAAACTGGAACATGCTGCATTGCTAGTGGCAATGTAAGATGGTGAGCTGCTGTAGAAAACAGGTGATTCCTCAAAAATTTAAACTTAAAATTGCTATGTGAATGAGCAATTCCACTTTTCGGCATATAACCAAAGGAATTGAAAGCAGGGACTCAAAAGAGTTCATGGCAGCATAATTTACAGTAGCCAAAGGCTGGAGGTGACCCAGGTGTCCACCAATGGTTGAATGAGTAGACAAAGTGCAATGAAATATATTTCAGTCTTTAAAAGGAGTGAGGTTCTGATACACACTAAAACATGGATGCATCTTGGGAACATTGTGCTGTGTGAAAATAGGCAGGCAACAAAGGGCAGATATTGTGTGGTTCGATTTGTGTGGGGTAGGTACTTAGGGTGGGTGGAATCATGGAGACAGATAGTAGAATGGAGGCTTCCTGAGGTTGGTAGAGGGGGAAATGGGGATGTGGGAGGTGTTCCTTGAGTAGAGGATTTCTGTTTGGGATGATGAAAGGGCTCTAGACATGGATGAGGTGGTGTTGCTGAATTATACAATTAAAATGGTTAAAATAGTGAATTTTATGTTGTATCTGTTTTAGCATAATAAAAAATACTGTAGGAAAAGGGTTGCATTAACATTCTGAATATGATTCGCGGAATGGCAAAATCCCTCACAGATGTGAAAGATGTGAATCGAGGGCACGTGGAAACAACCTACATGTCTATCAGTAGACAAAGGGATAGAGAAGTTATAATATACACATACACATCTGTAAACAATGAGGAACTCCTGCCATTTGCAGCAACATGGAGGGATCTACAGGGCATTTTGTTAAGTTAAAGTCAGACAGAGAAAGATAAATACTGCATGATCTCACTGATATGTGGACTCTAAAAATACACTTCCAGTTTTAAGATAAGTAAGTCCTGAGGACGCCATGCACAACATGATGACTACAGTCAACACTGCTGTATGATATATAGGAAAGTTACTAAAATACTAAATCCTAAGATTTCTCTTCACAAGGAGAAAACATTTTTTCTTCTTCTTTGTAAATTTTTATTGTAACTGTATCAGATTATGAATGCTAACTAAGCTTATTGACGTATCATTTCATAATATGTGTAAGTCAAGCAAGTATGCTGTCCATATTAAACTTATAGAGTGATATATGTTAATGATATTTCAATAAAACTGGGAGAAAAAAAGAAAAAAGACAAGAAAAAAGAAAAGAAAAGAAGAGAAGAGAAAAGAAGAGAAAAGAAAATGTCTCTAAGCAGTGGCTGCCACTAGAAAAAGCTTAAAGGAGCCGCTCATTGAGAACAGTCTCAGCTGTTTTGTGTGCTGGTCCTGAAGTGGCTTTCATACAGAGCTCTTGTTTTTGCCTGGTGTTATAAAATGAGTGATAGTAAGATCAGCAAGTGCTAAAGACAACTGTGCAGGAGGAAGGACAGTAAGTGAGAAAAGAGTTTACAATTGCAGAGGCCGTGTTATTGCAGGCAAGTACCTGCCTAGACCTATATGTTAGGTGACAAGGAGAGCATTGATTAAGCATCTTTTACCTCAGCAGGGCAACTTGCTACTACTGTTATGTCATGGTTAACGATTGTGTGTTTTCTAACTTCTCCCCGTTGAAATTATGGAAAATACGGCTCATATAGCAATTGTATGCATAATATTTGATTATCAAGAACAAATTATCAACATTTAGCATGCATATGTATTAATTTTAATCAGATACTTATATTATTTAGATTTCTACATCCTGATTCCTTTATGTGTCTATTTGATATAGTATAGAACATGATGTTTTAAAATTTATTTTTCAATTTATGGCATTTTTTCTTTATATATAAGATGCTTTTTTTATACTGTTCAGTAAGATACATAAAAGTATCATTTAATTTATAGTCAGGAATTTTCTGTATTTTTACTTTCAAGTTATTATATCTGGCTCTCATCACAAACATATTGCTGTATTTAAAAAGAAATAAAATCTGACTTTTTAAACATATGCAGTTAGGCATTTTAATCTTTTTTAATAGACTAGTTATGCTTGATCTAATTTTTCCTCATTTAATTTTTTTTTCTTAAATCCTCATTTTTTCCCCTTTTATAGTATAGTTTGGGTTTCTTTCTTTTCATTCCTAAAATTTCTTCCCTTGGGCCCATTGCCTATGAAAGATTTTTTTAATCCTTATAGTGGTTTTGCCCTTAAGTTTCTTTTCTTTTTTTATTAAGAACTGTAAAAATAAACTAATATCTATTGGCGTTCTCTTTTAAAGATGAAGAGATTAACATTCTCTCCATTTCTTGCAAATCCTCCTCCGTGTCTTCATTGTCCGCAAGTCTTCATCATGCAGTTAATTCAAAAAAGGAGTCTCAAAAAACTTACTCCTGAATTTTGCATATTTGTGAACACCAGAGGGTTACCTTATTATGTGAGTGAGGACACAATTTGGCCTTAAGCAGTGCTGGGAAGAGTCTGATAGTGAACTGATTTTGTTCCTTAGGTTCTGCTTTTCTTGTCACCCTTTTTTTTAAACCAAATATATTTGTTTTTTAATCTGTAATGTTTTATAGCTTCAGTCTAACATAGATACATATTGGTTCCAAAATTGTTTTGAAATGTGTAGGAGTCTTCAATATGCAAGGTGCGATTTTCACTAATCTAATGACAGCTTTATGTATTTTTGCCTATTTGTTACTTTCTGTCTCATTTGTAATGGCCACTGCCTAGGGTACACCATCACTTGGTCTGGGGGCCTTCTTATATGACCTCTATTATATTCTCCTTAATTGTGTTCAGCCCATAGGTAGTCACGACATAACTGTTAGGTGGTTAGGCATTAGCAGCGAGGAGGTGACAGAGGCGAAAAGACAAAAGGGGAATAATCAAGTCACATCCCAACCACCTGGGGACCCTCCCCTGACCCCACCCAGAATGGGTGAAACTATGGTCGTGTAGTGGGCAAATTATCTTGATAAAGAGAGGCACAATAACACAAGGGGACTTCCACGGGCTGCGCATGCCTAGACTAGACAGGCACCCAAACTCATTATAATAAAATTTACATGTGGTTTTGCTCCCCCTCCCCATGGGCGTTTCTTAGCCCATGGCTAAGAGGGACTGGAACCATGCCCAAGAGCTATTTAAGGTTCCACAGGCAAGACTGAGGTCTACAGATCCAGCTCTGCAGGCATAAATGACATGTCTCCTACTAGATCCCTAGGTGGGTTGGACTGGTGCCTGACTGTGATTGGAGGGGATGGAGCAGGATCTCCAGGAGAACAGATGACAGTGTCTCTCACTGGTTCTCTGGGTCAGTGATATTGATCAGGGACTGTGGCTACGAGGGGCTGGACATGAGTATAGGACTCTTTCAGCGTCTTAGGGAGCACAGACGGGAGTGTTTCCTACAGGATCCCAGGGCTGGCAGGTCTGATGGCAGACTGTGCTTTTGATGTGTTTGTAGCCAAATACAGGGCCCTTCAGGATCTACAGTGGTACAGCCAGAAGTGTCTTCTGCTGAATTTTTGTGCCAGCAGGGCTGTTCACAGACTGCAGTTGGGAGGATCTATAGGGCTCTTTCAGAATCTCTGGGGTTACCAATGGACATGTCTCCCACTGGGACCCTGAACCTCAGGATTTATGTCAGATTGTGGCTGTCAGGAGTCTAAAGCCACTTATGGGGTTTTTTCAGGATCTCTGGAGACATAGGCGTTTCTCCAGCCTGGTCCCTGTTCCAGTAGGGCTGCTTGAGGACAGTGACTGAGAGGGGGCTGGAGTCATGTACAGGACCCTCTCAGGGTCTCTGGGGGCACAAATGGGCATGTCTCCTGCTGGTTCCTTACTCCAGCAGACTGTTCACAGACTGTGGCTGTAATGGGCTGGGGCCCAGTTAAAGGCCCCATTCAGGATCTACAGTCTGACTGAGTTTGGTGAACTTACCTCCAAGGCTCTCAGACCATGGCTGAGAGTGACTGGAGCTTGTTCCCAGGCCGTTTCAGAGGCCACAGCCCAGACAGAGTTCTGGAAGTCTGTTACCTGATACATGTTGGGCATGAATCCTCCAGGTCTCTTGGTATATGTCGCTGATGACAGGACCAAAGCCACATGGGGCTGTAGCTGATTCCTCAGGGGTTTGAAGCTGTTTCAAGCTCTCCAGTGAGGACCATGGTTTGTGGGTCTGTACTTTGGTGTGAACCTGCCCTCCCAAGATGTCTCTCCTTGGTCTTGAGATGCACCTGGGTTTCACAGTCTCTTACCTGAATCCCAAAGCTCCCACATCAGGACTTTTGCCTGTGGATGGATGCCAAATTGTTGTTATAAAGAATTCTCCCAATCATCCAACCACTCATTCTTTCTTCAGAAGAGCTTGCTTTCAGGAGTATGAATTGCTCAAACATTTACGAACAATGGATCCACAAAATTTTTCACTCAACCCCTTGTTTTCTCTCGGGAAAAAGTAAAAGATTTTCCAGAGTATAAATGGGACTGGGAAATTAGGAGAATTTTTCCAAAAAAACTTTTCGCAAGAATAAATGGGTATCATAAAATTTGCTTAGTTTATATTTTTATCCTCATTGCTTAACATCACTATGGAAAAATATATAGTAATTAAGGAATTGTTCATTGATCACCTACTATGTACAGGTGCCTTTCTAAGGGCTGTGACATAAAATGAGATAGATCTCCACTCTTGTGGTTTACTTTCTAGCAGGGGGAGTTGGACAGCAGCAATAAAATAAATACATGGTATGAATAAATAAACAAACAAGTAAAACTATATAGTATATTTTAAAGAGACAAATGTGATGGAATAGGAAAATAAAAGCATAGAGCAGGGAAAAGGCATGAAAAGCCCAACTGAACTTTTAAATAAAGTGGTTGGTTACTGTTAGCCTCCCAGGGAAGATGAAACTTGATGATTAACTTGAGGAAGGTGAAGGAGCAAGTCATGATGATATCTGGGGAGAGAGCTTTCCCAGTGGAGCAACTATCCAGTGCAAAAGCCTTAAGGCAGAAGTGTGCCTGGCACTTTCCAGGAACAATAAGGAAGGATGCGTGACCAGCGGAAGCGCCACTAGAATGGCAGAGGATGTCAAAGAGTTGATGGGTGCCCAGGTAACACGTGACTCTTAAACCAAAGTGAGGAATTTGGTCCCTACTCTGAGTTAAATGGGAAGCCATTGCAGAGTTTTGAAAGAGGAGTGGTGATCTGTATATTTAAGTTTTAAAAGTATCACTGTGGCCGCTGTGTTGGAAATGCTTTGTGTGTGATATGGTGGAAGTGGTAGGAGAGTGGAGACCAGTTAGGAGGTCAAGGTGGTGATCCAGGTGAGACAGTGATAGCCATGATCATAGGAGGGACCCGGGTCACAGACTAGGTAGAGCAGGGGAAATCAATTCTGGATGTATTTTGATGAAAGAAGTGACATTTCCTATCAGTCTTGGATTTGGAGGGCCAGAGAAAATGATGGGTGAAAAGCTGTGAGCATGAACAATTACATGAATGAAGGAATCGGGCACAGGCTTGGGGAAAGCTGGTGGGGGAAGCAGTGTTGGGATAAGATCAGAGTGACTCTTTGCACATGTTGTGTTTGAGACATCACACAGACATCTGAATGGCAGTTTCAAGCAAACAGATAGACCCAGGGCAGCATTTCAGGTAGATGTCTGGAACTGAGGTACAGATTTGTCAGACAGTAAATATCTCTTCAATATGACTTTGGTATTGGGAAGAGAAGGAAAAAAATCTAGATTAGTAGATTCAGGGGGAGATCCACATTTAAGCTCCATCATGTCTCAAAACAAAAGTTCATAAGAGTAAATGTATGTGGGAAGTAAAGTAGATTAAGAAACATTCTTCTTGATTTCACAGTTGGTTCCTATCTTCTTATACTTACCTTAAAAATATTTAAGATATATTTATAGTAATACATTTGATAGTACATGCCTTAATATATTTATTGAAATATTTCAAGAAAAAAATTTAATAAATGAGTGACCACTTGCTTTTCAGAACTTCCAAATGACAAGTTATTTTCACCCATGAATAACCTGGATATATAAGTGGATTTGAGTTTGGTTTTTAATTATCATATTACTTCCTTCAACAGTAACTTTCTAATTCAAACTATATTTTGTCCTCTATTAATTATATATTATGAGACCATAAATACAGAGTTTATTTCTTTAGAAAAAGTAATCTAATATGAAGTGTCTCCTGCCACTAAATCTGGTAAGAAATGTTGCACATGGTGAGCTTAAAGGAACTGAGAGGAAGTGAGAAAACATGGTAGACACAGGCTTGTGGCACTGTACAATTTTTAATCTGCTGATATATCATTGGATTGCAAAAGTGGAAAACTAAAAACTGAAAGTGTTTTTCCTGTTATAGTGCTGCCAATTCTGTACTTCAATCTGGATATATCCGTGAACATAGAGGATTGAAGATTTGCACAACTGGAAAACGTGGACCCTCAGGAAGCAGAAACTCCTTTTGAAATCATAAACCTTCATTTTCCTTACAGTGGTGAGGGTGAGGTTACAGTGCCATATGCCACTGTTAGGTAGTTTCCAAGTCAGAGAAGTAAGAGGACTTCTAATCGCAGCTCCAATCATTCCCTAGAATGTGCCTCAGTGACCCCAGAGCTGAGTGATGGTAAGTAGCTAGAGCCAGGAAAGAACAAAAGAGCTGAGCACATTTTGTCATGAAAGGCAAACTCATCCAAGGAAAACTCTTGCTGGTGGTGACATTCCTGTCTATGCAGAGCAGGTGTGCCTGATTTCTGAAAAGGGCTTAGTGCTTGAAATTTTCTTTGAGCAGAATGTTTGAAATCTTGCAAGTTGGAGTGGCAAGTAAGGCAAAACCATTCCCCACATGTAGAAAAATCAGCAGAAGCTTTCAGACATATAACCACACAGCTGGGATTCTTTTTAATCAGTGTGTCAAGCTATTACTTAGAACACTGAAGATGTGGTTTTGCTTCCTGCTATGTTTCTCTGAAAAGCAGTTGAAAAGAATTGACTGGCTGCATTCAAAATATGGAGAGAAACATGAAAACTGGTACGTACTATTCAATCAGGAATTTCTCTACTTTTGTTAAAACTTCAGACTTTATCATTAGCTAAATTACAGTTAAAACACTGTCACTTAAGTAAATCACTGAGGTTGTTAAGGCCCTTATGTGACACAAAGACATTGGAGACACTGCAAAATAGCATGGTGGACAGAATACAGTGTTTTGGGTCACAGAAGTTGGATAGTAGAACTTGCTGCACGACTTTCTAGATAAAAGAAATGAATTTCACCAACTTTAAATGGACATAATGAGAATACAGACAAAAGAGTATAGATATATTATAATGAGTGAGAAAAAGTTTGTGAATATTGCTTTTCTGAATATTGAGAAAATGTAATTTCTCACACCCATTAGGATGACTTCTAAAATAAATGTCAGTAAGGATGTGGAAAAATTGGAAGCTTGTGCTCTGTTGATGGGAATGTAAACTGGTGCAGTTTCTGTGGAAAACAGTATGGATATTCCTTAAAAGATTAAAAATAGAACTACCATATGATTTAGCAATCCCACTTACTTCTGAGTATATTGCCGAAAATAATTGATAGAAGGGTCTTATAAAGGCATTTTTACACACCCATTTTCATAGTAGCATTGTCAGAGTAGCTAAAATGCAGAAGCAACCCAGGTGTCCAATGATGGATAAATGGATGAGCAAAATGTGACATCTACATACAATGGAATATGATTCAGCCTTAAAAAGGAAGGGAATTTTGCCATATGCTACATGGATGAACTTTGAGGACATTATGCTAAGTGAAATAAGCCAGTGACAAAAAGACAAATATTGTACAATTCCACTTACATGAGCAGCAAATACATAGAGAAAAAAATAGACTGAAGAGCCAAAATAGAATGATGGTTGCCAGGCACTGGAAGGATGGGTTCATGGGGAGTTATTGTTTAATGAGTATAGAGTTTCAGTTTGGCAAGAAGAACAGTACTGAAGATGGACGGTGATGGTGGTTACAAAATAATATGCATGTACTTAGTACCACTGAGGACTACACTTGAAATGGCTAAGATGGTAAATTTTAAGTTATGTGTATTTTACCACAATAAAAATTGGAAACCTTTGTAATATTTTATTAACATCACAGTTATTATTGTGGGTCATTCTGAAGAAAGTCATGGAGTTTATCACTGAAAATGGGAACCAACACATTGTTGTCAGAAAGTATTAAGAAAGGTCACAGGGTTTGAGGCATACACCAGCAGGATTCAAAAAACCAAAGATAAGTGGATGGAGAATTAATTGATGACTGTGGTCCCAACTATATTTGCTGGGACAAGATCAAGGTCAGGGAAAAAGAAACATAGTGAACATTTTTTTTTTTTTTTTTTTTTTTTTTTGTGGTACGTGGGCCTCTCACTGTTGTGTCCTCTCCCTTTGCGGAGCCCAGGCTCCGGATGCGCAGGCTCAGCGGCCATGGCTCACGGGCCCAGCCGCTCCGCGGCATGTGGGATCTTCCCAGACCGGGGCACAAACCCACGTCCCCTGCATCGGCAGGCGGACTCTCAACCACTGTGCCACTAGGGAAGTCCGGTGGACATTTTTTATCCATACAAAAGATAAACTAAAAGATTGAACCTATGAATAAGGAATTCCTAGTATGTTTATTTTAGAAATAGTTGCACACTCTCTACTAAGTAAATTTAATTTTCTTTTAATCTATTGTGCAGAATAGTATATCATATACATGGTAAAAAATTAAGTAGATATACAGTAAAATAGAGGGAAAAGTATGCTTTCCTCTTCATTTCTTCCAAAAAAAAAAAAAACTGTTACAGCTAAATGGATTTTAAAATATAGTTATTACTTTATATTTTGTTTGTCATAACCTGTTAAAAATATTTGAAAAGAATTTCATTCATAGATAACATAATGTATAAAGCATATAAAAGAGCCATGATAGCTCTACATAAAAAACAAAACAATAACAACAAATATTCAAACCAAAATACTACAAAACTCTACTAAACTTTAGTAAATAACTAATACATAGAGATGAATAGAAAGTTATTCCACATACTTTAATTGAAATGATAATTAAAACTATAAGATGTAAATATGTAAATGCTATATTCTATTGAATAGAATAGAAACAAGACCCATGGCTGCCCACATTCTACTCAGGGAGATTACACAATTGTGTGGATCACTGGGAATCACCTTGGGGTGCATCCGCCACACCTGGAAGGACATATACTATGAAAGTAAATGAAACAAACAATACAACTTGTGCATATGGAATAATGTCAACCATAAACACATATTTATCAGACAATATCTTGGGCTGAAATAAATCCACTACCAAATTTTAAGAAATGGTAATACATAATTTTTGACTTAAAAATTCCTTAAAACAGAAAGGAGCACATTCTAGAAGTAGTGAGGTGAGTTTTAGCTAAAACAAACAAAGGAATAGCTAATTGCTATTAAATGTAACCAGAAAACTTAAATGCACCATATTTTTATTTTATCCTCATATACTTAGCACAGCCTCCAGACCTTGATTTCAGGATTCTGTATTATATAATGAGATTTTCACTTACCACATATTAAATCCAGTTTCAGAGACAACTTAATATCAGAGGAATTTACATATGTCCAAGGTTTTCCAGTGACCTGATCCCCCTTTTAAATTTAAATTCCCATAACTAAAGAAATGGACGTTTCAAATCCAAGGTGAGTTATCAGAATACTTGAAAATTTTCCTGACTACCCTTCTTCTTTGCTAAATATTTCTTTTGGTATCAGCTATCATACCAGATGTGAATGTAAAACAATTTTTTTAAAATAGATCTTTATTGGAATATAATTGCTTCTCAATACTGTCTTAGTTTCTGTTGTACAAAAGACTGAATCAGGCAAAATGTTAAATGATCTTCAGACTCTAGCAATAAGATCATCCAAATAAGCAGCAGAAGTAAAGCAAGAAACAAACAAGCAAAACGTTGCCATTTTATTTTGGGGGGCGGGGCAGGGGAAGTATTCCATGGGAAGTTTCTATGAGTTCTGCCCAGGAACACACCATGTGAGGCAGTGAAGCTGTTCTCATCAATCTTGAATCAACCTTTTTATTAATTCCAATCATTGCAGATAATATTTTTGAAAAATGCAATGAAAATTAAAATGTCAAAGACATATAAAAGTCCTGTTTTTAATATTACAACAAACATAAAATTACTTGGCCATAATTTCTAAGTTTCTATAAAATTTTCTAAATGGTTACTCTGAATTTTGTTCTTTCTCTAATCATGAACTGGTTACAAAATTTGGTGGATCTAAACCCCTGTGCAGACAAAATTATGAAGAGCAATGATACTGGAAAAATCTTCTTGATATAATTGCTAAAATTTATATAATAGAGATTTTATAGAGCTATTTATTGTAGTGTTCCTTAAGGTAGGTATAGAATAATGCCAAATTAAATTTTAAGAGCATACATTCTGTGAAGGACTAAATGTCCAAAGAAACAACTCTTTAATGGTATAGATTTAATCTAAGGATAAACTTTAGAATAGTTGAGAAAATGTTTCACTATACATTTATGTCAGAAAATTGTCTACAAGGGCTTCCCTAGTGGCGCAGTGGTTGAGAGTCTGCCTGCCGATGCAGGGGACATGAGTTCGTGCTCCGGTCTGGGAAGATCCCACATGTCGCGGAGCGGCTGGGCCCGTGAGCCATGGCCTCTGAGCCAGCGCGGGAGCCTGTGCTCCGCAACAGGAGAGGCCACAACAGTGAGAGGCCCGTGTACTGCAAAAACAAACAAAAAAACAAAAAAAAAAAAGAAAGAAAATTGTCCACAAATATTATTTCTCCAAACATATTATAATAATGATTGAGGAGCAGGCAGATAGTTTAAAGTTATGCTTTCTCTAAAGATCTTGCTTCAGGTAGATCAATATGTATTTTCAAACAATCACAGTCGGAAGTTCTAACATTCTTTTGAAAATCAAGCTACATTAATAAGCATATTCCTAAACAGAGAGCTACTTTACTTTAAAGAATGGATTTAAGGGAAAGAATATGATTTCATTCTAAGGATACAGTACAAGTTTGTCTCTAATAATTTGAAAATAATGATTGAAGGACTGAAATTCTGCATTATTGAATTTTCAATATTGCAATTGATAACTTTTGATTAAGATTGCCCATTGCAGTCAAACGCACATAAAGAAAACTGAATTAAACCTGTAGACATTGTCGCTAAGTAATTTCACTTTCCGGTGAACCCCAAGATGAATTATTTGATACATTTACTCTCAGATAACTTATAGATTTTATATAGTTTATGCACTTGTTGGAAAAATGCCAATTAAATATTGGATGACATCTGCCAAAATAAGTAATATGGTTTAAATATACTTGACATTGTGCCATTTTGCCATTCTGTTTGCAACTGATGAGGCTGTAGAGCTAATTGTCTGTTGAGTCCACTTTGACAGTATGAAAATAAAACCTTATACTTAGCACTGAAGAAAATCCATTTAATTTTCTACCTCACAGCAGGAAGGGGTGCTTTAAGTTCATTCAAAACTGAGTTTAAATAATTAAGGTAGGTTTAAGCCATTAAAATATGTAGAAATAATAAAGTAGGGTACAATGAACTATGTTAAAAATATTAACTGATGTATTTTGAAACTATTAATTTTGACCCTTTTTATTAAATACAGGTTCTATATCTATATAAAAATAATTTAGGGATCATGTTGACTTATTACATCTTTCCCTGTATCAATCTGTGTCCACAGAATTAAAGTTTGAATGATGAATGCATATTTTGATCTTACAAAATTCTAGGATTAGATCCTGAAAAATGATGGGAAGTATAACTATGTTCCATTAAAGAATAGCCATGCCCTGGTCCTCCTGCTCTATGTGATTAATGGTGACCTCAAAACCCACACATGCAAGCTGTGGAGGATTAGACTGGCATACATTTTAGTGTGAGTAAAATAATGGGTGCTCAACTGGGAGTGAAATTTGTAAGTTTTCTATTTCAAAAATGGGATAGATGCCATTTTATGTCCAGCTAGTTGTGACAATGCCCTTGGTGTACTAAGGCCACACCAATATGAAATTAAAGGACTCTGCCAGTCGGGCTTCCCTGGCGGCACAGTGGTTAAGAATCTGCCTGCCAATGCAGGGGACACGGGTTTGAGCCCTGGTCTGGGAAGATCCCACATGCCGCGGAGCAAATAAGCCCGTGTGCCACAACTACTGAGCCTGCGCTTTAGAGCCCGTGAGCTACAGCTACTGAGCCTGCCTGCCTCAACTACTGAAGTCCACCCACCTAGAGCCTGTGCTCCACAACAAGAGAAGCCACTGCAGTGAGAAGCCCGCACACCGCAACGAAGACCCAAAACAGCCAAAAATAAATAAATATATAAATAAATAAATAAATTTATTAAATAAAAAAAGAGAGAAGGACTCTGCCAGTCATAATAGACTTTTGGATGGGAGAAAGTGCTTCACGAACTCTATTTTAGAGGAGTGGCTTTCATTTATTTGTGTGCATATTTATTTACTTGATTAAGTGATTAGTGATATGCAACAGGAGAATTAAAGGCATCTGAATTTCCCTTAAATTTTAAAGTTGAGAAACAATGTTTCCCATGTCTTAATCAGCATCTATTTTACATGCTAACTTTGCATTTGGTTAGATTCAACAATCTGGCCTTGGGAAGGAGCAGGTGACATTAGGTATCCCTAATGTTTCCTTAGGGATAATTACTACTATTTTTGCAAAGCTATCATCTGGGACTTGACTTAGTTAAGACTAGGTTGTCAACAAAGCAGAGACCGAGGTTATCATTGAGAACTACACTCCCAGGTAGCAGGAAAGAGGGACAGATTGAGGCAGGAAAGGAGAGAACCCATCCTGGAACGTATTATCCAGCTACTAACTGCTAAGTGAAACTGATCATTGGTTCTACAGCACATTTCCAGGGACACCTCATTAAAGGCATCCTGAGATCTTGTATGGTGGTAGGAAAAAAGGAGAATTTATTCACCTCTCCCATCTCCCGTTGATCAAATATTTTCCCCATGGGCTAACTCCAGTCACAAATGCATGAAAACATAGCAGAGAGTTCCTAGCATTCACACCAAAAAAGAAGTCACTGCTGGAGCTGGTCACTAGAGCAATGGCTGGAACTAGAAACTTGAAAGGAGATAATTTTAGGTTTTCATGAGAAGCCGTTCATTCAACCATACAAGAGTTATCAAATGTCAAACTAGCAATAAAAGATAAAATACAAAGTTCCTGTTAATAAATTATTTCATTTTAAATATGTTTTTAGTTTTAGTTATGCTACAGTTTTCTGTAAGTATAGTGCCTTCTTATTAGTTTATAAGGAAAAAACTAAAACTATCATTTTCACATGTGACATTTTATAGGTTAAAGAAAGTCCCAAAGAATCTTCAAATAACCCCTGGCACTAATAAGTCAGTATAGCTTGGTCAAGGGTAAAGTATTAATATACCCATATATCAGTAATAACAACTGGAATTTGAATTTGAAAGAAAATAAAAACACTTATAATAGTATAAAAAAAGGAGGAAGACTTAGTTCTTCACTAATTTTAACAAATCCACCACGCTAATGTTAGATGTTAATACTAGGGAAAACTGTGTGTGGGGAATATGTGAACTCATTATCTTTCCAATTATTCCATAAAAATGTTCTAAAATTTATATATATATATATATATATATATATATATATATATGATAATGGTAGAAAATATATCCATTATGTGAAGTGGGTCAGGATTTCCAGGTGGTGGAGCGGGAATTATTGCCAGTTTGGGAGCATTTAGCCAACGTTATGAAACTTTATAAGATGCTTGATTCCTCATCTCTAAAAGGATGTGATTATCTATAAAACCTGAATTACTGCTTCTATCTTTAATGTGTGAAAATGTTTTACAGTCTCAACAAGTCCTGTTATTATTCAGTTTACTAGATAAACAATAATCTTAGTGTAGAGCTTTGAAATACTAGAATATACTTTTGAACATATGGTAAATTCTTAGTGGATGGATTGTCTGGGAGTTGAAGATTAGCAGAGGAAGGTCACGGATTAAGCAAAAAAATAATTGAAACAAAACTAAGCCTACACAAAATGACTTCCCCCTTGGCTATGTCTTCGTTCTGTTTTCTACATAATACAGCACATACATATTCAATGCTGTACACATTTGTTTTTATTTTTCCCAGTTAGCCACCATCTTTTCTTCTTTTTATAAATGCCCTTCCTTGACTTGGTTTCATTCTATTTTGTGCAAGGAAATGTTAAATATTAACATTATTTAAAGTTCAAGCTGAGTTTCTTAAATCCCACTCCATTGTTTGAATTTGATTCACCACCCAGAAGTCCCACTCAAGCACTGTTCCATTCAGACAGCTTGAAAGGAAACATTGCTCCTTCAGTTCAGATGTGAGGACAAATGGGCTTTCCCTCTTCAGGTGCCAGCTGGACACAACTGGACAGCTTGAAGTTGTCTGTCAAGTTTATTTTATGCAGAGATTTTATTTCTTATTGTCCCCAGTTTCAGTGGGCTGTGCTCTCTTGTATATAAACATTAATACAGAACACCATTTTTATAGCTGTCATGATTTACCTTCATGCCTCAGTTTGAAAGGCAAGCTGTTTGAAATCCCTACTCCCCCTAACACTCCACATTCTACCAACACTCCAGCTCACACATATTTCTTCTAGACAGTCAACTTTTGATATTATTTTTAAATTAATTTTGATTATCACAGATTTTGCTTTTATTTGGGCATTGTAATGTTAGGTGTATTGTAACTAAATATCTCTTCACTTCTGCCTTACAATGTGTGCACAGACAGGTAAATACTCACCATTGCCAGAGAATGATACAAATCATTTTTCTCACTGATCTGCCTTCTGGTTCATAAAAAAGCAGCCTCAGGTGGGCATGGGGTAACCCAGTCTCTTCCTTTGATCTTCCTCCCGGCTCTCCTGTTTGCTCCTCTGGCCTCCACTCCAATCTCCTGGAGGTCATGTGGGCTATGGCCTAAAATATTAGCCTTTTAAAGCTCCACCATGGGAAGAATCATACCATCTTGCATAAGGATTAATCACAGGTATTGGGACACTTTAAAGTTCAGATCTATTAGTCAAACTTATTTCTTTTTGGTACTTATTAAACAAAAACCCATCAAACATAAATTTTGATTCAAGTTGATGTTTACTGGTCAACTCTCTCATTAGGCATAAAGAAAAAAAAAAAAAAAACAAGGTCAATGTGTACCCCTGCTCATGGAATATATTATAGTGTACATATACTTAAATGCTTAAACATGATTTAAGCATTTAGAAATTCATAAAATATATCGGTTATTTTACATCATAACATTGATCAGGAATAAAGCAGCTCAAGAAAACTCCTGAATATGTCATGGGGCTGTCACTTCAAACACATCAGTATTACTGTCAGATGCTCCATCTCAGTTGCTCAAGGATGACTGAATGGCTCTGCCACAGAGTTTACAAAACGTACAAGCTCACCCACCTGCTAGCTAATTCACGTCCACCCCTGTGATTCTTGAGGATACATCTGATTGTTATAATCTAGATGAAGTGTAAAACCCTGACCATTATGGAATCAGGAAAACTTGGCTTTTATTTTCAGATTCTTAAAGCAGAATATCATTCCAATGCTTCACAAGGGTCTCATCAAATCTTTAACTCCTAATACGGTGGGTGTGGGAGCCTGACTTTTGCTGGAATTTTGGTAGATGAGTGTATGTAAATTAACATAATTATTATGATTTCTCACAATTTTGAATTGTTTTTATTCATATAACTTAATTCATTTCTTATGTCAAGTATATTTAAAAGCTGCAGTAGGCTTTGTTATTGGTTATTACAAGTAGAGAAGAAAAAAGACATGACAAACAGAGAGACATGCATTCACAAAATGTGTGAAATGGTAGATATAGTTGTTAGGAGAATAATATCTATTGTACGTATAGACTGTTACATATTTTGAAAACTGATCGAGAAAAAAAGGGCTTTTCGAAATAGCTTGAAGCTCTTTTCTGTCAGCTGCTCTAAGTGATTACAAGTGGTACCACTCATTGTGATGCCCAGAGGAGATTGTTTTGGGAAATGGGAATTGATATGATGAAATGGGATAAAATGTATTGTACTCAATTTTCATTTCATAGCCGTTATCCAAGCTGGGTAACAGAGGTTCTAAAAAGGTGGAGAGGAGAAGTCTGGGCTATGACAAATGGGTCCAATTTTTTTAAAACACACTGTGCTCCTGAAGCCAGCAGCCAGGAAGACCAGTGCCTCCCTCACAGATAACATACCATCAATTTCATTATGTTGGATGAAGTTTTAATCAGTATTTGAAGTCTTTCTGGAAAAGTTTCTACCCGACCAAAGAAATAGCTAACTGTGAAAATCTGATGCAATAATTAAGTTTCTGATCAAAAATGATACATTGGTTCTCCACATAGATGACTATGGGTGAGCCTTAAGGAATGGTAGAATTTGGATGAAGCCAATATATATAACCCTTGAAGAAAACATCTCTGATCATGGACTAGGAGAAAGGAGTCTGTATTTCTCAATATTGCCAGAGGTATTGTCACAATTTTAAAAATAAATCTATGTATTTAAGAGTTCTATCAATGCTATGGATTTAAGAAAAAAGTTGTGTTGCAGATTGCAAAGGGCTTACTCAAATGAATAGTGTAAGAGTTGAACCCAGAAGCATTTTATTAACCCCCTCACAAGTACCACCACCACCACCACCACTACCACCACACATACACACACAAAACTATTTTCTTTTTTACTAAAACGGTAGGATTTAAAAGCATTTATATTTTTAAAACTAATACTCTTTCTTTTATTTTTTCATCAATAGTAAAAAGATGTCTTGGCCCATCTAAAAATAAGAACAGCACAGGAACAAAGCTCCAATGCTTGAGCCAATAGATCACATGCTGACCTGACCACCATGTGTTCTCCATAAAAATCCTGTGTCTTAGTTTAGGGATGCAATTGAGCTATGTAATTTACCTGCAAGGTCAGAAATGCAAATGAGATAACAGAGATTAAAATGTTACCTAAGGACAACAAAAGATAAAATATTGCTATGTTAAAGCAAACACAAACTTATTGATGAAACGATCCTCAAAAAACTCTTGTACATTAATCAATCCTATCCCACCATCAATATGTACAAAAGAGTAAGTATTCCTTAGCATACTGTATTCTACATTATATGTGTTTGATTTGAGTAGGAAAGTATAGCAGAAAGTGCTGGAAAAAACAGATTACTCCATTTACATATTAGGCATTTCTGAACATCTTCCATGTGTCAAATATTTGGGAGAAAATCATGGAAAATAAGACATGATCATTTCTATGAGACTGTTATCTCCTGTAGGTGGTGGCAGAAATTTTAAAATTTCAATTAAAATGTGATAAAGTTTTGCCCACTTGCAGAAAATAAATTGTGTAAAATTATTCAAGTTTTTACACGAAGTTCTCACGAGTATGATGGAAATTCAGCATTCAGGCCTTCTTGTGATGGAGGGATGAGTGTGCACTCAGGTTACACACCTGCCACACACACATACACAGAGCTTCATGGGGTTCCATATTATTACAACACATGGTTTAACATTTAAAATAACAAACTTCCTGAGAATTCTGCTGGTTGTTGTTGTCTAAGAAGATGATAACCTAGCAGTGTTTATCAACTCATTGTCAGAACTTTTTCAAAAAGTAAGATCACCAAATTGTTATATTGAATAAAGAATTAGATTTATGAATTATAATTATATTTATAAAATGTTGATATGATAGGAAGTTAATAAAGAAAAACTACTAATTAATTATAATCAAATTTTAAATTTTATCCAATTCTCATAAAGATGCAAATTAGGAAAAGTTTAATCAATGTATAACAAAGTCGTGTCAAGATATTTCATATATCAGATATGCGTTAAGCGCCTATTTTTTGTTTTGCAAAATTCAGAGGCTGTGGATAGATAGTAATTGTGTCATAGGAACTAGTCTCAAGAAATGCACAGTACAACAGGGAAGAGAAGATGAAAAATCTAAGATTACACTGTGTTATAATATCCCTATAGTAAATGATTATCAGGGAGGCTTTTTTATTTTTATATTTTTTCCTCAGAGGAAGAGTATCCAAATCCAGTAGAACTTGTGATTCAGGGAATGACAAAAGGGCTAATGTTTGAGAAAGGTCCTGAAAGTATTTTGGAATTGGAAAAATGGAAAAGAATGGAAAGAATAGAATAAAAATCAATTGAAATTTGAAGAGTAAAACTAATTGATAAGCATGGAGTAATAACTCAATGAAAGGTCATGATAAAGGTGCAGATGGTGAAGATGTCAAAGGCATGGAGTCACTGTATAGTAAGTAAAATAATCAGAATTTACTCTAGAAGATAATTTGATAATATTGAAGGATTTGATCAGGGATGTGACATTATTAGCTAGATATTAGAAAATTCATTCTAGTTGAAGCATGAAGTATGGGCTAGAGACAATACTTGTTATCTATGGGTTTTTTTTTGATGATAAGCATTCTGATGTGTGAGGTGATATCTCATTGCAATTTTAATTTGTATTGGTCTGATGATTAATGATATTGAGTATCTTTCCAGGTACCTGTTAGCCATCTGCATGTCTTCTTTGGAAAATTGTTTATTAAAAACTTCTGCCCATTTTTTTTAACTGGGTTGTTTGTTTTTATGATGTTGACTTGCATGAGCTGTTTATATATTGTGGATATTAACCTTTTATTAGTCATATTATTTGCAAATATTTTCTCCCATTCAGTAGGTTGACTTTTTGTTTTGTGGATGGTTTCCTTTGCTGTGCAAAAACTTTTACATTTAATTAGACCCCGTTTGTTTACTTTTGATTTTATTTTCTTTGCTTTAGGAGAAGATCCAAAAATATTGCTATGATTTATGTCAAAGTGTGTTCTGCCTATGTTTTCCTCTAGGAGTTTTATGATTTTGAGTTGAGGGAGCAGCCAAAAACACCCATCTCCCAGATTCTTCCTGAAAGGAGATTGACTGCATAGTTTACCAACTTTGTCTGGGGGCCTGGCTTCCAATCAGCCTGCATTCAGGTGCTCACTGGGATCTTCCTGGGAGCCCAGCAAAACTGGTGGATACTTCCCCCACATTTTCCCTCTGGTTATCTCCAACAAGAAAACCAGGTCTACAGCTTTTCACTGGAAGGAGCTTGTCCACACAGCTAATTGACTTTTGAAACTGCCCCCTGAGAGGTAAGCCCCTGAGTCTCCTGGCTCTTATAACCCATGGGACTTGGCATTTACAAGTTCCACAGGACCATATTAAACAAAAAAGTCATTTTTTAAATGGATGTGCAAGCACTTCTTAAAGGCTCAGGATGGAGGAAACAGGCAAAAATTACCCATTTCCCAGTTTCTCCCTAGAAAGGATTTGACTACACACTTCTCTCCTGCTGCCAGAGGGTCTGGCTTCTAATCATCCTGAATGTGATTTTGACAAGGATCCTCCAAGGAGCGTAAAAGAGCTGGTTGAATAAGTCTCTTGCCATTTCCCCATGGCTCATTTCAACAGGCAAGTCTCCAGCTACTCCTTGCAAGGAACTTGTCCAAATATTTAGCACCCCAGCTACTGTGGCTGCCACCAGGGGGACCAGCTCCCAAATCAGTCCCAACTGAGTAACTGACAGGACTCAGCATTCATGAGTTCACTGGGATAACACAAAACAACAAGGTAGTTCTATTTGGTTCATAAGCATTTGCAGAGACAATATCTCCATGACTCAACAAAGTGAGTAGGCAAAAACAAAAACAAAACAAAAACACCCTTCCTAAGAGGGCCCTTAGAGGGACCAATACTTCATACCTAACATCCTGACTTTCTCAGCTGTGGCCAAAATGGCAAGTTCTAATTAGCCTGCCTCAGGGAGCTGAATGGGCAGGCAATTAGTAATCTTCTGGGAGCCTAAACAGGCAAATGTGCCTTTGGGACACTGATGGGTACACTCTCACTTACTGGGAACCAATAAGAACAAAGATGGCAGCTTGAAAAATCACAAAGATTTCAATGGTAAATAGGAGCTCAGGCTAGCCTGGTTGAAGAGGTTCTTCTCTTGTATAGGGTAAATCTTTCAAAGCTGGGAGAGGAGGCTATTTTATCTTATTCCCAGAAAGGAAGACAAGAGTCAAGGAAAATGAAGAAACAGGGAAATATGTCCCAAACAAAAGAACAAGATAAATCTCCAGAAGCTAACCTTAATGAAATGGAGTTAAGTGATTTACCTGATAGAGAGTTCAAAATAATGTTCATAAAGTTGCTCATCAAGGTCAGGGGAGAAATTTATGGACAAAATGATTCTTCAGCAAATATAGAGAATATTAAAACATACCAAAGAGATATTATAGAGTGGAAGAATACAATAACTGATCTGAAAACTTCAATAAAGGAGTTCAATAACAGACTATATCAAGCAGAAGAAAGTGTCAGCAAACTTGAAAACAGGGTATTGGAAATTGTCCAGTCAGAGTAGTAAAAAGAAAAAGGAAAAGAGTGAAGATAGATTAAAGGACCTTTGGACATCAAGAAGATCAATAAACAAATTATAGGGGTCTCAGAAGGAGAAGAGAGAGAGAAAGGGGCAGAAAGCTAGTTCAAAGAAATAATGGCTGGACAGTTTCTTAACCTGGGGGAAAGAAACAGACATCCAGATTCAGGGAACCCAAAAATACCAAATAAAAGGAATACAAAGAGGTCCACACTGAGACATGTTGCAGTTAAAGATGAAGAGGGAATCTTTACAGCAGAAAGAGAAAAGCAACTTGTTACAAAAGGAAACCCCCACAAGACTATCAGTAGAATTTTCTGCAGAAACTGTACAGGACAGAAAGGAGTGGGATGTTATATTCAAAATGTTGAAAGAAAAAAACAAACAAACAAAAAGCCTCAACTGAAAACACTCTACCCAGCAAAGTTGTCCTTCAGAATTGAGGGAGAGATAAACAGATTCCCAGATTAAAAACAGCTAAAGGATTTCATCACTAGACCTGCCTTACAAGAAATGTTAAAGGGAGTTCTTTAAGCTGAAATGAAAAAATGCTAATTAGTAACATGAAAATATATGAAAGTATAAAACTTGCTGGTATAAATAAATATATAGTTAATTTCAGCATACACTAATATTGTAATATTGGTGGATAAATCACTTATAACTCTAATGTAAAGGAAAAAGGACAAAAGTATTAAAAATAACTATGAGTACAATAATTTGTTAAATGATACACAGTATAAAATGATGTAAGTTGTGACATAAAAAACATAAAATATGGAGCTTTTGTATATGTTTGAATGTTTGAATCTGAGCTGTTATCAGTTAAAAATAAACTGTTATAGCCATAAGATGTTCTAGATAAACCATATGGTAACTAAAACAAAAATCTACAGGAGGTACACAGAAGATAAAGGGAAAGGAATCAAAGCACCCCACTGCAGAAAATCATCAAATAACAAAGGAGGCAGGAAGAGAGGAAGAAAGGAACTACAAAATAACAAGAAAATATTGAATAAAATGGCAATGGTAAACTCATGTCTATCTATAATATTTTTTAATATATGGAGATTAAATTCTCCAATCAAAAGACATAGAGTGGCTGAATGGATTAAAAACAAAAATAAACAAACAAGCCAAGAACCAACTCTATGATGCCTACAAGAGACTTAATTCAGCTTTAATGACACACATAGAATCAAAATCAAAGGATGGGAAGGATATTTCATGTAAAAAAAAAAGAGAGAAAGAGAGTAGACATAGCTATATTTCCATCAGAAAAAAATGTATACTATAAGATAAAAACCATAACAACAGAAAAACAGCAATATTTTATTATATAATAGTAAAGGGGTTAATTCATCAAGAAGATATAGCAATTATATGTATTTCTTGACCCAACATCAGAGCACCTAAATATATAAAACAAATATTAACAGATCAGAAGAGAGAAACAGACAGCAATTCAATCATAGCAGGGAGTTTAATATCCAGCTTCCAAAAATGGACAGATTAACCAGACAGGAAATCAATAAGGAAATATTAGACTTAGACTACGTGTTAATTTAGTAGTAAACGGACATAGCAGACATATAGGATATTTCATCCAACAGCAGCAGAATACTATTATTCTCAAGCACATGTGGAACATTCTCTGGGATATATCATACGTTAGGCCACAAAAGAAGTCTTAATAAATTTAAGGCTATTGAAATTATATAAGCATATTTTCCAATTACAATAGAATGAAGCTAAAAATCAATTACAAAGGAACAGGAAAATTTACAAATATATGGAGATAAAGCACATACTCCTGAACAACCAATGGGTCAAAGAAGAAATAAAAAGAGAAATCAAAAACATCTTGAGACAAATGAAAACAGAAACACAACATATCAAAACTTAAGAGATGCCACGTCAGTAGTTCTAAGAGGGAATTTTATAGCAATAAATATCTACATTAAAAAAGGAATATCTCATAGAAACAACTCAGTTAGTAGAAGGAAGGAAATAACAAAGGTCAGAGCAGAAATAAATGAAATAGATGTTAAAAAACAATAGAAAAGATCAATGAAACTAAGAGCTGGTTTTCTGAAAAGATAAACAGAACTGACAAACCTTTAGCTAGACTAACAGAGAATAAAAGAAAATTCAAATAAATAATAACATAAATGAAAAAGGAGATACGAGAACTCATAACACAGAAATACTAAGGATCATAAGAGCCTACTATGAACAACTATATGCCAACAAATTGGATATCCTGGAAGAAACAGATAAATTCCTAGAAACAGACAACCTACAAGGACTGAATTATGATAAAACAGAGCATCTGAACAGACGAATTATTTGTAAGGAGATCAAATTATTAACCAAATTCCTCCCAACTAAGACAATTCCAGAACTAGATGGCTTAACTGGTGAATTCTATCAAACATTAAAAAAAATCCAATCTTTCTTAAATTCTTCCAAAAAATTGAAGAGGAGAGAACAGTTCCAAGCTTATTTTATGAGGCATGCATTACCCTGATACCAAAGGCAGACAAGGACACTACAAGAAAAGAGAACTATAGGCCAGTATCTCTAATGAACATAGATGTAGAAATTCTCAACAAATATTAGCAAACTGAATTCAAAAGTACATTCAGAAAATCATACACCATGACCTAGTGAGATTGATTCCAGAACGCAAGATGGTTCAACATAGGCAAATCCATAAATATGATATGCCACATTAATGGAATGAAGGATAAAAAATTATATGATCATTTCAAAAGATGCTGGAAAAAAGAAAGACATTTAACGATATCCAACATACTTCCATGATAAAAACTCTCAGTAATGTGATTATTCCTTGTATAATTTGGATATTAGCCCTTATCAGATATATGGGTTGTAAATATTTTTTCCTATTCCATAGGTTCCCTTTTCTTTTGGTTCATAATTTTCTTTGCAATGCAGAAAACTTTTAGTTCACTGTAGTCTTACATGTACATTTTTGCATTTGTTGGTTTTGCTTTCAGTATAATATCCAAAAAAAAAAAATGCCAAGAACAATGTCAAGGAGCTTACCCCCTATGGTTTCTGCTAAGAGTTTTGTGGTTTCAAGTCTTGCATTCAAGTCTTTCATCCATTTTGATTTGATTTGTGTGTATTGTATAACATAGGGGTCTGATTTTATTTGTTTGCATGTATATATCCATTTTTCCCAACACCATTTAATGAAGAGATTATCCTTTCACCATTGCATATTTTTGGTGTTTTTGTCAAAAAATAATTGACCATATATGCATGAGTTTAATCCTGGGCTTTCTATTTTGTTAACCTATATATCAGTTTTTATATCAATACCATATTGTTTTGCTTAGTATATCAAACTACATGTAATATAGTTTGAAATCAGGAAGCATAATGTCTACTGCTTTGTTGGTCTTTCTTAAGTTTGCTTTGGTTATTTGGAGTCGTTTATAGTTCCATACCAACCTGTGGATTTGTTTTGATCTATTTCTATGAAAAATGTCATTGGAATTTTATAGATATTGCATTAAACCTGTAGATCACAATGGGTAACAAGGACATTTTAACGATATTAATTATTCCAATCCATGAACATGGGTGATCTTTGTATTTGTCTGTGTCTTCCTTAATAAATTAAAAACAGAAATACTATATGATCCAGCATTTCCACTTCTGAGTGTGTATCAAAGAAATAAAATCACTATCTGAAAGACATATCTATACTCCAATGTTTATTACAGAGTTTATTTGCAATAGCTAATGAATGTAAGCAACCTAACTGTATGTGGATGGATGACTTAATAAAGGAAACGTGGCATATGTGTATACACAAAGAATATTATTCAGCTATACAAAAAAGGAAACACTGTCATTTGCAACAACATGGATGGACCTGGAAGGCATTATGGTAAGCGAAATTAGCCAGGTAGAGAAAGACAAATACTACAAGGTATCATTTATATGTGGAATCTAAAAAAAAAAAAAATTATTTTTAAAGTTGAATTCATAGAAACTGAGAGTAGAATGGTGGTTTCAAGAGGCTGGGCATGAGAAAAATGAGGTGAGGTTGGTACAAAGTATAAAAATCTTTCATTTATAACATGACTAGTTTGAGAATCTGATGTATAGCATGGTGACTATAGTTGAAGTACTATACTGTACAACTGAAATTTTCTAAGAGAGTAGAACTTAAATGTTATTACATGCAAAATTAGTAAATATGTGAGGTGATAGATGTGTTAATTAACCTGATTGTGGCAATCCCTTCACAATGTGCACATGTATCAAATCATCAAGTTGTTGCACTTTAAATATATTACAGGGGTTTTGTTGTTGTTGTTATTGTTGTTGTTAATTAGACCTTAATAAAGCTGAAAGGAAAAAAAATTGAAATTATAGTGAAAATTGACTATAATGAATTAACCCTACTAATATAACTTTATACATGTGAAATGACACATTTATTAAATTGTAATGTGTGATACTAATTGTAAGGTAGCAAAGCATGAAAATCTTAATTAATGGAACACACATAACTACCTGATGGTGCATCTATACAACAGATTCCTAAACATTTCTAAAGAAATACAATAAGTAAGCTCCAAGAAGAGAAAAGCATATAGGACTAATCATTGCAAATATACTGAGAAACTAATAAAGCCAGTTACCTACAGGTGGTAGGCATGGATGCTGGGAAATTGAGGCAAAAGAGAAATTTAATATATTTATTAACATATAATATATATAGAATATATGACACACATATATCTTCATGTCTATATTATGTATGTATGCATCTCTAAAATACTGGTAATTGAAAATTCAAAACTTGCTGGAAGTGAATGCAGATCTATAGTTTTCCTCATGCATTTTGTCAATCCTTATCTGCTCTGTTAAGTTACGAGTAACATAACCTAAACCAAAAGAGAGGGCAGAAACAGAAAAAGAGGAGGGGGAGTTATATTAAACTTATTTTACAAAATTAACATTGATATTAGTATATTATTTCAAATTTGGTTAAAGGGCCTTATGTTTTTCTAATTTATTAGTTTTAATCTCTTTATCTTCCTTTAAATAAAGATTTTTAATGGATTTTAAGGTGTTTTCAATTTAAAGAAAAAAATAAATAAAAACTTTTAACAAGTCAAAACAAGAGGAGTTGGAAAGATCTAAAATCCTGATATTAAAGAATATATATTTGGGGCTTCCCTGGTGACGCAGTGGTTGACAGTCCGCCTGCCGATGCAGGGGACATGGGTTCGTGCCCCGGTCTGGGAAGATCCCACATGCCGTGGAGCAGCTAGGCCCATGAGCCATGGCTGCTGAGCCTATGCATCTGGAGCCTGTGCTCTGCAACGGGAGAGGCCACAACACTGAGAGGCCCGTGTACCGCAAAAAAACAACAACAACAACAAAAAAAACTATATATATTGAAAAAAAGTCATAATTACTTACATCATGTAACTACAAGGTGTAATTCTAAGTGTTTTTCACTTATTTAAGCTTAAAAGTACACAGGTATATAGGTTAGTTTTGATAAAATATATATCTTTAATAATGAAATTATTCTTTTCATTGCATGTGAACACAATAAAAAGTTACATATCTAACCAATAATAGCTGCATAGATGATATTTCCTCTTTAAAAATATTTTGTTTCACAGCTCTATGTGCTTCTTAAAATATGTTTTGAAAGAAACTTATACCAAAAGGAAAACTTGTAGCATAATTAGAGTAAGAGAGCATATTACTTTTATTGTGTAAATTAAGTGTATTCTATTGGTAAAATAGGGATAAAATTGGAAATGGATAGATAATTGGCAATGTCTACATAAGTAAATGTGTTAGTGCTGAGTTGTGTGTATGTGTGTGCGTGTGCACACACATAAATATATGACTCTACGAGATTTTTATTGAACTGGACAATGAGAAAACTCTCATTTGTTTATATCTCCATTTCCTTAGTTACAGAAAAGAATGAAAAACAAGACTATTTTATTCTAAAGTTTATTAATGATGAAGAAAGCTGCTGCTCCTAAAACATGAGAGATTGACATCAAATTACTTTAGTTACAGTAAGATCCCTTTGTTGTACATTGTATGACTTTACCAACAATACTGAAATACTATAAAGATAGTATCACAAATCTTTTATTTTTGTTTTAGTATATGTTTCCCTCAATAAATAGATAAAATATGTATAACTCCATCTAATATTGGTTAGATATGTAATTTATTTTAGCCCTAACATCCAGTTAAATAAATAATTTTTATCACTAAAGATATATTTTTTAATCAAACTTAAATAATTTTGTTGACCTGGGTATATTTTTGAAGCCTAAATATGTAAAGGAATATGAATAGAACTATGTTTTGAGCCAGGAAGATCAGAAAGCCATCCCACAGGATAAATATTAACTCCACCTAGGCATTCAATATTCAGACTTCAGAAAACCAAAGACAAAGAGAAAATTTTGAAAGAAACTAGATGTAGGTGAAAACAAAAATGGAAACAAAAACAACTTACCTATAGAGGAACATGGGTAAGAATTAAGAATTATAGCACCTTTTCTTCAGAAATCATGCAAACTGAATGAGAACAGAGTAACATGTTTAATGTGATGCGAGGAAAATAAACACACCAATACAGGATTCTGTATCTATTCAAATATGAAGAATAAATACAGCTTTTCTCATATTTAGAAATGCATATTGCAAACTCTAGAAAAAGACCAAAATATATTTTAAAGATCTGTGTAATCAATGTGCAAAAAGAGGAGGTAAAATAAGTAGAATTATACAAATAATGATTAGTTAAAAACAGAAGGCAGAATAAGAAGGAGGAAAATAAAAAAGAACACATGAAATAAATATAACACATTTACAAATATGGTAAATATTAACAAACTCTATACTCACTTTGTATGTGAACAGCCTACAGATCAATTAAAAGACCAGTGATTGTTAGTGTGAACAAAACACAAGAAGAAGTTATATGCAGCATGTAAGAAATGCCCTTTAAATATAAATTTAGGATACATTAAATAAAATGATAGAAAAAGATATGGAGTATTAATACTAATCAAAATAAAACTGGAGCATATACATTAATTTCCATAAAAAAAGATTTTAGAGCATGGAAATTTACCAGGGATAAGGAGAGGAACTGTATAATGATAAAGAGGTTAATTTTCCAAGAAAACATAACAATCCTAAATATTTATGTAGCTAACAATAGATCATCCAAATATGTGAGGCAAAAGCTGAAAAAACTGCAAGAAGAAATAGACAAATATACCACTGGACACTTCAATACCTCTCTTTCAGTACTAATAGATCAAGTAAGTAGAAAATCAGTAAGGATATAGTTGGTATCAATTTGCTAAAATATCTTTCAGAAAATAGAAGCAGAAGGAATACTTCCTAACTCAACCAAAAACCTGGTATTATTCTAATTCCAAAACAAGATATGTAAGGCCAGCAGGTCCGGGGAAGGGCCTAGGGAGCCAGACGAAACCCCCGCCAAAGTGGCTGATGCAACTGACACCTGACATTACCACACCACTCGGCGGCACCCGTCTTCCCGCTCCCCAAGGGGCGGAACCAATGGCTCTGAGGCTGATGCAACCAACACCTGACATTGCCACAACACCCGAGAGATTACAAAAAAAAAGGTTGCTTCACACAGTAAGCGCCTCCCCTGCGTCCACCCCTATAAATTTTGTTCATGCCCGCACCCGGGCGTGACTTCTCTGGCCCTTTTCTCTCGGACCAGTGAACCTCGCCCGGGAGCGTTCCCAAATAAAGCTTGTTTAAGCTCTCCTCCATCTTTGGTGCCGTTCCTTACAAGATAAAGACATCATAAGAAAAGAAAAATACAGACCACTGTCTTTCATGAATATAATTGCAAAAATCTTCAAAAATATTAGCAAATCAAATTCAACAATGTATAAAAAGAATTATGCACCACAACCAAATGGGATATGCAACATCCATTATTTCAATGGATGTTTCAACATCCACTATTTCAACTTTGGAAGTTCAGTTAGTGCAACACACTACATCAACAGGTTAAAGGAGAAAATCATATGATAATATCAGTTGATGTTGAGCAAGCATCAGTGGATACTTGGCAAAATCTAAAGTGCAATCCGGATAAAAACTGTCAGCAAATTGTGAAGAGTCTCAAATTCACAAAGAATATCGGCCAAAAAAAGAAAGAAAGAAAGAAAGAAGAGAAATCTAATGTGATAATATCATATTAATGATAAGAGCATGGAAACCTTCCCTTTCAACTGAAACACAGAAATAATGTCCTTTTCACAATTACACATTTATTCAAAGATCAGCAGTTTCCAGGGTGAAGAAGTGAGGGTTGATTAGAGGAAGCACAGGAGATTATTAGAAGGGGATGAATGATATTGTAATAGTGGATACATGGCACTATGTATTTGTGAAAATCTGTAGAACTTTACAGAACAAAGAGTAGACCTTGACAAATGTAGATTAGAAAACTAATTTAGAAACTTCAGGCATATTGGGTTGAAATGCAGACCTGACATAAGAGTGTAACTGTATTAAAAATATAGGCAGTAAACCTCACTGAAAGGGGTGGGGGAAAATGATGGTGATCTCAGTAACTTTGGAAATTGCTGGAGACTGTAAGACTAAATGCAAGAGAACCTGTACATAAGCACTATGCTCTACTACATAGAATGGTTTCCCAGAGGGAAATTTGTTAATTGTGAAACAACTGTACAAGCATACTGGTTTAAAACAGTTAAGTAAATTGTTGATTGAAGGTGCAAACTAGGCTTCTTGCTGTAACTGGAATAAGATACAGATAAGAAAGGGGAAGAGGCTAGAACAATCCATGTGCTACTGGATTAGAGTTGGAGGGGTAAGAATGAGATCATATTTAGATTAATATAGATATAGATGGTTAAAGATAGAAATATTTATAAATACAATATGTGCAAATATATGTGTTAATATAAACCTGTTCTGGCATTTCAGTTGACAATAAAAACAACAGGATTCCATGAAGAAATGACTAAATCTAGGGTCATGGCAAGAAGTATGCATGATAAGCCTGGGGCATCTTACAGGCAAGTAAAAAATTGTTAAAAATAAAACAAACAGAAGAAACAAACAAAAAACAACAAAAAACCAAAATGGTTGGGAGAAATCAAAGGGACACAGGAACCAAGTGAACAAATTGCTAATGGTCAAAGCTGGACCATTTGAGCAACAAAATTAATAAATAGTATTTGATTATAATACAATATATGAAATATATATCTATGAAACTATACTGATAAAATTAAATGACTGAGTAAATAAACAAATCTGGGAGAATAGACAAATTTCTTGTGAAAAAGAATTCCAAATAATTTTTGCAGATACTCCAACTTGAAGGAGATGAATATAACCTATAACTCCCCACTTCTTAGGGGTGGATTGCACGTAGTGATGAAAATAAATGTGTATTTAAAACAAACAAACAAAAACTTCATTGAGTAACAATAATAAAACCACAACTGTAATAGAAAATCAGAAATTTTACTTTCTGACAATCAAAACAGAGAAAAAGTATCCTTTAATATGAATTTGGATAGGATATAAATTAATAGTATGATGGACAACATTAATTGATAAAATTTGAAAAAGAGTAAATGGAAGCATAAAATACATATCTCCAGTTTAGTTTCAAACCTCTTTTTCACTGAGAAGATGCATTATACATGTTTAAAATGATCTTCCCAAAATTCTCTATAACATTTTAAAGAATAATATAGATATTAATCTAGAGAATATTATAGATGGGAGGAACGCAGTGGATCAGAAACTATGAATGTCCGAAACATTAGGAACTGAACCACAGAGAAGGATTGATTTCAAATGTGGGTAAAAGGAAGCAAATCACTTAGATGCATAGAGAATAAGAAAGAATTTTCTTTCAAATAAAGGTATGGTTGTTGTGCAGAGGCAAATTTATGGACATGCACTTTCCCTAGTGTTTGTCTTAATTCTGGAAGTTCCTGGGACTTCTACAGCAGTGCTGGGCTGAAGGAAGAAAAGCACAGGCATTTGATGAATGATTAGTATGTAGGAGGACTTCTCACATTTGTAACTTTAACTAATAACCCCAAAGACTTTGTGCAGAAAGTATTATTCTTTTTTGCTACTGGTAACTTTATAACTAATACTACCAATAATGAAATGGTTAACAGCTCAGTTGAATTTAAGTTATACCAAAGCAGTCAGTTATTCTGAGATGTTAAACACTGGTTCAGGGAAGATTTGACAAGAGTTTGACAGTTTTAGTTATAGCAGGTTTTAATTTATTTTAAGGAAGATATTCTATTCCATTTACAAATTTCTACTTTTAGTGAAAGAGTACTTTTTGTTAAATTTACTGTCTATTATGCCATTAATGCAAGTCTGTTTTTGAAAAATAGGTAAACAAGAGCTTAGTAAAGGAATCTCTGAAAGATTCATAATAGGTTGGGGAAGGTCCTTTTCTTCAATTGACCTTCAGAAATTATATTTTAGAATAGTAAACTGTCTTCCAGTAAGGGCAAGTCTCATTATGTCTGTAGCAGTTTCTTTCCTCTTAGGCCAGGAGGAGGTTATTAGCATCCAAAGTATGGAACAGTCATGAGAGATGGTCATGTTAATATAGACTGGTTCAAGCCTCTTTTTGTCGTGAAATAATTACTGTTGCAAAATACAAGCAGGTGTTGAAAGAGCAGGATTAATTTGTAAGGGTTGAATGACATCATTTCAAATGGCTTATTAAACACTAATTAGATTTCAAATTGTGTGATTCTCCATATACTTAGGTTGGGAAAGTTTAAACATCTGCTTTCTCTATGATGGAGGTGAATAAGGTTACAGTTTAATTTTCCTAGGTGACAGTTTATCAAATGAAATCAAAATGGAGATGTTCTGCATCACATTTTATAGAATGAAGTGTATATCAAAATCTTCCTTGCTATTCTCCGAGTTCTTAGCCAATTAAGCAATTGTACAATTCCTTGATCTGCTCTTTGTGATTCCAGGTGTTTATGTAATGATATTACTTCAGATGTATTGTTGAATAAGAACAAGATGCTCCCGGATTGAAAAAAAACTTTCCAAGAGTGGTCAAACCCAATGCTCAATAATTCCACATTTTATCTTTATAAGTTCAGGCAACAAAATGTTTTGTTTATGCATTAATTTTTAAAAGCTGAAGTATAAATATAAAAAAATATTTTAACAAATAACACTATCAGAGGGCATGGTATTAAACTGATGTAATGATTTTAAAAAATAACAGGAATGATTATAACCATATACATCATCTTTTAAAAAGATTTATTAGACTTCTACCTACTGGACACAAGATTATGCACTTGAATTCAAGTCAAAGATAATAGCAGATATATAGCAAAATATGTTACATTCTGAACTTACAGATAAGCTGTTGCTATAATCTTAAAATATGAAACAAAATAAAATAGCAGAAGAACACTGAATGTCAACTGACTTAGCATCACTCCTAGAGAAATCTCATTTCATCTTTACCCTCTAAATGTACTGGGGAAAATCACAAAGAGTAAGATCCCCCTGAACTCGTAACAGTGCCTGTCAGGACCCCTGTGTCTCCACCTTCTTTCTTGTGGCCTTTCACCTCAGCTGTGATGCTCCAGTGAGCTGCTGAGCCACACTGGACCCAGAGGCAAAGGGAAATGTGCGTGGTCACATACACCTATCAAAATATCCTTCCATATCTTGAACCAAGTGGAAGAATTCATAAAAGCTCTATGATCAAATCCCTCTGTTGCCCAATCTACTGTCCTGTCATCATCAGCCTTCATAAACCTACATGTAGAGGACAGTACAGTCATGCAGCTGGAGACCATGTCTGATGGGAATGCATCTACTTTGCACCATAACAAGGGTTATGAGACAAATAATAACAGTCTGTCTTTATAACATTTTAAAATTCTGTTCATCATAGATATTTAACATTAATGTTCTCTTTATGTTTTAAAATATTGCACAAAAATATCTATCTGGATTACTGAGTTTTTTGAATCTCCTTAAATTTTGCTCCCGAGGCAAGTAATCACCTCAGTTTCCTCAGCCTTATCACAGCCCTGACTTTGACATTCCATAAATATTCCAAGTTTGATCTCACACAAGGTGGGCCTTTTTTTTGCATTTGTTTTCACATTCATTCCCAGATTATCCTGTAAAATCTCCTTCTTTTCGGTCAAGAGTCAGCAAAGATATAACATCTGAAATTACATTATTGATTTGCTGCTTTATTATCTGTGTCCGTTCCTTCCCATCAGTTTGTCCACTGAAAAAGCAAGTTCCATCAAAATAGGAACGTATCTATCCACTTCATCAGCTTTCCTGGCACATCATAGATGCTCAATGCTTATGTGCTGAATGAACGATTGTATAAGGTCTTACAGGGGGGTGGGGCATGTAGTTTTTGGGAAAAAAATATAGTTATTTCCTTGGCAATTTATCAGTTATCGTTACTGATATCATTACTATCATGATATTTAGTTGTCATTTCCCTGAACTTTTATCAATTATCATTCTATTTATTCAACCAAAGACAGAAAATGGAAATTATATTTGTCCATAATCACTTATAAAACTCTGTTGGCCATTTGATAAAAGAGTGGAGTGAAGAAATTCCATGCTGAAATTAGCTTAAGCACATAAGACCCCCACTGGATGCTATAAACGGTAGGGGACCCAGCGTGCCTTAGGTAGAGGCTTTGTTTTGGAGTCATGGTGGAGGTGGAGTCCTACCTCTCTGGCCTCAGAGGTGAAATGTGTTGTCCGCCACAGTCAGAAGTTTGTCATGTAAGCAGAGAGATTAGTGAAGATTTTAAAGTCCAGTATCTTTGTATGAAAGGTAATTTACCTGCTGTGCAGAGGACTTATGGAAAAGGTCTTCTCTGGTAGTGAGGACAGTAAGGCCGTGAGTCAGCAAGGGTTTCCGGTTGCTTCTCAGATGGAATATGAACAACAGAGACTGGTCTAGCACAGAAGCAGCTTGAAAAGATTAGATGGGAGAAATCTCATCCTTTCCATCATGATAGATCTAAAATTGGTTCACTGTTAGACCATATACTTATTTGAAATATTGTGTCATTTTGTAACAAGTCCTCTTGCATTGATTGACTGATGATTTACTCATTCACTCATTTTGAAAATATGCATTTCACAACTTCTATGGGCATGACATTGTCCTAGACAGTGGGGACATAAAATGAATGTGATATTTTTAAAATGACCAAAGATATGAATAAACAAACTTTGAATAATGAGCAATAACCTAGTTCAAAAGATAATTGAAATGTGACTAGAACTCAGCTAAGGACTAAGCCACTGTTAATATGGAGTGGAAGTTTTCAGAGGATGAAAGCAAAGGATCACTCATTGTGACATATTTCTAAGAGAATAAGTGGGTGACAAAAGGACAGAACAGCTACATTTCTGTCTCTAATAAAAATATAACATTGGATGACAGAATGTTGCTGTGACTCTTTTGTCTATTGCCCAGACTAAATTTTATTAACTGCATGATCTATTCAATTGGCTGTGAAAAAATCAATTGTTAAGGACTGATGAAAGCACTGATTGAATGAAAAATGGTCCCGTAGCAACAAGTAGCAGCGACCAATGTCTTAGTCCACATAAGCAAAATAAAGATGTAAAATTGAAAGATTTTACAGATCTAATGGAAAGATAAAAATAATTTAATAATGAAATATGTGCAGCCAAAATGTCTTATATTTTGGCTTCATTTTTCAATTCAATTTTTATGGTAAAATAGACAATGTTCCTTATAAGAATACTAACCAAGCATTTTCAAATTTCTATTTAAAACCCTGTTTGGTGAATCAGTATTATCTGTTGACACTGACTCAGAAACAGCATTAAACTCATGGCAGGGCACCACTAAGATTAGTGTAGTGGTTCTGATTCCCGACATTTTACTTATGTCACAATCCTTAAACATTCCAGGTCATGAATAGTAGTGACCTTCTCAACATAAATTTATGCTCTTGGTTAAGTTGTAGTTGTCTTTATCTTATGTAACTTTGATGGCATGATATTTAATAATAGTGGTTAAATATGCAACTCAAATTCTTGACTGTTAAATTTCTATATTCAGGTTAGTGAGAGCATTAGTTACTGAAAATACTAGTATAATTGAATGACAATAAAGTGATTCTGCATTAATCTATTGAATAGCCTCTTGTACAGTGTTTTGCTGGCCTCAGGTGTTTTATTATATGTTTATTTTCATTTTACAGTAGTTGAGAAAAGTTTTATCTTGGAATTTTCACTATTTCAATTGCTACCCAAATCCTTTTATGGAATGTCAGCCTTATGAAAATTGTGCTCTATCTAAAAAAATTATATTAAGTTGTCCATTCCATTTATCTATCTACATAGAAAAACTTGTAAGTTACAAAAAGGTACAAAACATTAAACTTACTATCACTATCATTTTAGAGGTAAGCATTGTTTGTATGTTGATGTGTCTAACCCAGGCCTGAAATATTAATCAAGTAATTCTATGTTAATAAATTGTATAAACTTACAAATCCCTTTAAATTTCACCTACAACCCTAGCATAATTTCATTAAACAATATTTCTACTACTGGGCAAAATGATTATAACTTTCCTCTTTAATATACAGTGTTGAACTGCACTTTCTAATATAGTAACAGCTAGCTCCCTGTGGCTATTGAGCAATTGAAATGTGGCTAGTCTGAATATTCACACACACACACACACACACACACACACACAACTGTAGATATAGTAAGTGTAAAATACACTCCAGATTTCAAAGTCTTGTATGGAAAAAAAAATAGCTCATTAAAAATTTTATATTGATTATACATTGGAATACAAATTTAATAGTAGATAGAATAGCATTAACATTAAATTTCATATACCTTTTTACCTTTATAAATGTGACTAGTACAAAATTTAAAACTGCATATGTGGCTTAGATTATATATTTATGGGACAGCACTGCTCTAGATTGATTGCAGATAATAGAAATGGACTTGAACCTTCATCTATTAAAACAGATGATAAGGTAACAACATGAAATGATGTGGAAATGGCAGAATAGTTTGTTCAGTTGATTAAAACAATAACCCAGGACAAACTCTAGTGTGTATATGAGAAAGTCTTATTTTAATATAATAGGATAGTATATCAAGAATAACAATTATATCACAATGGGGTAGCAATTTATTAATGGTTTAGCAATATACCCATTTCATCATTATTAATCTTTTGATTAATAACATAACATAAATAGTAGAAAATAACATAAATAGTAGAAAATAATATATTGATAAATTAAAACACATGAAAATTACCAGCTGTCTTAATCTGCTACCCTGCCAGAGTTTGTATGGCTTATACCACATAAATTTATTTTCTTACCATGCTGGAGATTGGGTTCAAGATTAAGGTCCAACAGGATTTAATTTCTAGTGAGAGCTCTCTTCCTGGCTTGCAGGGAGTTGCCTTCTTGCTGTGTCATCACAGGTGGGAAAAGAGAAAGAGAGAGAGAGAGAATAGAGAGACAGGAAGCTCTCTGGTATCTCTTCTTATAAGGACACTAATCCCATCAGATCAGGATATCACCCTTGTAACCTCATCTAACCTTACTTATCTTCCTATAGGCCCTGTCTCCAAATAGTCACATTGGGCATTGGGGCTTTATATGAACCTGGGGACAGTGGGGCAAAATTCAGTCCACAGCACCAACTTTATGAAAAATTGGTATAATAATAAAAAGGCAAATGGGAAATCATAGACAAAGTAATTTCTAGCAGTAGTATAGAAAAAAAAATCAAAGAAAAACTACCCCTAATATACGAGCTAATTAATAAGTAAAAGGTAACGAGGGAAATAAAAATGTTCAGAAACTGCTGTTGGCGCTCACATTAGTATAATCAATCTGTTGAGTAATTTAGAATACATGTGAAATCTAAAAATGTGTGTTTAAAAGTTTCTGCATGTAAAATAATTTCTAGACATGACAATGATTTTCCCCTTGACCAAACTCTAGCTGGGCTTTTCTCCACAAGGCCTGCCTCTTGGCTTTTGAGAACAAACACTGACATAGTTTCTACCAGCTCAAGGCTGCATCCCTAGGGTGGCCCCAGCCCCTCTGAAAGTGCCTGCCTGAGAAAACTCAAGGCTGGCAGAGAATGTACTAGTTCAGTGTTTGTTCCAGTCAACACCTGAAGAGTGGACCCCTTATCCTAACCTCAGGGGAGGGAGCAACCTAACTTCCATGCTCCCCTTAGCAACCTGGGTGGGTTTCACATGGACCAACCTTCTCTTACCACACTTGGTAATCTTTTTAACTCCCTGACTGCGCATCCCCACCAATCCCCCTCTCACTTCTCCCTTTAAAACAGCCAGCTGCCTCTGCACAAATCAGAATGAAACTCAGATTTTTCTCCTACTGTCAGTAATTTCTGAATAAAATCTGTTTGTACTGCTTTAACTATTTTCTGCTCTTACCTATGACAGGCATATGATAAAATATGTTACACATATATGTGTATGTGTGTGTCTAGCCATCATATGTGTGCATTATATATATATAAAACACCTAAGTACACCTATGTGAGAGGCAGGCCCTACACACATCACCTTGGTGTGATGACATTTATAAAGGGGCCATGGGGGTGGTAATGGAGATGCAGTGATACTGTACAGATTCACTACCAACCACACATGGGGTGATTAACCGTGAATGATGGAAATACACCCATGTGAGACACAGTTCCTGTACACATCACCCCGGTGTGGTGACATTTATAAAGAGGCCATGGGGTTGGTTATGGAGACAGAGGGATACTTTATAGATTAACTACCAACCACACATGTGGGTAATGAACAGTGAATGATGGAAATACATGTGATTTTTTTTCTCCCATCTCCATTATGTATTTTATTAAAGATATTTCTCTTGTAAATTCAAGAAAATGGAGAAGAATAAAAACTAAATCAATCAAGCCCTCCAGAACTATGGGTAACTCTTCAGTGATTGAAGTTTTCTTTCATGTTCTTCATTTTATCATCACTTTCACTGAGTTGCATAAACAGACTTCCGGTTAAAATGTTATTTGCACGCAAGTATTTGGTGATGTGATAGCTTTTCTACAGGCAAGTTTGTTATGATTCCTGCATTATTAGAAGAACACAGACTCTGAAGACTGTCTGGTCTTAAATTATAGCCCTCAGGTGTTGGCTCTGTGACCATGAACAAGGGTGTGGCACAACATGACTTTTCTAATAAAGAGAAAAACAGAACCTAAAAGCAAATTCAGATTTAGGATGAAAACAAATCAGAAAATGTAATTTAAAGGAGAAGAATGACATGACTTTGTCATTCAGTAATGTCAGTTTAAATTAAACATGCAACATGGACAAAAGTACAAAACTGCTAGTATAAAGAATAACTGTCCTTCAGTATAAGTGTGGATATGAAAACATCATGGTGATTGAAAAAGAGTAGACAATGGGAGACTGATCCATTGTCTCAAGAAGCAGAGGTATAAGACAAGCCCATGGCTTTGGGATCAAAGACACTGACTGAAACAGCACCATGCGGAGAAGAGTGTTATAGGACACAGTTGCTTCACTACATTAAGAGCAATTATGTGAAAACAGTTAAGTATAACTACAATGTAATATTATAAATCCCAATAGTCTATTCATTGGAGTTTTCTGAATGCAGCACAGACTAGAGAAATGGCGAGTTGGTTCCTCTGGGCGGCTAGAGCTGCATGTTCCTTTTGATGGCAGGAAGGTAATACCTGACTGTAAAGGAGTGGATTGCAACTGAGAGAATGGGAGAGAAAATGGAGAAATATTATAGTTGAAAGTAGTAGTAGCTGCAAGAATAATTATATCCAGTAAAGACAGAGAGAGACTGATGAAAGAGTTCTGATAAGAAGGAAATAGGCAACCAAATTTATGGTAGGAGAAAACTCGAGAAGCACAGGATCAAAGGAAAGAGTCTGTGTGTCCTGGACTATAACTTCTTTGAGGGCAAGGACTAAATTGTTGGTGTATCTCCATCATCATAGGGGACGCTCAATCAATAAATAATGAATGAATGAAAAAATGCCATTGAGATAAACTATACATCATTTTTAAAAAGAAAAAAAATATTTCTTAGACTGGTTTGTATTGGCATTATTTTAAAATATAGATTTCTTTTAAAGTGTCATTAATTATAAATTGAGTAAGTCATTATATGACAAAATATATATTAACATACAATTGTAACTGATTTTTCTAGAATAACGTCTTCCTTGTTTTTTTTTGTGGGTGTGTGTGTAACTTCTCTATTTCCTCCCATTCTTTACATTTAAATGATCTACAATGTACATTCCTAGCAAATATATTTTAAGTCTCACCTAATTTATTTTAAATGAACCTCCTGCCCTGGAGAGTCTAGGCATACACTTATATAATTAAATTCAGATCCTGTTTCAAATGAAAAAGATAGACTTTTACTTACAAGAATGTGAAATTACCTAATATCTTTCAATTCTTAAATGTGGTGAATTTTCTAGAGTGTTTTAATTGCCTTCACAAGATGAGATTTTAAGCTTTATTTCCATGGAAAAGTTCAAAATAATCATGTTATAATTGCTGAAAGTGGGATTCATGGTGAAAATGTCCCTCTTCCCTTATGTTCCAGATAATACATTAATGCCCAAATTTCTGCCAAAGCAGGCAATGCTCCTAATACTAAATCCCAAAATAAATGATAAAGAAGTTGAAGTAATTAGTTTCAAATGTCTTCAGTAAATAATAATTATTTCTAAAATGTTAAGAGTTGACCTTTTAGAAGTAGAAGGTGCTCAATGAAAGGAAGTTAATTAAAATATTATTATTATTGAAATAGTTGTTTCTCTTTTGAAGCATGATCAATACAGAAAAAGACGTTACGAGTCCAGTCACTCTGTTGCATATAAGTCTGATTAACTTTAATCAAAAACCAAGTATAAAACATTTAAAAAATTATATCTACCTGTAATGCAGAAGAGATTGTATTTAATTACATATTTCCTGAGGGAAAATAGCACTGTATGTGAACAACATTGTCCAGTAAAGTATGTGAAATAAATTTATACAAGCGCCCCAGCAAAATATATTGTTGTTTTGTTTTCATTTTTTTATAACTATTTAACTTGTCAAACCAGGATAGTCTATAACATTTGATTAGCAAACCTTGCTATAAATTTTTTATTTTATCTCTCCATATGCTGGTAATTTAGAGATTTTCATAATTTGCATAATGTATTGCACTCAGTAAGTGTTCAATAAATGTTTTTCAATTTTATCTGAACGTAAATTTCAAAGGACAATACCAAAGTTCAGTGTAGAAATTGAAAATCTAAAATTCACTGAAAATAGTCTGCAGTGTGAAATAAACTTCACTATCCTGCCATATCCTTTCCTTGGTGCCTCACTAAATTGATGTGTCTTTTGATTCATTAATTGATGGATGTATAATCCTGCTTGCTGTATAATTCCTGGTTGCTTTTTATTTGAAATAACTACTTTGACTCAAAAAATGTCCAGGGGTCCAGGGCCAATATGTCTGAACCATATTAGAGTTAGACCATGTATGTATACCATACATATCTTTCTCAACATAGCCAATCAGGATAAGAACTTTTTAAGTAAAAATGACTTTAAGTAAAAAATTTCAAATAGATAGCTGCACGATACATTTAGTTAATGTTCTGAACAAATTCTAGTGTTATAACCAACACGTCAGAACTTCTTCAAGAAAGAGCCTTTCAGATTCAGTGCATCCATGCTGAAATTCTTCTCTGGCATTTTCAGGATTAAAGGATCCTGGGCAGACTGTCTTGAATATCACAGCCTCTTTAATGATAGAATATCAGATTACTTCATCAATATGCCTTTCTCAATGTGTGTGTATATATATATATATATATATATATATATATATTTATTTAGTTATTTATCTTTGTGTAACTTTGAATAATTCTTTGCTATTAATGTCACATTATGAGCTATTTCTCACATGTGTTATAGTGTGGTGGAAATAATATACAACTGGGAATTCAAAACAATTGCACTTTACTCCTAGCTCTATTGGGATCTCTGTGACATCAGTGAAGCTACTTTGCTCCTTTAAAATGTGGTTGTGATTAAATGGTCCTTTATAGTTCTGTTTCCCAACATTCAGAAGAAGACTACATTTATTTATTAGGTTCTTTCTCATGGTTTCTACCTTTGATTTCTCCAAAAAAGTGAAATTCCTTCATAACTCTATTTTTTCCCAATACTTAATATGAACATTTATATTAACATCAACTCATCTATAACAGATCTATGTGAACCGATTATCAGGTGACAATAGAGTGAACTGGTAAACAGCAATGAGTTGTGAACTGACATCACCTGGTTTCACATGAAGTTCTACATTCACTAGTGACAACAGGTAGGCTTCTCAATTCCTCAATGACTTAGTTTCTTTGTATATAAAATCACAAGCATGATTTTACCTAATCAGAAAGATATGATAAAGAATAACTTACCACTATATTCACTACAATTACTGTTAAAATGATCATTAGTATTATAAAGGTATTCCTCAAAATGAAATTTTATCATCTAAAGAGGACATTTAACTCTGTTTCATTTATACACTGGAAAACTAAGTGTTCTTAAGGCTATTAAAATTTAAGAACTGTGAATATATTACACGTACAAGCACACAGCAACATGCAACATATCCAAAGGAGGAGAAGAAAATCTTCATATTTCAACTATTAAAATTATATTTATATGGGAAGATATATTCATTAATTTATGGAATTAGAAGTTAAGAATGTCTTCCCTGGCACAGTATGATGTGACATATTCATGGTGGCTGTAGCTAATTGAGAGGGAGGAGAAAAGGAGAAATAGTATAAGTACTAGAAGAAGAAGTTAAATTTTATCTTAATGAAAAATATTGTATCTGAAACAGACACAATAACCAAAATATGATGAAGGAAATATAATATAAATAGTTCTGAAAGTTGGGCAATGTAAACCTAAACTAGTAGTTTCCTTATCAGACATACCCAGCTAGGAAAATAGAACTCAACCATCAATTACTTTGTGAAAATAAAACTTTGTAAAATAAAACAATTGTCAAAGTAAAATAATTACAAATGAATGAAACATTCAAAGTATATATACAATTGTAAAATTATCATAACATTCAGCATAATGAGCACATCTATCACCTTTAAAATTTAGGGTCACATAAGTAACTTATAATTACATTGGAATCACCCTGTTTCTCTCCTGATACCAGGCAACCCATAATCTGTCATTAAGAGTGAATTGCAGTTTCTACAGTTTCCACTCAGCATAATTATTTTGAGATTCATCCATCATGTACCATGTGTTAATAAGTCATTCATTTTTATTGCTGAGCAATATTTATTCTGTGGATATACTGCATTGTGTTCATCTGTACACCTGTAACGGACATGTGGGTTGGTTTCAGTTTTTGTCTACTAATGAAACTGCCATGAACCATCTTGTACAGGTATTTCTATAAACATTTGCTTTTATTTCTCTTGGGTAAATACCTAGGACTGGAACATCTGGAACATATAGTAGGTGCACATTTCCCTTTTTAAGAAAATGCCAAACTATTTTCCAAAGTACTTGTGCTACCATATTTCCCTGTGCTCCATAGTGTAAGAGGTTTCTAGTTGCTCCACATCTTTGATAACACTTGGTTTGCTCAGTCTTTGTAATTTTAGCTCTCCAATTGGTATATGAATGTTTTTAATTTGCATTTCCATACTTACTGATGATGAGCAAATTTGTATGTTCTTATTTTCCATATGTACATCTACTTTGATGAAGTGTCTGTTCAAATTCTCTGTCCATTTTCTTATTAGTTTCGTCTTTCCCTATTTCTGTGTACTGAGAATTTTTGTATATTCTACATGGAAGTCCTTTATCAGATGATTTGCAAGATTTTCTCTCAGTCTGTGTCTTATCTTTTAAATTTTTTTAGATATATCTTTTGAATGAAAATACTGTTTAATTTTGATGAATTCCAATTGGATGTTAATTTTTTAATGGGTCATACTCTTGGTATCACGTAAGTAATCTTTGACCTAAAGTTGCAAGTATTTGTTGCTAGACCTTCTTATAGATGTTTCATAGTTTTAGCTCATACTAGCTTTATGTTCTATTTTGTGCACAATCTCTTAAGAAAATATCACATTTACATATCAAAATGAATAGCATATGATACTATAGTTTGATGGGCCTCATATGTGCCAAAAAATTAACTGTGATATAGAAATGAGGAAAATATTATGGATAAGATAATTTATAACATTAGAGGTCATAGCGATTTACACAGTTTCCTGTATTTGACATATGTAGGTCATCTAAAAAAAGTAACTTAAAACTCAAAAGCTAAAAATTTTCATTATAAGATGCATTGGTAAACTGTGCAATGTTGCTTGGTATAGATTAGCAATAAGTGTAAATTTTTTTCACATGCACTTTGTTGGCACTTTCTGGTTCTTTTGGCCAAACTCTTTTAAAAACATGTATTTTTTTGAATAAATAGATTTACAAAGACTCATAAAAATAGTAGAAAGTACCATTCACCCAATTCCTCTAAAGCTGACATCTTACGTAAGTACAGTACTTTTGTTCAAAACATTAATAAATAAACTACTGGCTTTATTTTGATTCCACTGGTCTTCCCACTGATTTATTTTATTCAGTTCCAGGATCCAATCCAGGATATCACATCATTACATCCAATCAGCATTTCTCTTTAATCTCCTCTAATGTCTGGTTCTCAGTCTCTGTTTATCAGGCACCAAATATTTTCAGGAGTGCTGGTCAGATATTATGTACTATGTCTCTAAATTTGGTCTGTCTGCTATTTCCTCATAATTGCACTGGGGGCATGGGTTTGTGGGGAGAATAACACATAGGTGAAGTACCCTTTTCATCACATCATGTCAGGGGAACATATCAATATGATTTATTTCTGACAACGTTCAGCCTGATTACTTGGTTAAGGTGGAGTATACCATGTTCCTCCGCTATGAAGTCACAATTTTTCCCCTTCCATAATTTTATTATTTGGAGGTGAGTTACTAAGCCCAGCCAACATCTAACGGGACTGATTCATTTATTCAGTTATTTCTATCAGTATGGATGTGCACATATTTATGTTATACTTTGGTTGCTTCATCCAAACTTGCATAGCCTGAATTATTGTTATAAGCCAATACCACATTGATTATTTTGTTGCTCAAATTGTTTTAGTTTTTCCATTGTGGGATCTTTCTGGATGGGCTGTATTTTCCTTTGGTATATCTCCATCATTTTGTTTATTTAACACTTCCTCTTCCCTGATTCATGGCCTTAAAAATATCTTTTAAACTCATATTTTCCCTAGAATAATAGAATAAACCAGTTCTCCAGGGAACGCTGATTACTTTTATTGGTGAATGACATTTAGAAACCAGGATCTGGTATGGGGTGCACTCATTCCTACTGGGGTGTCACTACTTCCAGGCCGTCTCAATAAACAGAGCTGGGTATTGTACGTATTATAGTAGCCCAGGTATACAAATATATCTATAATTGTCTCTGCCCCTATTGATACATACACACATATATATCATCACATATGTATATATGTCATATATAATGTGACACGTATATATCACATATATATGTGATCTGCATATCACATATGTGTATATGTCACATATAACCAGTTCATGTTCATTTTCCTGACTCTAATATAGTAGCACAGGGTTTATTCTAGCCCTCCTTCCCTTGCTTATGTATTACTTCACTCTCTCCTACAGTGAGAAATTTGCTTTCTACCGTTGTCTATGCATACACTTATTTTTTCAATCCCAGTATACAGGCATAGCCATTTTAGAACTGCTAACCCATAGCTCTATAAGAAGCCCCTGTTTCCATGCAGGCTGCTCATTAGGGTCCACCCTGAGCTCCTAGAGGCCTCTCTCCAGTACTTACACATGGGCCTGACATCGCTGAGTCAGCAAAGGCGTGTTGCTTGGGGGGTTGGGGATTGATGGGAATCTGGCTGCTTCTGCCACATTTCTCTTGCCTCCAGCCAGAAAATTTTCTGCTATTTAAGGGCTCATGTGATTAGATTGAATCCACCTATATAATCCAGGATATTCTTCCTATTTTAAGACCTATAATCTAAGTACATCTGAAAAGTTCCTTTTTCCATATAACATAACATAACATAATATAACATAACATAATGTAATATAATATATTCATAGGTTTCAGGTTCTAAGTCATGGACATCTGTGACAGAGGGCATTATTCTTACTAACACACTAGCTAAATCTTCTTAACGGTTTATATGGTGTGTATATAGTTTCCAAACAAGCAAATACCCAGGACCTGACCTGTTTCTCTTTGTAGATTCCTGTCTAGATTTTGAGTTGATTTTTTTTTTAATCTTGTAACAACATTTCTCTGAAGAGTTCAAGAAAAATTGCTACTTTGTATTTGTCCAGGCTTTTTTGTTATAACTGTGAGAGTGATGCCCATTTCTATTCTGTGAATCAGAGCTGAAACTAAAAGTCTAGGTCATTTCTCATTAATATTGATGTTTTAACTATATTCAGATATCCTATGAATTTACATTAAAGTTTACATCACAGTCTCAAACTGGTATCACTTATATCTGCCCTGTGAATAAAGATGAATTTTAAAATTATAATTATACCTGGGGGGTTAATTATATGAGTAGAGATTTTCATAATGTCCTTCTGGCTCTCAGAGTGATATTATGGGTAGTATAGTATATCTTCACTAATGTTTTCACAATTTCATTATCCCAGTATGTTTCTAATATAATTATAGTATCCTCTCTAAAACTTTATCAATGAATTAAGTTGGATACTCATACATAAACCCTGATATTTAAACCGTGTAATATTTCATCTCTAAAAGCTAGGCATTCAAGATACAATACACATTTCAGCTTTTTCAGATGTTTCAGGAGTCGCAAAATGCCATTGATTATGAAATGTTTGTTTGACAAAGTGATCCAATTTCAAAAATTTTTTCTCTGCAAAGAAATTAAGATTGGTTAATTTTTTCACCTTTCTTTGTAATGTTCATTTTAAGGTATTCTTGTTGCTCAAAATTTATATTTGCTTTAGGTTCAAGAAATTTTGGCAAAATACATAAATTAATTCCTTTTCTTAAAATGTAAAATATGTGATATGAAAAGGCCTGCTAATACTCCTCAATGAAGAAAGTCTAAAACTGTGAGAACTAGATAGGACTTTAAATCTGGGAAATATTATGGTTAATTTCTGACCTGAAATATACTGTATAAGTACCTGGAAACCTTCAAACAATAAAACTCCTGGTGCAGTGCCCAAACCTTGGCAATTAAGGGAAGCCTTTCTTGAAAGGCCACAGAAACTTCTTCCTAAGTGTGGGACCTTGAGAGATGAAATTCTGGGATAAAGGAATGAGGAGAAATAATTACTGTCTGGTAGTGTGAGTGATAAAGAGGGAAAAATCTATGCTTGCCAGGAAGAAACACATGCTCATAAGAATTTTCAAATATCAGTAGTATCAACAGATAAATAATTATACATTGCTCACATTTCTTGCCTTTATTCCTCACTAGAAAGGTAGAATCCAAATGGTTACCAACCCCCTCTCCTGCTTCCTGTTAGGAGTGCAGAATGGCTAAAGTCGAGAGTATTTTATTTTGACAAAGACTGTCTCCCTGACCCAACTCGAGTGAACCTTCTAGCAGCCTAAAATCTAGTCCCTGGGAAAACCCAGCTCCCCTTCACCTCCTGTCTGGAAAAGCCCAAGGCTCCCCAGTAAATTACCTTTTGTGCTGGTCAGCACTCTGAAAATAGGTCTGTGACCTCCCTTTCTTAGAGCATCATGAATCCTATGATAAATGATAAATGTGTCCTCTGTCTCTTCCAGGTGATATGTATCTCTTTGAATCCAAGGACCCAAAAACCATGTCTCTGAAGTTTCTCCATCAGGAAAGATAGTTTCCCTGTCTCCCAGTCTCTGTGAGAGAGGAAGACTCTAACTTTGATAAATGCCAGTGACCAGACCTGGTTGGCTTAATTGCAGTGACATTGACAAGCCCTCTTAGCTGTCTTTTATCGTTTTTCACTTCCCTGATTCTACTTGAGCCCCCACCCTCTCCTCTCATATTCCCTCATTCTCCCTTTAAAATGCCCTTTCACCTCTATGCAAATTGAGGTTGAGCTGAGTTCATGCGAACCCTCTTCTTTGCTTCAGTACTTACTGCCTTTGACTAGGATCTCACTGTGTTTATCTCTGACAGTGTCAGCTTCCTAATGAGTCTGACCTTGGACTGGATAAAATAAATATTCTGTGAAAGAATAATGAGTGGATAGTGTTGAGGAAAATAAGAGAAATGGGAAAAGTGCGGGGAAGGCTATGGGTTTTCTGAGAAAATTAAAAGATTTTACAAGGCAGAAGAAGTGAGGAGCCTGAAGAATCTGGATGAGGCATGGTGGCTGACTACTTGAGGAACTTGTAGAGGAAGCTGAGGGCCAGAGAGGGTGGGGCATTAAGGGACCCGGGTGTGGTGTTGGTACCTGATCAGGGTCCCACCTGTCTCCTGGCTCACTCCCAAGACTCTCTTGGTGGGTAAGATCCCAGTCCCTTGGACTCACCTGAAGCTAAATGTCTCACCAGCCTGGTGGGATGGGGATATTAGTTAAAATTAAGATTATTTATATAAAGTAAAGGAGTAATTTTTTTTTTTTATGTTTTGGTTGAAGATAGTAATTTATCCCTGTCTAAATAGTAAATTACATTTGTGAATTTACTAGGAAAAAAGAGAGAGAAGGTTGAGGAACTAAGTTACTTTTATATTTTGAAAACTAGCATAAACTATGCATTGCTGTATCTATGATACTAAACTTGATAAAAATATGTTTTAATTAATCGGCTTTAGTTGAGTGCATACAACCTGGTGCTAAATGAAACAAAACAGGCCCAAAATATAGTCACTTGTGCTAAGCCCACATCACAAAACTAAGATTTAATACCCATCCTAGCAGCAGTCTCAACCCCTCCCTCAGGAATGTAACCTTTAATGAGCCAACTTGGATTACCTGGTCAACACCAAGTGAGGTAACCTGCCCATAGGTCCCTTCCATTCCACCTTGCCTAAAACAACACCTGTTTGCTAATAATTTCCCTTTATCACCGCTTCCCACCTTTAAGAATATATTCTACAGTTTGGTGGAGCTCTTTTCTATTTGCTAGATGGGATACTGTCCAATTCATAAATAATTTATGAAGCCAATTAAGTCTTTAAATTGTACTTGTTGAATTTAGTTTTTTAACAGATTTTGTGGCAGTGATGGGATTAAAAGAGGCTTCCTATGGCTTCAAGGACAATGAGAAATATGGGCGTGGTCCTTACAAACCCCTCATGGACTTTGCTGTTTCTGACCACCTGCTGTGGTAACTTCCCTCAGTTCTGAGCTCCAGTCACTTTGCATTGAGCTCTCAATCTAATTGGCTTCAGGGCCAAATGGTCAGCTTGAGCTGGCAGACGATTAATCTGGAATCCAAGTCCCTAGACCTTGGTTCAGTGTACCATTCCCCAGTCTTTTAGAATCCCTTCCCAGTTCCAGTTCACAGTCCCCATGTACTGGGTCTGCTGGCTTAGTTCATGCTGGGAGTTGCTGGCGGTATTCATGGCCTTATCTTGGCCAGTTCACAGTAATACCTATTGGTTATTGCTGGTATGTTAAAGTGCATGTTTGTGTGTCTTTTTTATGTAAATAAGCATAGTGGGCACATCTTACACACCCAAAGGCAGTTGGAGTGCTTGCCACCTAACTCAAAGACTCTTGTGTTAGGATAAGATGGTCATCAAATGGGGTAGACTGACATTAGGTCACCCGCCCCAACCTCAAAAAAATTTCTGTGCAATGAAGTACACTATTAAAATGCACAATCCCCAAACTAGTGGCACAACCATTTGGGGTATTAATTCAACTCTGAGAAACCCATAGGCTTAGCTAATGGGATCCTTAATTTCTAGAGTCAAGCGTGCCACCTTCTGTGTAAAAACTATGGTCTCAGAAGCTAAAAATATCTACCAAAAATGGCCAAAATTTTACTAAAGACAACAGAAATTTGTCTTGGTACTGGTTAGGTTGGGGACCCAAAATTAACTAGGAAGAGAAGTATTTGTTTAGGCTGATTCCACAAAGACACCATATCAAGAGTTCATATTTTAACTAACATGAAAGGCTTCCTTCTTCTATTTCTTTCCATTACTCTGGCATTGGCCTAGAAAGACAACATCCTCATCTGTACCTCCTAATACATTGCTAAGGGGGATAACCTCTAGAATTTAGAACAAGTATTTCAAGCCAGAATAAAACTTAGATGACCCCTGGCTTAAACAGACAAGTGCAACAATCCCTTTGAATGAATCCATTAGTGACACTACCTCAGTGGATATGGTTTGTGCCCCAACAGGACTTTTCTCTGTCTGTGGTGATTATCATTTCCCTGGGCCTTCAAACACATAGATGGCTGGCACATAACTGGCCACTGTCATGTCCTTAAGTTTCCACAAATGAACTAAGACACCTCATTAGTTTCCTCCCCTGAATTTACATCACCAAATAAAAAAGTAATTACGAGGAGGTATTCATGATTCAGGAATTTCATCCTTTGGCAGGGCCCTATATCTCTAGTTAGGAGTAAACACAAATGAGGTTATAATCAGGATCTTTTCTTTAATTCTTGAAAATATTACAGAATCTGCTGCTAAAACAACAGTTGCTCAACAAAATTCTTAGACTCCCTGGCCAAGGTTGTTCTGATAATAAGACAGCTCTTGCTATCTTCTAGCTGAGCAAGGAGGTGTTGTGCAGCGGCCAACACCACCTGCTGCACTTGGATTGACATTTCTGGGGAAGTTGAGACTCAGTTACATAAGATTTCTGAGCAAATCACTTGGCTTAAAAGGTGATTCCTTCAGCAGGTCTTTCTTTGATTTATTTGTTTTGATTGGTTTGGGTCCTGGGGTCCATGGCTCTCAAGTATACCCCAATATTGGGAGTTATCTTGTTGATAATGTGATAGTCATAGTGATCTCCCTGGCATGTTGTATTTTCTCAAAGGCTTTAAATGCATGCTTATAGCTGCTAACCACCAAACAAATGATCTCCCTAAGACAGATGTCAGAAAAGGGTCAAAGAGAGAAATGGAACAAAGAGACCAACTTAAAAACTTGCGAGCCTGAAGTTGTGGCTTATGAATATCACAGAGATTATGCAAAAACGTTATGACCTGTGCTGTGTGAACTACAGAGCAGTATCTGGGAGAGGCACTAATGCCCTAAATTTTGAGCACATCTTTCACTTAAGCTGAGAGTCTGATCAAAAGCTGGAATTGTTAAAAAAGAGACACACACTCAAAATGGAGTCACTTTACTAAGCCCTCGTCACCAAACCAAGTCTTAATACCTGGCTAATTAGACAAATTAAGGCGACCTTGCCTGAAACAATACATTCTTTACTAATAATTTCCTTTTCTGCCTCTTTTCTGCCTTTAAAAACCTTTCCTTGTCTACATCTCAGCAGTGTTCCTTTCTATCTGCTGAATGGGATGTTGCTTGATTCAGGAATCATTTAATAAAGCCAATTAAATCTTTAATTTTACTAGGATTAATTTAATTTTTTAAGCACTGAGCATGGGTGAAATATTGTACTCATTTGATTTCTGCTACGATCTCTGTACATTCTATTTTGGGATTCTTGGATTATCATCATCTTGTCTAATTGAGACCATTTAGCAATTATCAGAAATTATTTCTTTTATAAAGCAGAGAGGAAAAAAAAAAGTAGGTTAAATCATCAATGTGTATAATAAAAAAATTGGCTGAAACTGAGAACTAAGATTTTGGAATCTTATCAAAATGGTAAAAGCCAGGAAGTATTTGATTAGATATCTGAATTTTTCTGTTCTGGATAGGATTGAAGAGTTGGGTTCAACATAAACATTGTTCCTTTGCTCTGGGAAAACCATGAACATTTGCCATTGAGTTATTCAACTGCAAAGCAAAGACCCATTCTAGCATGAGAACATTTGAAAAGTTCAATGGGAGTTTCTCTGATGCTCAGAACAACTGAATTATTTCATGTTACAAAGGTTATCTGTTTTTAGAAGTGTCAAAACTCTTTGAAATAACTTTTTTCTAAACATAAATTTAGGCCAAGCTATGATTGCAAACCACTGTTGGTCCTAGCAAAGGTGATGTTACTATTCAAGCACTTGTTCCTGAGACCAGGAATTAAGTCAAGACTATGGAAAGAAGGAGCCTCACAGCAGATCTTCATTCCTTTCCAGAGAAGGACATTAAACTTTGAGGAATGGAAGAGTAGAAATGGACAAAAATGGGTAGTAATCAGAAGGTTATAAATTCTCTGTAAATATAAGTTTTAAATGAATACAGGAAAAAGAAAGATAACATATGGATGTACTGTATTTAACTTAATTCAGACATTGTGATATACAGTACTTGGTACATGTATGCCACTTCTTGCACAAGTTGTACGCTTCCAGAATAAAAAAGAAATGTATAGATAACTCTAAACTTTCTCCTGAATGATAGAGAAGTTGTACATGGGTCTTAGTCCATTTGGGCTGCTTTAACAAAATGTAGATTAGGTGGCTTATAAGTAAGAGACATTTATTTCTCACAGTTCTAGAGGTTGGAAGTCCAAGATCAGGGCACCAGCCTGGTTAGGTTCTGATGAGGGCACTCACAGACTGCCAACTTCTTACTGTGCCCTCGTCTGGTAGAAGGGGCAATGGAGCTCTCTCAGGCCTCTAATATGTCAATAACAGTGTTAACTTCATTCATGAATGCTCTGTTCTCATGATCTAATCACCTCCCTAAACTCCCACCCCATATCCTAATCCCATCACACTGGATGTTAGGATTTCAACATATGACTTTGGGGAATCACAAACATTCAGACCATAGCAGCATGGTATCCAATTAGAGCCAGAGTGACAGACAATGTCCTGGACAGTGTAGGTTTTTAAACCTTTCTCCATGGTCTAAGTTAAGTGGCTGCACTTTCTTATCACCCTCAGCAACCTGGACATCCTCTGTGGGTAACTCAGCAATATCTAAACAGATGTGCAATAGAACAAAGGTCGATATGACTGTATATTGATGTTTTACATCTGGTGTAACCTAAGTAACCCGCCTCTGAAGGACATATCCATGTTGGGGTAATGAACTTTGCTGTGATTATCTGCCTCTGTCTGTGTGGCAAAGATAATGGGATTGTGGTTATGGAGAATGGGTGTTTTCACCTGAAGGGAATATACATCCCCCACCTTAATCAATAGAAAAGACTGATAATTAGAAATCAAATGAGGACTCTGACAACAGCCATTTTATTGGGTTAAAGAGCTTTTCTTTGTTAACCTTTTGTATCTTGGTGCTTCCTTATAGACAAAAAAAAGTAAAATAAAAAAAATAAATAAATAAAAGAAGCTTCGAGGTACTCTGCTGTTGGGGGTTAGTGAGCCTCTCTCTGTTCATCTAAGCCAGATACTAAGTAGGAAAAGCCTCCAGGTCCATGCATGTCACAGTAGGATCAACGATAAGTTTCTTTTATTATAAAATGTCTTCTTAGCATTTCTAAGGTTTTGAATTTCTTGGTAAAATGTTGCAGACTTTCTTAAGGTATGTAGCAGAGAGTTAAAGGTGAGTTTTGGCGAAAATCCTACATGAAGCTCTGTTTCTTCCCTTCTTGTGAAGAGGTGTTGACAGCTTTTGTTACAGGCATTCATGTCAGTGATATATAGCAAACGTCTTACAAGAAAATGTCTCCCTCCTAGGCAGAAGACAAATTGTTCCCTGACCAGGATAAGAAAGATAATACTTCCCTCTAAACTGAAGGTTAGGCAGATTTGCCAGCATCTCCATTATAAGATTGGGGGTTTCCTAAGTTCTGGTTTCCTAAGTCTGTATGTAGGCAACATCTACCTGGGCCACTCAGTCTCCCAGAAGGGACTGATGCAAGGAAACCAGTGTAAACATGAAGCTTAGACTGCCTGTTGGGCCAGGCATAATAGAGTCTTTTGTCTCTGACTAAGATTCTCAGGTCTTCTGCCAGCATCTATGAAACTGTGGCAGACTCACTTGTTAGTTTATAAGTAGGGAAAAATCTCAGAGACTCCACAATTCTGGAGAGTAGGGTTCTTGACAAAACTTTGGACAATAGTGAAAATGGAGAGTCCTGTTCACATCTGAAGAACCCACAGTGATGCTGGCAACACAAGGGAGGCCTCTACATCTGATCTGGGAGAGAGAGTTGTGCAAGATTTTATCTTTGATGAGAGCAACCCCTGTTTCCAACACACACATACATTATTCAAAATAAAAGTCATAAATTATAAACTACATGAAGTATAATAATGTCCAGCAAAGTCTGGTTTGTCCCATGATGACAACTTTGATGCTTTCCAAAAACTAATTGTCAATATGTACAAATATATATTTTCTCACCGTATTGATGGCAATGCTTCGGGGTTATAATCAGTGTCTATTCTGACAGCAACATGTGTGGGCTATGCTAGCTGTAGTTGGAACATCATCCCTGATTCTCATCAAAATATCTGTAAATTGGTGAGTGACTTAATTGTTATAATGTATTATTCACATTTCCATTTCTTTCTTCCTCAGTTTCAGGCAAATATTAATAAAACATCCTATTAAAATATTTTGGCACTGTGTTTCTAATGTTACCCCTTTGTTGATGACCTTCTAATTTAACTTGATTTGTATCAAATATCTTCTGTTTTCTCTCATATTATTCACATTTTATATTAATTTGCTCTTCAAGATCAAAATGTCCCAAATGAACACTTACTTCACCTATAAGTCTCCTTTTGTGATTCATTCCAATCTACCCAATTCAATTATATATATATATATCCTTGACCTGTTGCAACTCACTATAAAATGTCCTTTAGAAACCTTACTATTTTCTTATTTAACTAGTACAATAGCCTGGTGCCTAACTTCAGGCTTAATCGCTGACTATGCTCTTGCCTCTCAGGTAGCATTTTCCATGTTGTAGCTTCTATCACTCCCCATAATCCTCAGCAAAAGGTTCAGGTTTTGTCCTGGGGTAGCCCGGCACTGACTCTAACTTCAGTATACTTCATGGGCCTTTGCTTTAGCTGCACCTACACACAGATCCCTGACACACATATACCTTGAAAGCATGACACGTGAGCTTTTCTTTTGCCTGGAAAGCACTTTGCTCCATCGTCAATTTGGCTAATGCCAATATGTCATTCAAACCTAGCTTCTTCCTGTGAGTGTTTTCAAATTTATCCCATCACCTGGAGGGGATCCCTGTTCCAGATCCCATGTCAATTATTGTATATGTCACAGTTTGTAGGCTCTTTGAATTGTGGTAGGGTCTTTTGTTGGGTGGCTGACAAGTGACGGGATGAGGGCCTTGGAAGTACTTCAATGTTATTTATTTTTCATATTTCTACTACATCCTAAATGAAACTCCAATCACATTTTATTCATCATTCATCATCTTAACATGCTCTACTTCTCAATTGTGTTTGTGGGTGGGTAGATGGGATAGGGGCCCACTATGGATGGTAAAATTTTGTTTTGAAATTTCATTAGTATTTAATATTATTAAAATATAAATATTATCAACATGGAATTCTGATGGAAAAAATCCTGAGTATATTTGGTTTAAATTGTGAATACCTGATCATTTTATGTTATCTAGGAAGTAGCTTATTGGAGAGACACCACTTCCTTTTGGTAATGGTGCAGCACTGTAACCAGAGGAAGTGATTTCTCTAACAAAAAGATGTTTAATACATAAGGCTGTCAAAGAATGAATACACAAGGCAATAGACACAATGATGTATTGACACATTCCTTAATGCTTATTTCCTGTTTTTCCACTTCTGGAACTTACTTTCTGGCAGAGGATTTTTCTGTTTTCTTTTGTTTTTCTCTTATAAGTAGAGAAAAATAACATATTTAGCTTCCTCCACAGAACCAAGTAACAAAGAAATCAGGAGTTAGTATCATGGTAATTATAGCTGAGTCAAAGCAGTGACAGGAAGAATTTGTGGAGACTTTCATTTACTTTTCTGGAAGTGTAACATTCCATGTAAACACTTTACAGATTGATTTGATATATCATATTTGTGTTTATCAGGGAAACAGAGATATTTATTTTTCCACTGGAAGTTTTCCTAGTTTACCAAAAGAAACGTAATTAATCAAATTAATATGTTTACTTATTTGTCAGCACCTTGTTACAAATATAATCTTTATTTTTCCATCTCTTACCATAGAGTGATTACCTAGGAGATTGCTATTAAAGAAATTTCCACTCTGCTGAGTTAGTCTATATTGAATAGCTTAATGTTCCATACTGCTAACCTTTTAAGTATTCTTATAACATAATTGAAGGTGATTAAAATATCAGAGACTATGTACAAAATAATAAATATGCATCCATGTACCTTATCTGATCATTGAAAAGAAAAAACAAAGCAAAGCAATTCCTTTTCTTACCTGCTTATGATTACATCCGCACGTGTGTGTGTGTGTGTGTGTGTGTGTTTTCATAAGTCTTATGGTCAGAACTGAGAGGATATTCCTATGCTAAGAGAACTATGATAATTTCTAGTGAACTATCTGTAATGATGCTTAATCCTATGATAAATTAAAGCTATTTTTTCGGAACACTCTTTATCACCCTACATTTTATTCTTTCACTTCATATTTTACTGGACATTCAATTAACTTTTGGTTTGGCAAACATTTGTGCTATACATAGGGGATACATTATAAATATTGGAAAAATAAGTAAAATTCAGGACCCTCAAGAAATGCATTGTTTCCTATGAAAGGTAAGCAAATAACTTAAGTACATAGTATATGTACTTATATGTAGTGGTAACTGTAACATAAAAATGTGTTTTGGATACAAAGAAAAAGTTTCATCTAATGAAAAGTTATTGTTGGAATTAAACAATCAAAAAAAACAACAACAACTGCAGAGCAGAGATGATGGCCATGCTAAGAGTTGAAAAGTAATTGCAATTACTGGGTAAGTGAAGAAACTAATAAGAAAATAAGTACAAATACACGGAGGTATGAGATAGTGTGTTATAGTTCAAGAATGGCAAATAACTTTATATACAAAGAAAAAGAGAAATGGATAATCAATGCATCTTGGAGGAGAATTAGAGGTCAAATTAAGAACAAGTATGTCATGGTAAGAAGTTTAGGGATACCAGCAAAAAGAGTTGTTAAGTATAATAAATACAGTATTTCTATTTTACTAAAAATCAGTTTACTTCAGTGTGAAATCAAATTTAGAAAAAGTGAGAAAAGTTTGGTGCCAGTAAGACCAGTTATGAAAGCGACATAAGAATATAATGGTTTTGAATATAGGTATCAATAGTGGGAAGGTATCTATAGAAAGTAAACCTGTATTTTTAAATGTTTTAAAAAACATATTGGTTTATTATATTTTGCCAGCTGTGTGTCTGTTTTATAACCACACACTCATGTATTCTGTGAAATAACCATATTATCATTGTCAACAATTTTCAGATGAAGACACATACAAAGAGAGCTTAAACCATTTTCTTAATGGTACAGACCTTGTGAAAGGTAGAGTTAGGATTTGGATCCTGGTAACATAGATCCAGAATCCATGCTCTTAACCACAAACCATTCTGTTTCTTATGTTTAATCTTGTTTATAAGTGGAGGTATAGCACAAGAGGAGAAAAGGAAGATCTTAGGCTAAACCTCTGGTATCTGATTGAGCAAACAGACACCACATAGCTATTATTAACTGTGATAGAGAATCCAACACATAAACTAGGTTCAGGATAAACTTCATATATACATAAGAATCTATAACAGCACTATCATGTCTCTTTTTTATTGAGATAAAATTGACAGCATATAACATTGTATTAGCTTCAGATGTACAACATCAGTCCATATACGTATATGTTGCTAAATGATCATTGCAATAAGTCTAGTTATCATGTATCATCACACATAGTTAGTTTTTTTTTCTTGTGTTAACAACTTTTAAGATCTATTCTCTTTGCAAGTTTCAAATATACAATACAGTATTTTTAACTAGAATCTCCACACTGTATATTATATCCTTGGGGCTTATTTTTTTAAAAACCAGAAGCTTGCCCTTTCTGACCACCTTCATCCATTTTACTATGCCCACCCCCCCAACAAGTTAGACCTTATAGTTGGTCATAAATTTGGAAGAAAATTTAGAAAAATAAAAGTTTGATCAGGGTATACAGTTTCAAAAGTTGCAATTTTATTCAATTTAAAAAGCCCCAAAGAAACAGTATTAATACTAGGGGAAATAAGTATATGTTAGAACATATGCTTCTAGCCAAGATGGAGTAACAAACTGAATTTACCCTCTAGCCATAAAAAAATTAAAAATCTTGACAAAATATTTGAAACAATTCTTTGTACAATGAATAAAATTGTTTTGTCTAGAGCCATCCTCAAGTTCATGGAGTAGGGGAGAGAATCTAAGTAAAGCACAGTGGCTGAGTGATTTTAGGGGTTGGAGCTGAGCTGTGCGGGAGATCAAAATGGCTGCAATTTGTGGACAGGGCACCAGAAGAGGAAGCTAGATAGAGAATAATTCTAAACATCTGCTTGGGAGTCCTCTTAAATATGTGGTTGAGTAAAAGCTACTCATGCATGAACTGAAACTCCAAAGCCTGGGCAACATGGATGGCAGAGCTTTAAGCTAAAATTTCCCCAAGTTCACACAAGGCTGGAAGACATTCATGACCCTACCAACCAGAAAATAATTTACCTGGTTGAACACTTGCATTTAGCAGAGAAGCAAGAAAGTTTATGTCTTAAGAGTAGGACAAAACTACCTTAGAATAAATATTAACACAAAATGACCACGATAATCAGAAAGCAAATCAACTGCCTGTTAGAACAAACTTTAACACCCTTTAAAAGAAGACAGAAAATGCAGCATATTCAAAGTATTTGGCATCCAATCAAAATTTTCTAAACTTACAAAGAAGCTCCAAGATGTAATCCATAATTAGGAGAAAAATTAGTCCATACAAACAGACTCAAAAATAAAAAAGATGAGACAAGATTTTTTTAATAATTATTATAAATAGACACCAGGATTTATAAACAAATGTAAACATAATAAGGATGTGAAAATGGAATTTCTAGATCAGAAAAAAATTACTGAATGTGAATAACAGTTGATTGGAAAATACAAAAGAAAATAATCATGTTCTGGAAGAAATAGTAATAAAAAGATACAAGATGAAGCAAGGAGAGGGAAACAGACTAGAAATAAGAAAAACAGAGTCACAGTAGCCTGTGGAAATATATCAAGAGATTCAACATCACTAACATTTTATTAGCACAACAAATGATATATAAAAATTTATGTACCATGACCAAGTGGAGTTTATTCTAGGAATGAGATTGGTTTGACACTCAGAAATCAATAAATGAAATTCACCATTAACAAAGTAAAAACAGGAAAAATCATGTGATCATCTCAATAGACTCAGATAAAGAATCTGATAAAATTTAATGTTCATTTATGACAAAAATCTCAGCATGTCAGGAGTACAAGGGAACTTATGTAATGTGATAAAAAGCATCAGCAAGATACCAATAGTTATCATCATATATAGCGACAAAGACTGAACATTATTCTTATAAGACAGGGAAACGGCAAGGACATTTGCTCTTACCTCTTCTAATCATAGTGTTCCAAAGTCCTATGTAGTGTGATAGGGAAAAAAAATAATAACAACATACTGATTAGTAAGTAGGAAGTAAAAATGGCTTATTTACAAATGGCATGATTTCATACATATAAATTTCTAATTGCCTATAAAGGAGGCATTAGAAAATTTAAGCTAATTTGTCAAGGAAAAAATAATACAAGTTCAATAGTCAAAAAGTAATTATAGTTCCATATTTTAGTAAAAAACAGAAAATTGAAATGAAATAAAACAATAAATATTACAAAAGCAACAAAACATGAAATACTTAGGGTGAAAATCAAATACGTATTAGACCTGTTTATTGAAAACAAAAAAAAACAGTTGTGGAGAGATTAGAGAGAAGTAAAATTGCCTTTATCCTTAGATAAAATAATCCTTTGCATAGAAAATCTCATGGATTCCTCAGAGTGATTTCTGGGATTAATCACTGAGTTTTTCAAAGCTAAACATTATAAGAATCATATAAATAACCAACATCCTTTAAAAAAAGTTGAAGCTTTTCTGTCAGTCAATTGATTTACCAAACAATTACAAATTGTTTTGGGCTGGCCAAAAAGTTCATTCAGTTTTATTCTGTAATGTCTTACATTTTTCAATACTTTGAAAAATTTCTATTTAGGATGAATAGATGAAATATAGACATTTTTAGGGCAGAAAAGTTGTTCTGTACAATACTATAACAGTGGACACATGTCACTATACATTTCCAAAACCAGTAGAACGTGCAACACCAAATAAACTCATGTAAACTATGGACTTTGGGTGAATATTAGGTGTCAATGCAGGCTCACTGATGGTAGCAAATGCACACTCTGGTGCAGGAATGATGATAGTGTGGGAAAGTTGTGCATGTTTGGGGACAGAAGGTACATGAGAATTTTCTGTACTATCTGCTTGATTTTGCAGTGAACATAAAATTACTCAAACAAGATTATTAATTTTAAAAAATTAATAAAATTGCCATTTATAATATCACTAAACAACAATACATCTAGGGAATAATTTATACAATAAAGGCAAGATTAGGACATGGCTGACTATAAAACATGGCTAAGAGAAATTGAAGAAACCCTAACTAAATGAAGAGAGATACTATTTTCATGAATGGGGGAAATCAATATTTCTAAGATTCTTCCCAAATTTATTTTCAGAAATCAATGCAATGAAATGCAAATCAAAATCCCATCAGATTCTTTTTTTTTTTTTTTAGGAAAACAAGAAAACAGATTGTAAAGCTATTTAGAAATACAAATGAGTTAAAATAGCTAAAACATTTTGAAAATAACAGAATGTTATGACTTAAAATACCTGATTCTGATTTACTATACAGCTACAATAATCAAGACAGTATGTTACTGGCAAAAGGATAGACACAGAGATCAGTGGAGTAGAATAAAAAGCCTTGAAATAAATCCACATTTATATATGGCCAATTGATTTTTGACAAAACTGCCAAATTTATTCAATGGGGAAAGGCTAATCTTTTCAAGAACTTGTGTTGGGAAAACTGGATATCCATAAGAAAAAATAAACCTCAATCTTTGCCTCTCACCATGTACAAACTTGACTTGAAAAGGATCAAAAACTTAAATCTATAAGTAGAAAACTTCTACAAAAAAAATTCGCTAAAATTTTTTGTCGTGAGGGTAGCTGAATTTTTCTTAGATATAATGCACTCCATAAAACTAAAGCACAAATGCTCCCCAAGTGTTCATAGACACATATTGATAACACTAAACTGATGATTTTTAAAGTGTAGACTAAATATATGACATTTTTAGATAAAGAAATTAATAAAATTAACCCACCAACAATAGAAATCTATACCAAACAATGAAACAAAGTGGAATAATTAATGTAAAAATGTTTAAATAACAAAAGGTAATATCCAGAATATTCTGAGGAAACTCTTTAAGGAACCATAAAATTCTCAGGTTATGAGCAAAATGTTCTGTATCATTGAAATAGTTGGAAAACTTCCTAGTTCATTAAGGAATACCAGAATAACCTTGATATCAAAAACTGACAGGATGAACAATGAAACTCCAGATATATCTCACAGCCAAATATAGTTGCCAACATCTTAATTTAATTCTAGCAAATCAAATTCAGCAGTATATTAAAAATTATGACAAAGTACAATTTATTCTAGGAACCAATGCCTGATTCCACATTAAATTTTTTTTGTAATTTACAGTTGCAACTTTCAGCACTTTCTAAAGTCCTTGCACTCACAAAAGAGCATTTATATAAGTGAGATGTATACACTGACTAAATTTCTTTATATTTTAAAAACTCATAAAGTAAAAGAGGCCTAAGAATAAGAACTAAGTAGAAAAACCTTTTCATTTCTTCTGGGTTTTCCTGCATCTTTCTTGCAGGTGCAATTATATCCCCTTATTTTGGATTACCAGGTAAACATCACCTTATAATCTTTGGCGCACAATTTCTCCATTTCCAGAGTTCCTCCAATTAAAGAAATAGCTGTACATCCCCCAGTTAAACTAATATTAAAAAAAAAAAATCTATGACTACATTGTCCTCTGTCTATTTTGTACAAATTCTAATGGCTTCATTGTGTAGTGCACTCATCTCTTATGGGCCCAGCAAGAATGCAGGTTAAGGATGAAGAGCACTGCTGTTGAAATTATTTTAATTATTTCCCAATGATTATATTTTCCAGTAATCTTCTTTAGAAATAAAATTCAATTTTAACCCTGAATTCATTTTTAAGAGTTTGCCTATTGCATTTTTAAACTGTTTCTTTTAAAAACAGATTATGAAATAATTCAAACATAGCAAAAAATTTGAATGCCCAATTTAAGACAGATCACATATATTTGTATCCCTTTGTCTCTTCCTCATCAGATTCTCCAATCTACCTCAGTTCTCCCCCAAAGAATCAATAGTTCACTCTTGTGGGCATTCTTTTTTTTTAATTTTTTCACTCTTTTGAATACATTACAATCACATATAGAATTATTTTACATAATTTTAAAATTTATATGAATACCATTGTATTGCATGTTTCATTTTGCAATTTGCTTTACTTTATCCCATGGGGCTTTTACTTTGAGATTTTTCTATATTGATACTTATAGTTTTACTAATTCATTTTCACATTACATAGTACTTCATCATATAAACATTTAAAAATATTGACTCACTATCAACAGTGTAGGGCATGTAGACTTTTAGCTACTATGGGAAATGCTACAAGTGATCATCCATGTATATGTTGCCCTGGACACACATGAAAGAATGTTTTAGCAGTTGCATTGCTCAACCTGTGGGAATCTGCATCTTCAGCTTTGGTAGATATTGATGAATTTCTTTCCGTAGAAGTCGTGTAATTTTCATAATCATCAGGTGTATTTGCGACGAGATTTCTCTTGACAGTATTTCTCTTTATGGAATACAAACTGCCAGTCATTCGTCCCTCCCAGGAATTCTTTCCTTCCAGTGAGGGTCATCCCAGGCTCGTCCTAGTAAGATGCTGCACCATGATGGGAGCAGGGTTCCCTGTATCAATGTGTGGAAAGCATGAGCTGCCGACTCAGTCCAAGGTACAAGTGATTCCCCTTGGGGTGAAGTCAGGATGTCAAGGTGGGAGCTTTACACTCCCATTCAGAGCCATCTATCAAACTACAACACTCTGGACTTAATCATTTTAAATACACTGGCTGTTCAAATTCAAGAGTCTCGCTATAGCATTCTGTCACTCTTTCTTGGAAACTTGATAAGCTGTAGTATCCTTTCACTGACGAAACTTAGCTGTCCACTCACGGTAGAATTACAGCCACACTGTAGTACTTGTGCATGTAGAGATGTTTACTTTCACCAAATTTAATCAAAAACTCATAAAGTAAAAGAAGCATAAAGATAGGAACTCAGCTCTCAGATTTTCTACATTTATGAAAAGAATAAATTTTACCTTCATATTTACCTGCATTACATCTTCTGACTTAAACTTTTATAATATCACATAATGTTTTCACCGTAGTTCCTTTAAGTTGTGAACTATAATAATTGATTAATATAACACCTTTACATTGTTGTAGTTAATATCTCTTACACACACAGTGTATTATATTTCCATAACATATTTTTGTGATCTTTTAAATAATTTTGTATAGGATTGTTGCATTGAAATTCTTATGATATTTTGGTCTTGTGCACGTTTGGTTTTGTGCTCTTTTTTAAAAAAAATAAGATTGAGGTATGTTTTCTTTGATACATAAACATAATTCAGAAACATCTTATTTTATTTTCTAGACAAATTTAGTAACACTGTGATTACCTAGTCTTTGAAATATTGGAAAAAATCCTTGGAGAATTAACCTGATTCTGGTGGCTTTTTGTATGAGGTAATTCTTTATATATTTTTCTATTTTTATCTGAGGATTGGCATAGTTTGATGTTCTGATTACACTTGGGTCAGTTCTGGTAAATCAGATTTTACTTTACATTTTTTCTATTTTATGTGCATTTTCAAAATGGCTCCACTTTTTAAATAGTATCCTGTAATGATGATTATTTCCCTTGAAATATATTTTTAAAGTATTTATGACTTCTGCTTTATTAATTATTTTGGTTAGTGTCCTGGTATCTTATTGATGTTTCAAAGAAAAATAAATATGAGTTTATATGTTTTACTTTTCTATTTTTACCTTTATCATTTTCTGCTTTTATCTTTGTATTCTGAATTATTATTTTTCTAGATTGTTGAGGTGTGGATTCAATTTATTCATTTTTATTATTTATATTGATCAGTGTAAAAATTTAAAGCTGGGCATTTTTCTTTGATAGTTGCTGCAATTGTTTTCTGTGAATTCTTATAGGTAGTATTTCATCATCATTATTTCTTAGAAATTCTACAAGTTAGCTTATATTCTCTTATTTACCAAGGAGTTGTTTAACAAAGTTTTTTCCCCAATTTTCAAACAGGATAATTTTTATTTTTGTATTTTTGCCAATAATAACTAGATTTACTACACCATGATAAAAACAGTTTGTATTATTCCTAAATTATGGCATTTTGAGCTTTTCTTATTGTCTTGATATCTTGTCATTTTTTTGTGACTTCCATATGCAGTTTAAAGAACTTGTATTTTCCATTAAAGTTGTTAATTAATGTTATAGGTCTATATTTTGATTATATTAGTAAAATGTTATATATCCACGCTTATTCTTGTTATTTTGCCCTTTTGTATACTAAAAGTGGTATGTTAAAATCTACCATTATGAATTATTTTTCTATTTCTCCTTTCATCTTCTGTATTTTCTTTTTCATTTCTCTCCATAAGTTTGGTTGTATGTGATTTGGCGCATAGATATGCATCAAGTAGAACTGTCACTTTTAGCATTGGTGCATGTCCTTTTTTCTCACTTAGTGCTTTTATAATGTAATTTTAACTTACATGATATCAGGTGTCTTGTGAATATTGCTTACTCTTTGCATGATAAGCATATTTGTCCATCTGTTTAGTTTGAGTGTCTCTGAATCATTTTTCTATGGTTAATATTTTACATACAGCATAATTATTTAAGCAAATTTGAAAATAATTTACTTTGAATAAAAGAGCTATGTCAATTGACATTGATGGATATGAATGATATTTTGGATCCCTGTCATAATATTTTTAAATGTTTATTGAGGTCTAATTGACATATGCAAATTGATAAGCTTTGATTTATACATACACACACACACACACACATATATATATATATTCACAATATATACTGTCTTAAAATGATCCTCACATTTAAGACAAAGAACATAGCCATCACTCCAAGTTTCCTTATGTCTTTTCACAATCTTATCTTCCTATTCCTCCCATAAATCCCATTCCCAGTCACTTATGGCTCTATTTTGTCACTCTAGGTTAGTTTGTATTTTCTAGAATTTTATAGAAATGGGGTCATAAAAATCTATGCATTTTTCTCACTTAATTCATGCAGCATAATTATTTTGAGATATATCCATGCTGTGAATACCAATAATCTATTCCTTGTTTACTGCTATGTAGTATTCCCTTGCATGAATAAATGACATCTGTTTAATCATTCACTTGTTGATGAATAAGTTGGTTGTTTCTAGTTTGTTTTTTTCTATTACAAAGCTTTCTCTAGGATAAATATATAGAGGTAGAACTGATAGATCATATGGTAGGTATTCATGTAACATTTAAAGAAACTCTAAACTTTTCCAAATGGTTGTACCCTTTTACATTGAGAATACCAGCATATAAGAGTTCCAGTTCCTCCACATCCTTTTCAATATTTGGTATTGTCAGTCTTCTTAATTTTAGCCACAGTAGCTATGTATTGGAATCTCATCATGGTTTTAACTTGCATTTCCCTACTGATTATTGTTGTTGGATATACTTTCATGTACTCATTTGCCATCTGTATATCTTTTCTTGTAAAGTGTCTATTCAATACTTTTTTCACATTTAAAAAATTGGTTACTATGACTATGATTATGATCTTTGTATTTTGAGAATTCTTATGTATCTAGATGCAAGTCATTTATCAGCCATATGACTGGCAAATGTCTTTATCTGTGATTTATCTTTTAATTCTCTTAGTGGTTTTTTGAATAGTGGAAGTTCTTGATTTGATGAAGCTCAGCATAATTAATCATGTTTTTCATCTCATGTCTAAGAAATCTTTATCTAAACTAATATTATAAATATTTTCTCCTATGATTTCTCTTAGGTTTTACATTTGAGCCTCAATTAATCTTTTCATATTGATTGAAGAAATTTTGTTTCTCCATTTTTTTTTGTTTGATTGCTTGCATGTGAATATCCAATGGTTCCAGCACCATTTATTGAAGAAACTACCATCTTTTCACTGAACTAAAATTAACACCCATGTGAAAGATCAGTTATTCAAAGCTGTGGAGATCTATTTCTGGACTCTCTATGCTGTTGTATTTATCTATTTGCATATTTTTTTATTGAGACCACATGCTCTGGATTACAGTAATTTTGAAAACAGGTGGTGTTAGTCCTCCTAATTTGTTCTTCTTTTTCAAGTCTATAGAATTGACTGACTATTCTATTATATAGCATTTGTATTTTCTTATATACTTTAGCATCATTTTATCAACTTCTACAAAAAATGTGCCAGGGTTTTGATGGATATTTTGTCTAATCTATACACCAATTTTGAGATAATTGATATAATAATAGAGTCATGTGACTCATTGACCTGGTAAATCATGCCAATGATTTAGATCTTTAAATTCTTTCAGTGACATTTTCAAGTTTTTAGTGTTCAAGTTTTTCATAACTATTCTCAGATTTATGTCTCCATATTTTATATTTGACAATATTATAAATAACTGTTTTTATTTTGAGTTCTGATTGTTTACTGTTATATAGAAATATTGTTAACTATTGCTACCTTTATAAACTCAATGATTATTTCTTATAGCTTTTTTTGTAGATTCTATTGAATTTTCTACCTAGATTAACACATTAGTTATGATAAAGACAGTCTTATTATTATTATTTTTTAATCTGGATGCATTTGACCTTTTCTCTCTTGCCTTACTTAATACATTATCTAGAACCTCTAGCACATTTTGTGTAGAAATGGTGAGAGCAATTGATTTTGATTTTAGGAGAAAATAATTAAGCCAGGTACTATTCATCTCTTAGGTGTTGGTTTTTGGTAGATTCCTTCTATCATTTTGAGAAACTTCCTTATATTCCTAACTTATTGAGAGAAATGATTAGAAATGGATGTTGGATTTTGTCAAATGCTTTTTAGGTATCTATGGTGAAAATTATGTGGTTTGGATTTTTTTAATTGTTAAAAATAAATTATACTTATTGATTTTCAAATGTTAAACCGTACTTGCATTCCTACATAAACTCCAGTCAGCCATGCAATGTTATCTTTTTCATATACTCTTGGATTCAAATTTTTATTTTTAAATAACTTTTGAATCTATGTTCATGGCTTGTATTCCCAATGCAAAATGTGTTATTATTCTTATATTTATTCCTTTGCAACACATTTTTTTTTGTCTGCTTTAATGTTTCTCTTTATCAAAGGTTTTCCATAATTTTGTTGTTATGTTCCTTGGAGTTGTTTTCTTTTTCTTATATGCTTGGAAACTTTTGAGCTTCTTGAATTTTGGTATATGTTTTATAATATCTGAAAAAACATAGCCATTATTTATTCAATTTTTTTCTACATTCTCCTTCTTACTGTACCTTAGGAAATCTAATTCCATATATACTATGCTGATGCTTTTTTCTTATTTTCAAGTGTTTTTCTCTATGTATAACAGATAGTTTCTATTGCTATGCATTTTAGTTCACTAATCCTTCCTTCTGAATCTTCCAAGCTACCGTTAAGTGTGTGTATATATATATATATATATATATTTACAGACCTTGTCATTTTCATATCTATAATTTTTAAATGTATTTTGAATGCTGTTACTAGAGTTTTTGAACATATGGACTGAAGTTATAAGATTTTTTTTAATATCCTAGTCTTCTAATTCTAATGTCTGTGTCAGTTTGGATTAGTTGCAATTAAATTTTCTTCTCATTATGAGTTGTGTTTTCCTGTTCTTTTTGCAAGCCTACTAATCTTTGATTGGGTGTCAGACATTGCTGGATTTTAGATATTATATATTTCTATAAATATTCTTTCTTTCTTTCTTTTTTTTCTGAGATGCAGTGAAGTTTATGGAGACAGCTTGATCCATTTGTTTCTTTCTTTTATAAAATGACAAGGGCTTTGGCACAGTTTTCAATCTAGGACTATTTAGTGTGGACTATTCCATACTAATAAGAAAAGGCTTTCCAGATTACTGTACAATATAACCCCCCAAATCATGAGATTTTCTATTTTGCTGGTGGGCACAAGTACTATTCTCAGTCATATGTGTATTGTAGACACGGTAAGTTTTAATCATTTTGAATGGTTCCTTCCCCCAGTGGAGTCCCCTTACACCCATTTGTTACCCATACTCTACTACTAGACCACCAGAGTGAGTATTTTTTCTCTGTAGCTCTTTTCTCAGCGTTGCTTTGTCCTGTGAATTCTAAGGCTAAGCTGCACTATTCTCCCTAGACTCTCATCTGCATCTCTAAACTCAGAGTCCATTGTACTCTGTTCAAAGTTACCTATATCTACACAGCAGCCTATGACCTCAGGGTTGTAAACTAGCAAAATCAGAGGACTCTCCTCTTTGTCTCCCATCTCTCAAAGGTCTTCATCCACTGTTGCCTGATCAGTGTCTACAAAACCATTTTTTCATATATTTCATCCTGGGTTTTTTTTGTTGTTTTTTTCAGTCTGAAAGGTAAATCAGATACGAGTTACTCTATCTTTAACAGAGCTATATCTGTTCAATATTAATAAGAAATTCCTTTTTTGAGCATATTTTTCTGAATATACTTTACAACCATGTTTGTAGAAACGTATATATGCACTGGTTAATGTGCACCCATGTTATTTTTTTGCTCTATCAGGTTACAAGATTTAGAGGTAAGACTAACGAATAACAAAAATCAGATCCAACATTCAGATCATTTTTAGTAATACCAGTCTCCAATAAAAGAAAGCAGATGCATTTTCCCTGGTTTCTCCAATAGTTTATTATAGGGTTGGGGCAAGAAATGTCTGAAGTGAGTCTGGGTCATCTTGTGGCACCAAAAATTAAGCAAGTCTTCAAGCAAAAACAATGTTGGGGTACATCAAAGACAGAAAGGAGTCAACTGAAAGACCTCCCAGTGGCCAAAGCTGAAAATTTTGAGCAAGAAAATAAATAACATAGTACCGGATTATAATATCCTTGAGTCCATACTAATATAAACAAATGTTTTAACTAATCATTAAACAAATGTGGGAGGATAGACAAATCTCCCATGAAGAAAAGTTCCAAAGAGTTTATATAGACTCTCCTCATCCAAGAGATAATGTCTATCTCCTACCACTTAAGTGTGAGCTGTGACTTCTTTTTAAAGAGTATGGTAGGGAAAGGGAGGGTTGAATTAACTTCACAGTATGAAAATCTAACAATGGGGACAGATTGGGAGTTTGGGATTGACATGTACACAGGGCTATATTTAAAATAGACAACCAATAAAGACCTACAGTATAGAACAGGGAACTCTGCTCAATACTCTGTAATAACCTAAACGGGAAAATAATTTGAAAAATAATAGACACGTGCATATGTATAACTGAATCACTTTGCTGCACACCTGAAACTAACACAATATAGTTAATCAATTATACTCCAATATAAAATAAAAATTAAATAAAATCTAATAATCAGTGCCTCAGCTTGGTAACCAAGTTAGCACCATCTGTGATGAGTCATATTGATGGTAGGTACATGTGATATCATGTGAAGAAAATGACTCTTTCAGTCTATAGTCTTCCACCTAATAATTTATAAGAAATTATAAATTCAATCTAATTATAAGAAATTTCAATCTAATTATAAGAAAACCCTAGACAAATTCTAGGATCATTCTACAAAACACCTAAGAAGTATTTCTCAAATGTTCAACGTCATCAAGAATAAGAAAAATTCTCAGAAATTGTTAAAGCCAAGAGTCTTCTCAGTAGACATAATGACTAAATGTAAGTGATACCCTGGATAAGATATAGAACATCAAAAGGGCATTAGATAAAGACTAAGAAAGCCTTAATAAAGTATGAACTTGGCTAAGTAATGTGTCAAGTTGTTTCATCTGCTGTGCCCAATGGATGATACTAAAGTAACATGTTAATAATGGAAGACACAGAGTGTGGGTATATGCAGTTCTCCAGCTACCTTTGCAAATTTCTGGTTTAAACTATTCCAAAATAAAAATGTATTTAAAAACAAAGACAGCAATGCCAAATTCTTCCTATCCCACATTGCTTATAATACAGGATTGTCGTCTCAGGAAATTCTTCAAAATTGCTTCTCAGTGGTGTTAATAAATCTGTATATCAGACAGAGTTCACTAATATTTGTGTTTCAGAGTCTCAACCGAGCTGATCTATGGAGTTAACATTTATATGAGAAAAATGTGTTAGCAAGATACAGAAAAGTCCCTAAGTTTCAAAGCACAATATATCTTCAATGCATGTCATAACGTACAGGACTGTCTCCAAATATATACGGGTAGCCTTTTCTTTCTATATGAGGTTTTATGTTCAATCTTATTTTTATGTTATGCATTGAGACTTCTTAAACACCATATTGAAGAATGACTTAATGATTAAAACTAATTTAAACCATCATTTTATCACATTTTAGATATTTCCTTCCAGACAGTAGCCCATTTGTTAAAAATTATGTTTATTTATTAATTATATAGTGGGATTGTTTCTTTAATAATTTGAATATATTTTACATTTCCTTTATATATAAAACTGTGTAGAACATATGAAACCAAAGTAACCTAGTGTGTGTTCATTTGACTTAAGTTGGTCCACCTTGAACTTATATGGAAAAGGGCAAGATACAACAAGTAAATACGTGAAAATTCTATGTGAAGATGAATTATTGATAATTACATCATCTTGTATCATTAAGAACAGAAATAAAGACACAGAGTGAAAAAGAGATTTGGAGATATACAAAGCTACTATTTAGTGTATATATATATATATATTATATATATATACACACACACACACACACATACACATATATATGTATGTATAACTTTTGTAGGGTTCTCCCTTAATTGGAACATGGCCCAACCACACTGAATCTGGGATAAGTGGTCTAACGCTGCAGACAGGAGAGAAGAAAGAGGGATTTGGGGAACACATAGAGCTCTCTGCCACAATGGAATTGACAATTTTGTTATAGTGAAACACCTACTCACTGACTGCTTAATTTATAGATTCAACTAACACACACAGAGCACCCACTCTGCTTAAGACACTGAGAACTTCCTGAGGATACAGGTCACATTCCTGCTATTTAGGACCTTACAGCAAGAAAAAAAATTTAAGAATCCCTCCCTAAGTGTCTGTCATTGGATGAATGGATAAAGAAGCTGTGGCACATATATGCAATGGAATATTACTCAGACATAAAAAGAAATGAAATTGAGTTATTTGTAGTAAAGTGGATGGACCTAGAGTCTGTCATACAGAGTGAAGTAAGTCAGAAAGAGAAAAACAAATACCATATGCTAACACATATATATGGGATCTAAGAAAAAAAAAATGTCATGAAGAACCTAGGGGTAAGACAGGAATAAAGACACAGACCTACTAGAGAATGGACTTGAGGATATGAGGAGGGGGAAGGGTAAGCTGTGACAAAATGAGAGAGTGGCCTGGACATATATACACTACCAAACGTAAAATAGATAGCTAATGGGAAGCAGTCACATAGCACAGGGAGATCAGCTGGGTGCTTTTTGACCACCTAGAGGGGTGGGATGGGGAGGGTGGGAGGGAGGGAGATGCAAGAGGGAAGATATATGGGAACATATGTATATGTATAACTGATTCACTTTGTTATAAAGCAGAAACTAACACACCATTGTAAAGCAATTATACTCCAATAAAGATGTTAAAAATAAATAAATAAATAAAATAAAATGAATTCAGTGAGAAAAAAAAAAAGAATCCCTCTCAAGAGCAACTTATTCTACTTGTAGCATTTCTATGGGATCCAGGAAAGAACTGGTCTGTTTATAAATTTGTCTGTGATGTTTTGTGTTTATCAAGGAATTTGCTTTCTCTAATGTAAAAAATGGCTAAAAAATCCTTCAATGACATTATTATAGTAAAACATATAAATTAGATCACTGAACTCTCTTGCTTGGTTAATTTGACATTTTCAGTTAAAGCACTCTACAAAGTTTCCTTATGAAGAAAGTTCATCACTTATTTGATTTTGAAATCTTTCTCAATTTTTGCATATTTATTTAGGAAAGAGTAATTTTCTTATATATTTAGTACACTACATAAACTGTTAAAAACAATGATATTGCAATATTCTCTAATGGTTAAGAATATAAGCTTTTGAAACAGATTTGAGTTTATGTTCTAGACTCTGATATAATTGAACTATGTAGCCAGGGAAAGTTACTAAGTCTTTATGTGCTTTACTTTTCTTTTTAATTTTTAAAATCAAGATTAATAGGATTCTTTTGTTAATTACATGATGTAAATGCATAAAGCTTTTAGCATAGTTTCTGGCAGGAATAGTGCTCAATATCAGCTTTCATTTTATGTAAAACTTGAGGATCTTTTTCAAAGGGTAATTTTTAAAACTAAAAAAAGAAGATTTTAGAGAAAAAATGGGTAAATGAAGGTCATACAATGTAAAATTTTACCTATTTATTAAATACAGACTCTTGAGGGTAAGTGATATATTAAATGTCTCAGTGGAATTTTCACAAACTTTAAGAAATGAAAACAGTATGGTAAAATCATTTCATAGCAGTCTTATTAAATTAAAAGAATAACTGCTTTCTCATGAGCTACCTAGATTTTGCCCAACTTCAAAAATGCTATCTTTCTTTTTAAATAAACATAACATTGCTCAGATTGATTACATGAGTCATGACTACCTACACCATGATACATTGCAATAGTTCATCTTATTCTAACAATGGGTTGAATTTTACATATTACTTTCAGCTATTATTTAGTCACTACTAGAATCATTCAAATAAATAAAATATCTGTGTCTTTTATGTAGATAGCATCAAAGAACATTTACTATGCTATATATTATTTTTGTAATTTAACATTGGGGCAAAAGTTTTTCCAGACAAGACCAATTGCATAATTAATTTCCCTTTTTCTTCTGATTAAATAAAATTCATAGCCAAACTTACTTCCAAATGCAGTGCACGCATTTTGGAGATTTTAAAACATGTCTTTGTGTATATATAAATTCGATTTAATAGTTCTGAGTATATGTTTTTGAGCTTGTTATAATCCGGGTCACATTTTGGAATGGGGATATACAATCGTACATCAATCTATAATATAAAATAGAACATCAAATTTTCCTTTACCATATGCTTTATGTGGATATGCTTATGAGGGCACGAGTGAATGCTTATTAATTACATTTTCACAGCAATATCCTCAGTATTCATTTAAATAGAAAGATGTGTTTTATAGTTATCATTTAAGTATGATACAAAAATTTATATTGTGCTAAATTGGTTCTTCGTGGTTGATCAATCAAGCCATTTCTATGAACTAAAGCACAGTATAACAATTCAGCTTTGAAAATATGAGTTTCATGAACACTTGAAGTTGAAATAAAGATACTGCAGAAAGATAGCATGAAGCTTGAGGAAATGTGAATTACTTAGATCATTAAATCACTAACTGCGTTTTCTGTTTCTTTCAAAATAAAAAACAATAACTCACATTTTGATTTGTGACAATCCTCATAACAGATTGTTGGTTTTTTTATTATTTTTACTGTTTAATTTCAATTAATCTTCAGGTGGATAGGATGCTTCACAAGATTGACTGAAAACTGTGTTCACAGTACTGGAATTATGTGCCTGCTCTCTACAGCAGCTCTGTTTTAAGAGTCTGCAGCATCTGGAAGATTTTTTTTTCCCTTTTTATTTTTAGTTTTATAGCAATGCCATGGTAGCATTGGGAAATGTGTTCAGAATGTTTATAAATAAGTGCAGGAAATAACTTTGAAATCAGCAGCTGTTCAGACACTTGCCTCTGTTTAAGTGAATAGATGAATATATCTCTCTAATAAAAAGGGATTTTGAATATAATCCAAGTTCTAAGTGTTAAAACAAGACATTACCTGTTTTTAAATGTTAAGCAAATTGCTATCAAATGTGCCCAGCTGGTCAAAGCCTTTGCTACTTGAGAGCTGATTATTGTTAAAGTAAAGATGACACGAAAAATAGTACCCCTTATAATAAAGCTAATTCACTCAATATTTGCAAATCCTTTCGCGTGATTAAGCAATCTGCCTCCCCTTTTCTAACATCTGTACATGTCAACATATAATAAATAATCTGATGTTTGAATGTTTCAAATGGTTTGTTTAAAAATATAATTTGAATTCAATATTACTTTTAGCTGTAGGTGAATTCATGCAGTTTTAGCCGAAAACCAAAATACTTGCAAATATGTTGTTGACATGTCTGTGTGTGGGGTTCTGATGTGGAGTGCAACGTGAGCAGAAGAGAAACCTCTGAAGAATCAAGAGGTTAGTAGTGAAATTTGTGGTAAGAGACATTCCCCATATTTGTGAAGAACTGGGGCTGCAGAGATGTGACCTGAGGAGAGAAGCTTTGGTCCCCTCCTGGTTGCTGAGTTGAGCATTTCCAGATGTTCATGGTTGCTTTAGTCTCCCAACTTGGGAGACTAAAGTTGCCTAGTTTTACTCTGAAGCACCCGAAGCTGATGGGCCAGTAAAAAAAACACATCAGTGTTAACTGGATCACTGCTGCTCAGAGGAATGAAAAACACTAGGCAGTGCAGCCCTGCCAGGGATATCTGAAAGGTGTGACGTCATGGCACCAGGAATGGCCAGAGTCAAAAAGGCTAGAGTTGCTAAACAGATAATACAGAAGCAGATCACATAAAAGGCATCCACCATCCATGGCAGTTGCCGTCTTGAAGAAACACTCCAAGCATAGAGATTCCCTACAACAGGGGTCCCCAACCCTTGGGCTGCAGACTGGTACCGGGCTGCACAGCAGGAGGTGAGCAGCGAGCGAGTGAGCGAAGCTTCATCTGCGGCTCCCCGTCGCTCCCCAATGCTCGCATTACCGTCTAAAACATCCACCACCGCCCGCGCCCCGTCCGTGGAAAAATTGTCTTCCACGAAACCGGCCCCTGGTGCCAAAAAGGTTGGGGACCACTGCCCTAGATCACGGCTGAGGCTGTGGAGTGGGCATGGTAGCATGCAGATTTGGGCAGCTGCACCAGAGACGATGTCCCCAAATAATAAAGATCATCTGGGCTCACACAGTAGAGTAGGGAGCGAGAAGCCGGAAACTTCAGGGAAACTCAGAAGAGGTAGGGTTTGGGATTTCAGAACTTTTTCCTCCATCTCGGCATAGAGAGAAGACTGCAGATGATTCTGAATATCCCATGCCTTTTACAGAAAAACTAAATCCGTATGTTTATTCATACCATAGCACTGCAGTTTAGAGGTAAAACTAAGAAGGATTTTTAGATAAATTAGGTTCTAAGGAGGCCGTAAGAATTGAAGGTGTCATGAGAGAGCGACCAGATGTTGAGGTGATCAGCCAGGAAAGGGGGAACAGGTGAGAGGATCACCTCACTGCTGAAGAGGCCCTGAAAAAGAGGCGCCTGAATTTGTTCGGACCCACCGTCTGTAAGAAGGAAGAGGAGAAAGCACTGGGATGGAAAAGTACTCAATCAAAAGGGAGAAAAGTGTCTGCAAGCCTTCCAATAGGGAGGACTGGGATGAGATGCCATAGAAAGGCCCCAGCTGAAAGCACCTTGACTGGCAGGCGTCTGAGCTAGGAGTGCAGATACGCGTAAGAGCACGTGCATCCTGGGTCTCCGGAGTCCTAGACTGCAACGCGCCCCAGATGGCACACCAAGCCCTGACTGAGGAGGGCGGCTGTCCTCCATGAGCCATGCCTCCCAAAGCCTTGGCCGTTGCCTAAGGTGGGTCCTGTTGGATCATACATAGATTTTGGTCTGGGGTTTATTACTGAAACTCCTCAGAAAGTTTCGGCAATATTTGCCTTCACCATTAAATAGACAAATAAATTTTAAATCAGCAATATATGTGTATGAAATTTAACTGAAATTAAAATGTGTCTAGATGTGTTCTGAAAGCCCTGAAATGCATTTTAAGTTGGAGCCAACAATAGAATAGCTACATTGTCATAGTATTTGATAGTATCTATTAACGCTTTCCAAACTGGTATTTAGGGAGAAAGTTGCCAGGGTATATTACTAAAGTTAAACAGGAAAGGTCTCTGATACTTAGATTATTAATCAGTTTAATGATTAATATGAAGAAACACTTATGGAATGGTAGAGTATAGACACCCCAAAATCTGCTCCTCCATAGAAATAATTAGAACACTGACAAAAATCATCAAATCTACTTTTTCATAACTCTGGAAATTAACTAAAGGCATGCAACAACTTGAGGGGGGGTTATTTTGAAAAGGACTAAATTTTTGTATGAATGGTGAGTTATGTGACATTTTACGTTGCCTGATTTCTAGCCTTCTCTCCTTGAAACTAACAGCTTCCAAACTATGTCAGCTATGAAAGACAGCAGCCTAGCAGGATTAAAATTAAAAGGGTTGAAATAATAAAATATGTATTAGCTAAACACAATGGAATGAAATTAGAAGTTAATGACAAAAAATTTGGAAATCCTCAAATGAATTAAAATTATACTCCTAAATAGCCAATGTCTCAAAGGAAAAAAAAAATCACAGGTTAGAATACAGAGATAAAGAAAATGAAAATACAACATACAAAAACTTATGATATGCACAAAAATAGGGTTTAGAGGGAAATCTAGTTGTAAAAGCCTATATTTAAAAGAAGAAACAAAATATCTTAAATAAAAGACCCACTATTATACCTTAAAAAACTAGAAAAATTTTGACTAAACCAAACTAGTGGAAGTAAAAACTAATAAAGATTAGAGTAGAAATAATTGAAATAGAGAATACAAAAACAATTGAAAAATCAACAAAAGCAAAGTTAGTTCTATGAAAAGATCAATAAAATTGACAAACCTTTAGCTAGACTGGCAAAGACTGAAAAAGAATATTTAATTAGTAAAATCAGTAATGAAAAGAGGATATCATTAATGTCTTTACGAAGTAAAAAGGAAAATAAGGGATTGTCATGGACAATTATATACCAACAAATTAAATAATCTAGATGCAAATAAACAAAGTCTTAGAAGACACAAGTTTTCAAAACTGAATCAAGAAGAAAAAGAGTATTTGAATGTAAAGTAAAGACACTGAATTTTTAATCAAGAAACATCCTACAAAGAAAATCCTAGGACACACACTACAAGAAAACTAGAGATTGATATCCTTTATGAATGTAGATTAAAAAAAAAAGAATGTTCAAACCAAACTCATAAAAAATACACATAGAATTTTACACCATAACCAAATATGATTTATCCCAGGAATGCAAGAGTGGTTTAATATACGAAAACCAAGGTAATACATTATACTAATATTATAAGGGATAAATTAACATGATCATCTCAATAGTCCCATAAAAACATTAGAGAAAAATCCAATACCATACAATGATAAAAAAAACAAGCAAACAAAAACCCAAATAACTAGCAATAGAAAGTTTTCTTGGCCTGATCAAGTGTATTAAAAAACCCATAGCAAGCATACATCATACTTATTAAGAAAGACAGAAAGGTTGGCACCTAAAATCAACAACAAGTCATAAATGTCCACTCTTTCTACTTTTATTCAACATTGTATTAGAGGTTTTAACCAGTGCATTTAGGAAAGAAAAATAAATAAAATAATCCAGAATGAAAAAAGAAATAAATAAAACTATCTCTGTGGGTAGGTGTCATGTTTTTTGTTTATAGAAAACTCAAAGCATCAAGCAAAACAAAACAAAAAACTACTAAAGCTAGTAAATGAATTCAGCAAAATTTTAGGACACAAAATAAATATTTAAAAAATCAATTGTACTTCTATATTAGCAGTAAACAATCAGAAAATAAAATTAAGAGAACAATTACATTAGCAATAAAAATAATAAAATTAAGATAAAACTTAAAGGAAGTGCAAAATTTTTAAACTTAAAACTATAGGGCTTTTGGAGAAAAATTTTTAAAGTGAAATAAATGAAAAGACATCCCATAATCATGGATCAGAAGACTTAATATTGTTAAAATGGCAATGATTTCTAAATTGGTCTACAATTTTAACACAATTACTATGGAAATCTCAGCTCCAATTTATAGAGATTAACAAGCTAATGTTAAAAGTGATATGGCAATGTGAGGAACTCAGCCACGATAATCTTTAAAAAAGAACAAAATTGGAGGACTCACACTTCCTGATATTAAAGCTTGCATAAAAGCTACAGTATCAGGAGAGTGTAGAACTGGAATAATGACACAGATGAATCAAAGGAATATAATGAAAAGTACAGAAATAAAACATCACATTTATGTTTAATTGATGTTTAAGAGGGATACGAAGGCCATTTAAAGGGGACAGGAGGTGAAAAATTATTTCAAAAAATTGTGTTGGGACAACTGGATATCCACATGTAAACAATGAAGTTGGACCATTTTGTACCCCACAGACAAAAAAAAAACCCTCCATATATATCATATAACTAAATGTAAGAGCTAAAACTATATAACTCAGAAGAAAAAATAAGTAGAAAGCTATGTAACAATGGATTAGTCAAAGTCTATTAGATACAACACCAAAAGTGAAAGTGACCAAAGAAAAAAACAGATAAATTGGACTTCATCAAAATTAAAATATTTTCTGCTCCAAAGACGCTATACTCCTTCCCTGTCATTCAGTCCTTCTTTTATTATTTAGGAAATACATTCTGCTTGACACTGTGAGGGAGGTGATAACAGCTACAGAGGCTTTAATGACAGTGTGGCAGTTGACCATGCTGAGCCATGGTGCCCAATTATTTGGTCAAATATTATTCTGGATTTTTCTGTAAACACTTTTTTTTTAATAAGGTTATTTATTTTACTTATTTATTTTTGGCTGTGTTGGGTCTTCGTTGCTCTGTGCAGGCTTTCTCTAGTTGTGGTGAGCGGGAGCTACTCTTCATTGTGGTGTGAAGGCTTCTCATTGCAGTGGCCTCTCTTGCTGTGGAGCATGGGCTCTAGGTGCTCAGGCTTCAGTAGTTGCAGCACATGTGCTCAGTAGTTGTGGCGCACGGGCTTAGTTGCTCCATGGCATGTGAGATCTTCCCAGACCAGGACTTGAACCTGTGTCCCCTGCACTGGCAGGTGGATTCTCAACCACTGTATCACCAGGGAAGACCAACATGTTTTTTTGGATGAGATTAACATTTAAATCAGTTGACTTTAAATGAGGCAGATTGCTCTCCACAGTGAGGGTAGGCCTCATCCAATCAGTTGAAAGCCTTAATAGAACAAAGACTGACCTCTCCCAGCAAAAAGGAATTATGTCAGCAGGTGGACTTGGACTTGAACTTCAACATTGGTTCTTCTCTGGGTCTCCAGCCCAGCAGTGCACCCTACATACAGACTTTGGACTTGACAGCCTCCATAACTACATGTGCCAACTCCTTAAGATAAATATCTCTGTCTCTCTGTGAGATTATGTATATATTCTAATAAAATCCTACTGGTTCTGTTTCTCTGGAGAACCCTGACTAACAGAGATTTTGGTACTAGGGATGGTTCCAGAGGAAGAGAATCCTGGATGAGTTTTCTGAATTGGTTCTAGGGTTCCTGGTGTTGGCTCTCTAATCAGATTAGATTGAAATACATTAATCAATCTATTTCCAGTAGTAAAGAGACCACTTGACATTTTTGTTTTACTGTTACTGTTTTTAACACCTTAAACAAATATTCTATATTTCAGCACCATATCTTCTCATATTAGAGCATCAAATTATCAAAAAGAGCATTTGTTACACAATTACAACAGTACACTGTACTATCTTTGGGCTTTGCACCTTTCAAAATACTATCACATTAAAGTGAATTAAAGTTTACGGCTGAGAGCATATGGGAGTTAAAAAAAAAGCAGATATAGTTCTAAATAGCATGAATACTTTTAAAAGATCAAATTCAGAAATTTTATCAAGTTAATTTAACAGTAATGAGACACATCACTGTCCTAAAAAATGTGCATGGACTGTTGTGGTAAATAGAGCTCTACAATATATTGCCACTGGATACTCCTAATAAAACAGTTATAAGAAGAAAGGATCTGGGTAATTATACATATGATAACTTTGAACACCTTTGTCAAATGAACAACTATTATGAGATTGGCTGGTTGCTCCTAATAAAATTGGACAAAATGGGAAGAAATGATGTGTGTAGGGATTCAAACTGCAAGCTTGAGCACCACAAAAATGATCTGTAAATTTCTATGTATGCCCTGAAAGAGACCCTTCCTTCTCTACTGTACTTGCAAGGCTGAGATTGTTAAAAACTAAACTCAGAATTCCATTATGTAAGAGGCTGAGTTACAACACAAATGGAATTGCCAGCCTCTCAGGATGTCTCTTGTTAAAGTGAGGGCACTGAGAGCAGGCATAGGATCCTGAAAGATGGAATGAGGATGTGTGAGAAGACTCTGATAAAGGGGGGAATGTTAAGATTCTAAATTCTGATGAGTCTTCTTTGCCAATAGGAGCAGCTCAGCCTCTGTATGAGAAGATTAATCCTGCATTGCCTAAGGAAACTTTAATGGTCTCCTCTGAGAAAGCTCTTGCTAGACATAGTTTATTCTCCTCAGCAGCCAGCTCCACCACCCATCTTTGTTTCTAGAGTTAGAGCTAGACTTAAGTCTAAGCAGGACCTTAAAAGTGAAGTACAAAGTGTGACCCAAGAGGAGGTATGCAACACTCTAAAACAACTACCTAGCAAATGCTAGGTTATACATACAGAAATCTAGGGAACGTGTGAGAGAGTGAATATTAAGGGTGTGTAATCATGGTGGAAGAAACATAAAGTTTAGTCAGGTCAAATTTATTGATATGGGTCCACTAAGCTAAGATTCTGCAATTAATTTTGCAGTTTGGAGAGTAAGAAAAGATTCTATTAGGTTGTGTTGTTGGCTGAAACATGGAAGGGAAAGTGGTCAACATTTAATCCTCAAAATGCCAAGCCACCATAATTTAGTGTAGAGGAAGGATTCAAAAGTTTGGAACGACTGGAAGGTTAAAGTAGATTTGTCATTTAAGAATTAATCACCCTTCCTGAGAGGGCCCAGAGGAAACATATTTCATTATACTGTGAGAGATAAATTTTTGAGAGAGGTAAATTTTTGAGGAGAGCCTCAACATCCTTGAAGAGCTCAATGAACCCTCTTCTCTATAAGCCAGAACTTATGGTTGGAATCACTGCCACTGTAGTGGGAAACTTTAATGCAATGAGAGTAATTGGATCTCAGAATGCAGGGGCTAAGTGTTGGCATTCAACTGCCAAATGCAAGGTGAGCACAGTTATCATAATAGACAACAGAGCTAAAGCACCAATCAGAATAGTCTGGCTGGTGTAGACCCATGCTGTTGGCCATGTAGTATTGCATCATGCTGTTTCTAGAAGGGAAATAGATATAAAGCCTACTAAATTCTTACATGGTCTATATGTGCAGAAATGTTCTAAGTCAAGTGAACAAAAATCTAATTTAAATTTTTAAAACTGAGAGTCAGAGCCTGTCAATCAGTTCCCAGATTTGAGCCAGTTTATAGACATAGAACCCTGCTAATGAAGGAGAGGCCAGGTCCCCTTGAGGAAGGAACTCAGTACACTGCCAAAAATTTACACTGTTAATTTTTACCTCCATTTTACCCAAAAGAACCTACAGCCTCTTACCCTGCAACTGTGGATTGGGGAAAAAGGAACTGATCCACCCTTTGGAGACTTACTCAACATTGCCTCTGAACTAACAAATTCAGGAAACCCAAAACATCCCTGTGGTCCACCAGTCAGAGTACAGGCTTATTGAGCATAGGTGATCAATGGAGTTTATCTCAGGTCTGTCTCAATGGACCCAAAACCCATTCTGTGGTGATTCTACCATTTCTAGGATGCATAATTGGAACAGACATAGATAGCAACTGGCAGATTCCCACATTGCTTCCCTGATCTGTGGAGTGAAGGCTATTATGGTAGAAAAGGTCATGTGGAAGTCACTGGACATGCTCCTACCTAGAAAAATAGTAAACCAAAAGCAGTACCGTGTTCCTGGAGGGATCTCAGAGGTGAGCATAACTAGGGACTTGAAAGATATAGGGGTGGTGACCTCCAAAACATCCTTATTCGACTTGTCTATTTGACCTACAAGGAAGACAAGCGGATATTGGAGAATGACAGTGAACTGTTGTAAGTTTATCCAGGTGGTGACTCAGTTTGCAACTGTTGTACCAGATCTGGTTTTCTTGCTAGAGCAGATTAACACATCCCCTGGTACTTACTATGCAGGTATTGATGTAGCAAATGCTTTTTTTCCCCTCCATCTGTCTTAGTAAAGTCCATCAGAAGCAGTTTGCTTTCATCTGTCAAAGACAACAATGCACCTGCACTACTCTACCTCAGAGGCACATCAACTCTCTAGCTCTATGACATGATTTAGTTTGCAGAGATCTTGATTGTCTTCCCCTTCCACAAGATATCACACTTTTGTTCATTACATTGATGGCATTATGGTGACTGGACCTATTGAGCAAGAAGTAGCCACAACTTTAAACTTATCAGTAAGACATTTGCAAGCCAGAAGATGGAAAATACTTCAAACAAGAGTCAAGGTCCTTCTACCTCAGTTAACTTTCTAAGTGTAGAGCATGTTGAGATATCCCATCTAAGGTAAGGATAAGTTGTCACATCTGGCCCTTTCTACAACCTAAAAGAGGCACAATGTCTAAGGGCCTCTTTGGATTTTGAAGGCAATATATTCCAATTTGGGTGTGCTTCTCTGGCCCATTCACCAAATGACTCCAAAGCTACTAATTTTGAATGGAATGTGAGTTAAGAGAATGCTCTGCAGCAGGTCTAGGTTGCCATGCAAGATGCTCTGTGGCCAGGGGAATATGACTTAGCAGTGCCAATGCTGTTTGAGGTAGTAGTAGCACATAATGATGCAGTATGGAGCATTTGGGAGATCCTTGGGAGTGAATCACAGAGCAGACCCTTAAAACTTTAGAGCAGAGATCAGTACTGAACCTCCATATGGCACCATTCCTCAGGCTGATCAACCAGCTGCCTGGTGGCAGGTTGATGAAACTGGATTACTTTCTTCAGTGGGGAAGTGACAGCTCCTACTATAATAGACACTCACTCTGTATACAAATTTGCCTTTACTGTATGAAGTCCTTCTGCCAAAACTACCATCCATGGACTTTCAGCATACCTTAACCTCTGTCACAGTATTCCACATAGCATTACTTCTAATGAAGAAGCTCAGTTCATAATAAGGGAAGAGCAGCATTGAACGCAGGCTTATGGAATTCACAGGACTTACCATGTTTCTCACCATCCTGAAGCAGTTGGCTTGACAGGAATTTAGGATGACCTTTTGAAACTCAGCTACAGAGCCAGTTCCATGGTAATGTCTTGCAGGACTGAGGCAAGGTTCTCCAGGAGACTGTATATGCTCTGCCTCAGCATACCATATATGTGCTGTTTTTTCCATAGCCAAGATTCACAGACTATGGAATCAAGAGATGGGAATGGGAGTGATATCACTCACTGTTAACCCTAGTGGCCCACTAGTAACATTTCTGTTTTCTGTTTTCCTGCCTTTATGCTCTTCTGTACTAGAGGTCTTAGTTCCAGAGAGAGGAATGTCTCCATTAGAAGATACAAAAATAATTCCATTGAACTGCAATATTAGGATTGTCACTCAACCACTTAGGGCCCCTCATGTTTTTAAATGAATAGACAAAGTTACTGTGCTGGCCAGGTGCCTGTTCTTAACTACCAAGGAGACATTGGACTTCTATTGCACAGTGGAGGTAAGAAAGAGTATGTCTGGAGTACAGGAGATTTCTTAGGGTGTCTTTTAGTATTGTCATGCCTGTGATTAGGTCAATGGAAAACTACAGCAACCCAGTCCAGGCAGGACTACTAATGGCCCATACTCTTCAGGAATAAAGTTTTGGGTCATCCATCAGAAAAAGAACCAAGAACAGCTGAGGTGTTTGCTGAAGGCAAAGGGAATGTGGAATGGGTGGTTTAAGAAGGTGGCTATAAACGCCAGCTATGACCATGTGACCAGCAGTAAAGATTGTAATGTTTATGAGGTTTTTTTTTTCTTATTTTGTTACGGATATATATGTTTTTTTATTTATTAAACAAATATCTTTATTTTCTTCCTTTGTTTATTCTAGTATCATGGAACATAACATGTATGTCATAGTGTTTAGGTATCGTTAAGCATGGTTTAAGGAGATGTGTATTGATGCCAGGTTGAAAATGAGTGGATATGTGATGGTTAATTTGGTGATTAATGTGATGGTTAATAAGCACTACATGCTTGTGATCAAGTACAAGGCAAGGATATCCACAGTAACCATATCTATTTATTATTATATTGGAAATTCGAACTAATGCAATAAAACCAAAAAAGTAAATAAAATTTGGATTAGATAAGAAGAAAAACTAATAAGCAATTATACCAAGGTTGAAGCATACAAGGTGAGTATACAAAATCATTTGCTTTCTTACATAGCAGGACTGAACAGTCAAAATTTTAAATTATACACACAATACCATCTACATTAACACTAACAAAATAAGATGCTTAGATATAAATCTAACAAAATATACATGAGATATATATGGAAACTACAAAAACTCTGATGAATAAATCAAAGACCTAACTAAATGAAGAAATATTTCACATACTTAGATGATAATTCAAGAACATCAAAATGTCAGTTCTTCCCAAATTGCTCTATAGATTAATTGCAATTCCAGACAAAACCTCAGTATCTTCTTGTGTGGATATTTATTCACTGATTCTGAAGAGTATATGGTAAGCAAAAGATCCAGCATATCTAGCACAATATTAAAGAAAAAGAACAAAGTCAGAGAATTGACACTACCTAATATTGAGTTACTATAATGCTACAGTAACCAAGACAGTTTGGTGTCATTGAAAAAATAGACAAATAGATCAATGACAAAGAATAGAGAGTCCAGACATAGACAGACATAAATATAGCAAACTGATCTTTGACAAAGGAACAAAAACAATTAAATGGAGAAGAATAGTTTTCAACAAGTGATTATATAACAACTGGACATCTGCATACCAACATATAAACCTAGAACCACACCTTACACCCTTTAGAAAAACTTCACTCAAGATGAATCATAGACTTACATATTAAACAACAACAACAACAAAACTATAAAACTCCTAGAAGGAAAAATGTAGGTTTCTTTGGTTATGGGCAATAACTTCTCTGATGCAACGTTGAAGCCATGATGCATAAAAAACAAATTTGATCATTTTTATTATTATTACTATCATTATCAATATCAAAATTAAAAATCCTGCTTGGAAAATACATTGTTAAGAGATTGAAAAAAATACCTCCATTTAATAGAAAATATTTCTAAACTTATATAAAGAACTGGTATCCAAAATATATTTAAAAAAATAGAAAACAAATAACCCAATTAAAACATGGGCCAAAGATCTGAACAGACACATCACGTGAGAATATATACAAATTCTAAATAAGCATATAAAAATATTCTCAACACTATGTGTCATTATGGAACTTCAAATTAAAACAACAATAAGGTAACACTGCACAACTATTATTAGAATGGCTAAAAGAGGAAACAATGACAACAGCAAATCCTGCTGAGGATGTGGGGCAAAACAGCCTCTCATTTATTGCTGGTGGAGTTGCAAAATTGTGCAGCCACTTTGGAAGACAGTTGGCAGCTTATTACAAAAGTGAACATACTCTCATCATATTACCCACCAAAAGCACTCCTTGGTAGTTACCCAAACAGTTGAAAACTTATGTTCACACAAAAGCCTGTACATAAATATTTATAGCAATGTTATTCAAAATTGGCAAAACTTGGAAGACACCAACATATCCAATAGCTAAATGGAAAAACAAACCATGGTACTTCCACAAAATAGTAATAAAAATAAATAATCTGGAGTGTAATATCAGCAAAATGGCAGACTAGGAAGTGCCAAGTCTTCATCCCCATGGAAACAACAAAAACCTCTGAAACTTACTAAAATAACTTTATAGGAGTTAAGAAAACAAATCAAAGGTCTGTAGCAACCATATAAACCTCCAGTGAAGAAAAAGCCACATTTAAAATTTAGAAACTTTTGTATTGTCTTAACTCACCTTTGCCTTAGTCCCTCCCAGGCATGATGTGGTCTTGGTCTGGAGGTGGCAGCTGTCTAGTTCTCAATTTCCTCCTTGAACCAGAGGGAGCAGATATGACCTTCTTTGCAACAATCCAAACGGTCAGGAGTCTGCCTGAAGGGCAGGTCTCTGTCTCTCCTAGCTTGGAACTCAGGTGGTAGATGCAGCAGTTCATGGAAGCTATATACATGAGGATTAGACACCCGCAATCACTTGTGGCAAGAAATTATGGGTTGAGACATTTAATAGACCATCTAAGGCCTGAAGAGAAACAGGAGTGAGATTTTGTTACATTAAAATACTCAAAAACAGCCTTAAATATGGGGGAGTAAGAAAGCTACACAAAAGTACAAGTTAGGGCTTCCCTGGTGGCACAGTGGTTGAGAGTCTGCCTGCCGATACAGGGGACATGGGTTTGTGCCCCAGTCCGGGAAGACCCCACATGCTGCGGACCGGCTGGGCCCGTGAGCCATGGCTGCTGAGCCTGCATGTCCAGAACCTGTGCTCCACAACGAGAGAGACCACAACAGTGAGAGGCCCGCATATGGCAAAAAATAATAATAATAATACAAATTAGATGCATACTCAAAAGAAAAACCAGAGAAAAAACATATGCTTTTACATAAGGCTGATACTTAGGTTCAGGAGAGGCCCAAAACACAGAGGCAGTCTGCAAATACTCAGAAAGTTGCCTATTTTTTCAAAACCCCAGTGTTCAGCCCCAAATCACAAGGCACTCAAAAAATAGTCAAACACAAATTATTCAAAGAAAGAAAATAAGTTGGCAGAACTATTCATGAAGAAATACAGACATAAAAATCATGAGACAAAGGCCTAAAATGAGCATCTTAAATACATTTGAATAGTTAAAGGAAAACATTAACACAGAATGAAAGAAAATCAGGAAAATGATGTGTAAATAAAATGGGAATATCAAAAACAAAAGACAGTAATTATAAAAATTAAACAGAAACTCTGGAGATAAAAATATACAATAACTAAACTGGAAATTTCCTAAAAGGGTTCAATAGCAGATTTGAACAGAAAAAAAAAAAATCTGTCAAGTTAAAGTAGTATACTTGAATTATTATGTCTGAGGAACAGAAAGTTAAAAGAATAAAGAAAAATAAACAAAACCTAAGGGATTTATGGGACACAATCCAACGAATAAATATACAAGTTTTCAGAGTAAGGAGAAGAGAGAAAGAAAGAGAATAATTATTTGAAAAAATAATGGCTTAAAACCATTTAAATTTGGTGGAGTATTTGAATCTACAAATTCAAGAAGCTCAACAAATTCCATATACCTTATACTCGTAGACACATACAGCAAAACACATTATAATCAATCTGTTCAAAGACAAAGAGATAATCTTGAGAGCAGGAAGAGAACAGTCAATCATCACATACAAGAAATCCTCAACAAGTTTATCGATAATTTCTCAGCATAAATTTTGGAGGCCAGACACAATGATGAAAACAAAATAAAACTAAAAACCTCACAATTGACATTTTTATACCTGTCAAATCTTTCTTTCAATAATGAGGGACATATTAAAACATTCCCAGATAAGCAGAAGTCGAAAGACTGTACTGCCACTAAATTTACACTACAAGCAATGTCATAGGTGATGTTCAAGTGAAATGAAAGTAAGCTAGACAAGTAACTTGAAGCTGTATGAAAACAAAAATATTTTCAGAAAAAGTAATAGCATGAAGAGAGGAGCTTCAAGATGGCAGAAGAGTAAGACTGGAGATCACCTTTGTCCCCACAGATACATCAGAAATACATCTACATGTGGAACAGCTCCTACAGAACAACTACTGAACATTGGCTGAAGACCTCAGACCTCCCAAAAGGCAAGAAACTCTCCATGTACCTGGGTAGAGCAAAAGAAAAAAGCAAAAACAGAGACAAAAGGATAGGGATGGGACCTGCACCAGTAGGAGGGAGCCATGAAGGAGGAAAGGTTTCCACGCACAGGAAGCCCCTTCAGGGGCAGAGTGCAGGGAGAGGACTGGTGGCGTGAAAACAGCCTGAAGGGGCTAGTGCACCACAGCTAGCCGGGAGGGAGTCCGGGGAAAAGTCTGGACCTGCCGAAGAGGCAAGAGACCATTGTTTTGGGGTAAGTGAGGAGAGGGAATTGAGAGCACCCCCTAAAGGAGCTCCAGAGATGGGCACGAGCCACGGCTATCAGTGCGGACCCCAGAGATGGGCATGAGATGTTAAGGCCACTGCTGCTGCCACCAAGAAGCCTGTGTATGAGCACAGGTCACTATCCACACTTCCCCTCCTGGGAGCCTGTGCAACCCGCCACTGCCAGGGTCCCAGGATCCAGGGACAACTTCCCCTGGAGAATGCACGGTATGCCTCAGGCTGGTGCAATGTCACGCCGGCCTCTGCCGCTGCAGACTCACCCCACATCTCTGCCCCTCCCTCCCCACGGCCTGAGTGAGCCAGAGACCCTAAATCACCGGCTCCTTTAACCCCGTCCTGTCTGAGCGAAGAACAGGCGCCCTCAGGAGACCTACACACAGAGGCGGGGCCAAATCCAAAGCTGAACACCGTGAGCTGTGCGAACAAAGAAGAGAAAGGGAAATTTCTCCCAGCAGCCTCAGGAGCAACGAATTATATCTCCATAATCAACTTGATGTACCCTGCATCTGTGGAATACCTGAATACACAATGAATCATTCCAAATTGAGGAGGTGGACTTTGGGAGCAATTATATATATATATATATATATATATATATATATATATATATATATATATATATATATATATATATATATATTTCCCCCTTTTTCTCTTTTTGTGAATGTGTATGTGTATGCTTCTGTGTGTGATTTTGTCTGTATAGCTTTGCTTTTACCATTTGTCCTAGGGTTCTTTCTGCCTGTGTTTTTTGTTTGTTTGTTTTGGTTTGGGTTTTTTAGTATCGTTTTTAGCACTTGTTATCATTGGTGGATTTGTTTTTTTGGTTTGGTTGCTCTCTTCTTTCTTTCTCCCTTTTTTTTTATATTACTTTAAATTTTTTTTCTGGTAATTATTTTATACTTTTTATTTTAATAACATTTTATTTGATTTGATTTGTCTTCTTCTTTCTTTGTTTCTTTTTTTTTCTCCCTTTTATTCTGAGTCATGTGGATGACAGGGTCTTGGTGGTCCAGCCAGGCAACAGGGCTGTGCCTCTGAGGTGCAAGAGCCAAGTTCAGGACATTTGTCCACAAGAGACACCCCAGCTCCACATAATATCAAATGACAAAAATCTCCCAGAGATCTCCATCTCAAAGCCAAGACTAGGTCGACTCAACCACCAGCAAGCTACAGTGCTGGACACCCTATGCCAAACAACTAGCAAGACAGGAACACAAAACCATCCATTAGAAGAGAGGCTGCCTAAAATCATAATAAGGTCACAGATACACCAAAACACACAACCAGACGTGGACCTGCCCACCAGAAAGACAAGATACAGCCTCAACCACCAGAACACAGGCACTAGTCCCCTGCACAAGGAATTGTACACAACCCACTGAACGAAACTTAGCCATTGGGGGCAGACACCAAAAACAATGGGAACTACGAACGTGCAGGCAGCAGAAAGGAGACCCCAAACACAGTAAGTTAAGCAAAATGAGAAGACAGAGAAACATACAGCAGATGAAGGAGCAAAGTAAAAACCCACAAGACCTAACAAATGAACAGGAAATAGGCAGGGTACCTGAAAAAGAGTTCAGAATAATGATAGTAAAGATGATCCAAAATCTTTGAAATAGAATGGAGAAAATACAAGAAACATTTAACAAGGACCTAGAAGAACTAAAGATGTAACAGTGATGAACAACACAATGAATTACATTAAAAATTCTCTAGAAGGGATCAAAGCAGAATAACTGAGGCAGAAGAACGGGTAAGTGACCTGGAAGATAAAATAGTGCAAATAACTACTGCACAGCAGAATAAAGAAAAAAGAATGAAAATAATTGAGGAAAGACTCAGAGACATCTGAGACAACATTGAACACACCAGCACTTGAATTATAGGGGTCCCAGAAAAAGAGAAAAAGAAAGGGACTGAGAAAATATTTGAAGGGGTTATAGTTGAAAACTTCCCTAATATGGGAAAGGAAATAGTTAGTCAACTCCAGGAAGCACAGAGAGTCCCATACAGGATAAATCCAAGGAGAAACATGCCAAGACACATATTAATCAAACTAGCAAAAATTAAATACAAAGAAAAAATGTTAAAAGCAGCAGGGAAAAACAGCAAATAACAAACAACAGAACCCCAATAAGGTTAACAACTGATCTTTCAGCAGAAACTCTGCAAGCCAGAAGGAAGTGGCAGGACATATTTAAAGTGACGAAGGGGAAAAACCTACAATCAAGATTACTCTACTCAGCAGGGATCTGTCAGATTTGACGGACAGATTAAAACGTTTACAGACAAACAAAAGCTAAGAGAATTGAGCACCACCAAACGAGCTGTACAGCAAATGCTAAAGCAACTTCTCTAGGCAGGAAACACAAGAGAAACAAGACCTAAAATACAAACCTAAAACAACTAAGAAAATGGTAATAGGAACATACATAATAATAACTACCTTAAATGTAAATGGATTAAATGCTCCAAACAAGACATAGACTGGCTGAATAGACTGAAAAAATAGACTTTAAAACAAAGAATATTACAAGAGACAAAGAAGGACACTACATAATGATCAAGTGATCAATCCAAGATGATATAACAATTGTAAATATTTATGCACCCAACATAGGAGCACCTCAATACATAAGGAAAATACTAACAGCCATAAAAAGGGAAATCAACAGTAACACAGTCATGGTAGGGGACTTAAACACCCCACTTTCACTAATGGACAGATCACCCAAGATGAAAATAAAAAAAGAAACATAGCTTTAAATGATACATTAAACAAGATGGACTCGATAGTTATAGGACATTCCATCCAAGAGCAACAGAATACACTTTCTTCTCAAGTGCTCATGGAACATTCTCCAGGATAGATCATATCTTGGGTCACATAACAAGGCTTGGTAAATTTAAGAAAATTGAAATTGTATCAAGTATGTTTTCCTACCACAATGCTATGAAGCTAGATATCAATTACAGGAAATAATCTGTAAAAAATACAAACACATCAAGGAGAAACAATAAACTACTTAATAATGAAGAGATCACTGAAGAAATATAAGAGGAAATCAAAAAAATATCTGGAAACAAATGACAATAAAAACATGATGACCCAAAACCTATGGGATGCAGTAAAGCAGTTCTAAGAAGGAAGTTTATAGCAATACACTCCTACCTTAAGAAACATCACAAATAAACAAAGTAAGCTTATACCTAAAGCAATTAGAGAAAGAGGAACAAAAAAAACCCAAAGTTAGCAGAAGGAAAAAATCATAAAGATCAGATCAGAAATAAATTAAAAAGAAATGAAGGAATGATAGCAAAGGTCAATAAAACTAAAAGCTGGTTCTTTGAGAAGATAAACAAAATTGATAAACCATTAGCCAGACTCATCAAAAAAAAAAGAGAGAGAAGACTCAAATTGATAGAATTAGAAATGAAAAAGGAGAAGTAAAAACTGACACTGCAGAAATACAAAGGATCATGAGAGATTACTACAAGCAACTATATGCCAATAAAATTGACAAAATGGAAGAAATGGACAAATTCTTAGAAATGCACAACCTTCCGAGACTGAACCAGGAATAATAGAGAATATGAACAGACGAGTCACAGCAGGGAAATTGAAACTGTGGTTAAAAATCTTCCAATAAATAAAAGCCCATGACCAGATGGCTTCACAGGTGAATTCTACGAAACATTTAGAGAAGAGCTAACACTTACCTTTCGCAAACTCTTCCAAAATATAGCAGAGGGAGGATCACTCCCAAACTCATTCTACAAAGCCACCATCACCCAGATACCAAAACCAGACAAAGATGTTACAAAGAAGGAAAACTGCAGACCAATAGCACTGATGAACATAGATGCAAAAATCCTCAACAAAATACTAGCAAACAGAATCCAACAGCACATTAAAAGGATCATACACCATGATCAAGTGGGGTTTACCCCAGGAATGCAAGGATTCTTCAATATACGCAAATCAATCAATGTGATATACCATATTAACAAATTGAAGGAGAAAAAACATATGATCATCTCAATAGATGTAGAGAAATCTTTTGACAAAACTCAACACCCATTTATGATAAAAAAAAAACTCTCCAGAAAGTAGACATAGAGTGAAATTACCTCAACATATAAAGGCAATATATAACAAACACACAACCAACATTGCACTCAATGGTGAAAAACTGAAACCATTTCCACTAAGATCAGGTAAAGAAAAGTCTTCCCACTCTCACCACTATTATTCAACATAATTTTAGAAGTATTAGCCACAGCAATCAGAGAAGAAAAACAAATAAAATGAATCCAAATAAGAAAATAAGAAGAAAGATGTCACTGTTTGCTGTTGACATGATTCTATACATAGAGAATCCTAAGGATGCTACCAGAAAACTACTAGAGCTAATCAATGAATTTGGTAAAGTAGTGGGATACAATGTTAATGCACAGAAATCTCTTGCATTCCTATACACTAATGATGAAAAATCTGAAAGTGAAATTAAGAAAACGCTCCCATTTACCATTGCAACAAAAAGAATAAAATACCTAGGAATAAACCTACCTAAGGAGACAAAAGATCTGTATGCAGAAAATTATAAGACACTGATGAAAGAAATTAAAGATGATACACATAGATGGAGAGATATACCATGTTCTTGGATTGGAGGGATCAACATTGTGAAAATGACTATACTACCTAAAACAGCCTACAGATTCAATTCATTCCCTATCAAACTACCAGTGACATTTTTCACAGAACTACAACAAAAAATTTCACAATTTGTATGGAAACACAAAAGACCCCAAATAGCCAAAGCAATCTTGAGAAACAAAAACAGAGCTGGAGGAATCAGGCTCTCTGACTTCAGACTATACTACAAAGCTACAGTAATCAAGACAGTATGGTACTGGCACAAAAACAGAATATACATCAATGGAACAGGATTGAAAACCCAGAGTTAAACCTACGCACATATGATCACTTATCTTTGATAAATAAAGCAACAATATACAGAGGAGAAAAGACAGCATCTTCAACAAGTGGTGCTGGGAAAACTCAACAGCTCCATGTAAAAGATGAAATTAGAACACTCTGGAGCACCATACATAAAAATAAACTCAAAATGGATTAAAGCCTTAAATGTAAGGCCAGACACTATCAAATTGTTAGAGGAAAAAATAGGCAGACAATTCTATGACATAAATCACAGCAAGATCTTTTTTTTTTTTTTTTTTTTTTTTTTTTTTTGTGGTATGTGGGCCTCTCACTCTTGTGGTCTCTCCCATTGCAGAGCACAGGCTCTGGACACACACTTTCAGTGGCCATGGCTCATGGGCTCATCCGCTCTGCAGCATGTGTGATAATCCCGGTCCGGGACACAAACCCATGTCACCTGCATCGACAGGCAGACTCTCAACCACTGCACCACCAGGGAAGCCCAAAATTCTGGGTTTTCTTTTTTCTTCAATATCTTTTTTGACTCACGCCCTAGAGAAATGGAAATAAAAACAAAACTAAACACATGGGACCTAATGAAACTTAAAAGCTTTTGCACAGCAAACGAAACCATAAACAAGACAAAAAGACAACCCTCAGAATGGGACAATATATTTGCAAATGAAGCAACTGACAAAGGATTAATCTCTAAAGTTTACAAATAGCTCATGCAGCTCAATATCTAAAAAACAAACAACCCAATCCAAAAATGGGCAGAAGATCTAAATAGACATTTCTCCAACTAAGACATGAAAGAATGTTTTGGATTGCCAACTAACACATGAAAGAATGTTCAACATCATTAATCATTATAGAAATGCAAATCAAAACTACAATGAGATATCATCTCACACCAGTCAGAATCACCATCATCAAAAAATCTACAAACAGTAAATGCTTGACAGGGTGTGGAGAAAAGGGAACCCTCTTGCACTGTTGGTGGGAATGTAAATTGATACAGCAAATAGTGAGAACAATATGGAGGTTCCTTAAAAAATAAAAATAGAACTACCATATAACTCAGCAATCACACTCCTGGGCATATACCCTGAGAAAACCATAATTTAAAAAGAGTCATGTACCACAATGTTCATTGCAGCTCTATTTACAATAGCCAGGACATGGAAGCAACCTAAGTGTCCATCAACAGATGAATAGATAAAGAAGATGTGGCACATATATACAATAGAATATTATTATTCAGCCATAAAAAGAAACAAAATTGAGTTTTTTGTAGTGAGGTGTATGGACCTAGAGTCTGTCATACAGAGTGAAGTGAGTCAGAAAGAGAAAACAAATACCATATGCTAACACATATATATGGAATCTAAAAAAGAAAAAAAAAGGTCATAAAGAACCTAGGGGCAAGACGGGAATAAAGATGCAGACCTACTAGAGAATGGACTTGAGGATACGGGGAAGCAGAAGGGTAAACTGGGACAAAGTGAGAGAATGACATGGACATATATACACCACCAAATGTAAAATAGATAGCTAGTGGGAAGCAGCCACATAGCACAGAGAGATCAGCTTGGTGCTTTATGATCACCTAGATGGATGTGATAGGGAGGGTGGGAGGGAGGGAGACTAAGAGGGAAGAGATATGGGAACATATGTATATGTATAACTGATTCACTTTTTTATAAAGCAGAAAATAACACACCATTGTAAATCAATTATACTCCAATAAAGATGTTAAAAAGAAAAAAAAGTAATAGCATGGACAAATATAAAAACAGTGTTTTATATATATATATATATATTAAACTGGGGTATAGTTGCTTTACAATATTGTGTTAGTTTCTGCTGTACAACAAAGCAAATCAGCTGTATGTATACATATATCCCCTCCCTCTTGGACCTTCCTCCCTCCCCCGCATCCCACCCATCTAAGTCACCACAGAGCACCAAGCTGAGTCCCTGTGCTGTACAGAAGGTTCCCACAAGCTATCTATGTTACACATGGTAACCAAAACAATTTTGCAAAAGAAAAATGGAGCTGCAGGGATCAGGCTCCCTGAGTTCAGGTTAGACCACAGAGCTATGATAATCAAGACAGTATGGTGCTGACACAAAATCAGAAATATAGATCAATGGAACAGGATAGAAAGCCCAGAGATAAACCTAGACATCTATAGTCACCTAATCTATGACAAAGGAGACAAAAATATACAATGGAGGAAAGACAGCATCTTCAATAAGTGGTGCTGTGAAAACTGGACAGCTACATCTAAAAGAATGAAATTAGAACACTCTGTAACATCATACAAAAAAAATAAACTCAAAACAGATTAAAGACCTAAATGTATGACTGGACACTATAAAACATATGAACAACACTCTTTGACATAAATCACAACAAGATATCTTTTGACCCACCTCCTAGAGTAATGAAAATAAAAACAAAAATAAGTAAATGGGACCTAACTAAACTTAAAAGCTTTTGCACAACAAAGAAAACCATAAACGAGATAAAAAGACAACCCTCAGAGTGGGAGAAAATATTTGCAAATGAAGCAACAGACAAGACATTAATCTCCAAAATATACAAACAGATCATGCAGCCCAACATCAAAAAAAAGAAAAACAACCCAATCAAAAAATGTTTGGAAGGCCTAAGTAGTTGCAATTTTCGTTTGTAATAGAGTTACAAAGTAGAGCTTTTTATTTGTTATGTTATTTAAAACATGCAATCCACAAGGTAACCACAAAAAAAATTATATAAAACATTCACAAGAGGATATGAAAATGGAATTGAAAACTGTCACTACAAAACATCAACTAAACACGAAGGAAGGCAGTAATGGAGGAATTGGGGGAGGAGGGTTGTAAAGCCATAACACATAAAGAAAACAAATAATAAAAGGCAAAATTAAGGTTTCTCTATCAGAAATTACCTTACATGTTAGTGAATTAAAGTTCTTAATCAAAAGGCATATATTGGCAGAATGAGGGAGAAAAAAAACAAGTTTATTGGCTTGCAAGATACTCACTTCAGATCTAAAGACATGCATAAGCTGAAAGTGAAACACTGGCAAAAGATATATTATGTAAATGGTAATCAAAAGAGAGCTGGGTGGTTTTCTAATAATAAATCAAATAGACTTTAACTCAAAACTCTTATAAGAGACAGAGAAGGACATCATATATTGATAAAAGGGTCAACCCACTAAGTAGAAATAGTAATTAAAAACATAAATGAACTAAACATCAGAACTCCAAAATAGATAAGGCAAACATTGACATAATTTAAGGGAGAAATGGACAGCTTTGCAATAACAATTGGAAACTTTAATTCTTCACTTTCAATAATGAATAGAGCAAATAAAAGATCAATGAGCAAATGAAGGACTTTAAAACAGTATAGATTAACTAGCCCTAATAGATATTTACAGAACACTTCACCCAGCAACAACAGAATACACATTTGCCTCAAGTGTGACATTCTTCCGAATAGTCCATATACTAAGCCACAAAACAAGTCTTAAAAATTTGAAAAGACTGAAATCATACCAACTATCTTTTGTAATCACAATGGAATAAAATTATTTCTGTCTGCAGATGACATGATCTTATATGTAGAAAACCCTCTAGATCCCACCCCTCACAAAAATTACTAGAATGAATAAACATATTCAGCAAAGTTTCAGGACAAAATCAATGTATTAAAATCAATTGTGTATTTGTATGCTAACAGTGAGCAATCTGAAAAGGAAATTAAGTAATAATTCCATGTATAATTAAATTGAAAAAATACATAGGGTAAATGTAACCTAGGAGGCAAAATACTTTTACATTAAAAACTGCAACACACTGCTGAATGGAATTAAATACAACATTAATAAATGGAAAGACATCCCTTGTTCATGATTAGAAGACTTAATATTGTTCAGATGTCAATATTACCCAAAGAGATGTACAGATTCAATGAAAAACCTCTCAAAAGCCCCAATTTTTCATGTGGAGATTAAAAAGTTTATTCTAAAATTTGTAGGAAATATCAAGGGACACCCAAATATCCAAAACAATCTTGGAAAAGATATATGAAGTTGAAGGCATCACGATTCCTGATATTAAAACTTAATACAAAGCTATAGAAATCAGAACAACATGTGTGGCATAAAGACAGGCACATAAACCAATGGAACAGAATGGAAAGCCCAGAAGTAAACCCTCACATATATTTTCAAATAATTTTTGACAAGATTGCCTAAACGATGCAATTGTGAAAAGACAGCGTTTTTTCAGCAATGGTGTTGGGAAAATGGATATCCACATGCAAGAGTGAAGTTGAAATCTTACCTTCTTCCATATACAAAATGTAGCTCAAAATGGATCAGATTAAACATAAGAGCTAAAATTATAAAAGTTTATATAAAATTTTATACAAAAATCTTAGAAGAAATTTTAAGGGAAAGCTTTATATCATGGGATTTAGCATTAATTTCTCAAATGTGACACCAACAGAACAGACAAGAAAAAGAAGTGTAGAAGTTGTATTTCATCCAAATTACAAACTTCTGTGCATTAAGGGACTCTGAAGAAACTTGAAAGGTAACCTGTAAAATTTGAGAAAATATTTGCAATTTAGATATAAAGCATCAATATCCAGACTATATAAACATATCCTTCAACTCAACAACAGCAACAAAAACAGAAACCCAATTCAAAAATGAGCTAAAGACTTGAATAGACATCTATCCAAAGATGACATACACATGGGCAATAAGTATGTGTAAAGATACTCAACATTACTAATCACTAGGGAAATGTAAATGAAAAGCAAAATGATATACCATTTCATTTCCATTAATATGCTCTTATGGAATCAAACTTAGGTTTGCTTGCCCCTGGGCAGTAAAGCTTATCTTCTGACACTGGGTTGTGGTGAAGGAAAGTACAGTGTTTATCGCAAGGCACTCAACTTGGGGCCAAGCATGTAGAACAAGCAGCTCATGCTCAACAGATTGAACTCCCTCATGGTTTTCAGGGGAAGCATCTTTAAAGGCAAGGTGAAGGAGAAGGGTGCATAGTGCCTGATGAGCTCAAAGACATTCATTCTTCTGACTGGTTTGTGGTGAGGTAATCAGGAGTCAACATCATTAACCTTCTGGTTCCAACCAGTGTGGGTCTATGTGTTTCTGGTCAGCATGTAATTAACTTCTTCTACCTGGTAGGGGTTTCAGGGTCTGTAAAACAACTCAAGAATCTGGCACAGAATATTACAGCCTTTGAAGAGGAAACAAAGGTTCTTGACTTTGTTTCATATCTAAACTATTATTATTTTGTTCTACTTGATTGTTTTCCTTTGTTTCTGCATTTCCTCGTTTCTTTGATAAAATCTGCCCTTTGGCACTCAAGGAAGATCTAAGAGGCTAAAGCTTTGCTACAAACAAGAGGTGGGTAGAGGATGTGAAGCGTCTGTCCCTGGGAAGGCCCCACAGTGTCCTGACTATTCTAGCAAAAAAACAACAACCAACCAAACAAAAAAAATTAAAAACACAGAAAATGAGAGGTGCTCACAAAAACTGTGGAGAAATTGGAACCGATCTGGTAGTGTGAAAGTAAATTGGTGTAGCTGCTGTAGAAAACAGTACAGTGGTTCCTCAAAAAAAAAAAAAAAATCAACATAGAATGATCATACAATCCATTTATTCCACTTCTAGGTATATAATCAAAAGAATTGAAATTATAGACTCAAACAGACATTTGAACACCATTGTCCATAGTAGTACTATTCACAGTTGGAAAAAGCTGGAAACAACCTAAAATTCTATTTACAGATGAATGGATAAACAAAATGTGGAATATACATACAGTGGAATTTTATCCAGCCTTAAAATGTGGGATGGAATTCTGATACATGCTATAACATGGATGCACCTTGAAAACATTATGCTAAGTGAAATAAACCAGAGACAAGCAGAGAGAATGTTGTATATTTATGGTCATGTGATTGCTGTTCCTAGAGTAGACACAGTTATAGACACAGAAAGTAGAATAGTGGTTACCAGGGGTTGGGATGAGGAAGACAAGGGAGTTATTATACAATGGTAAGAATCTCAAAATTTCAGGTTGAGAGGACAAAAATTTCCAGAGATGGATAGTAGTGACAACTGTCTGATAATGTGAATATATTTAATGCCCTTGAACTACCACAATAAAAAAGGGAAACAAGCTAAATAAAAAAGAAGAAAAAGGGCTTCCCTGTGGCGCAGTGGTTTAGAGTACGCCTGCCGATACAGGGGACATGGGTTTGTGCCCCAGTCTGGGAAGATCCCACATGCCATGGAGCGGCTAGGCCCGTGAGCCATGGCCGCTGAGCCTGCACGTCTGGAGCCTGTGCTCCACAACGGGAGAGGCCACAACAGTGAGAGACCCACATACTGCAAAAAAAAAAAAGAAGAAGAAGAAGAAGAAAAGAAAGAGATGATCCCATGTCTTTTTCCCTAGATGGGATCATATATGAACATAATACTTGAAAATGCTGCAGTAATTTCACAGTCATGAAAGGAGACACCCTGGGGCAAAGTTGTCTCACAGAGGATGCCAGAGGGAAGTGATGGAAGGAACCTGGATTTGTAATGATACCGTGGAGCTAAATGATTGTACTGTGCCTGGAACTTGATCAAACCCTGGACATCCAATTATGCAAAATGACAAAATTCATTATTATTCTAAGTAAAGGAAAAAAAAAAAGAGCTATCAAGCCATGAAAACACATGGAGAAATCTTAAATGTGTATTACTAGGTGAAAGAAGCCAATCTGAAAAGGCTACATATGGTATGATCCCAACTGTATGACATTCTGAAAATGGTTAAACTACAGACATAGTAAAAGATCAATGGTTGCCAGAGGCTCATAGAGGAGAGAGGCACAGGGAGGAATAGGTGGACCACAGTGGATATTTTAGAGCAGGAACACTACTCTGTGTGATGCTGTAGTGGTGGATACATATCGCTATACATTTATTAAAACACACAAGACTGTACAAGACAAATCATGATGTCTGATGTAAGCTCTGGACTTCAGTTAACAATAATGTGTAAATATTTTGTCATCAATTGTAATACGTATGCCATATTAATGCAAGATGTTAATAGGGAAAATGGAGAGTGAGTGGATATATGGGGACACTCTGTACTTCCTGCTCAATTTTTCTGTAAACCTAAAGCATCTTTGAAAAGTGTATTAATTTAAAAAGTGGCTATTATTGACATTTAGGCATGACAGCACCCGAAAAGGAGAGCCAGTTTAGGATAGGAGGTTTTTCTCCAAATCATTTACATCTGGGGGTCACCGACTCTGACCTGGTTGCTAAGTGATTTAAATGACCTGGCTGCTAAGTGATTTGTCCTTGGATAGGACACTGAGTTGATACATCTTATTGATACTTATGGTCCTTAAACAAGCCCTTGTCTTTGGGGTACAGCACAGGCTTTATAAACTGGGAATCAAGGTTGAAAACGGCATGACATGGCACCTAGATTCCTGCAAGTGACTACTGCATATGATAGGCTCACTAATATGTGTTGATGATTTTTGTTACAAATGCTGGAAAACTCTGACACCAATAGCTATACTTCAGCTTGATTTATTTATTACATTTGTGTGAACTTACCTTACACAATAACATTGACCTAAAGGAAAATAAGCTGAGAAATATGGATCATATTTTCAGCTCAAGTTTTAAATGAGAGGTAGAGTTAATGGTACATTCTATAGAGCTCCAACAGCATGAGTTTCTCATACACACATTCTCTCTCTCTCTCTCACTTTGATCCTAATTTTCTCATTTCAATTTACTATTCTACACAAAACTTATAGTTCTTACAGATTTGAGCATAGATAAATGTTTTTATGGTTTATAGTTAGGCATGGGCTGAATCTTCTTTGCCATTCTTTCAACCAGGTATGGTGGATGATCATAAGTAAATAAATAAATAAATAAATATCTGTTATAAAGAAAACCTACACTTGAAACCATGAATTACAAAACTTGAGTTTAAGTCATGACTGAGCCACTTATTAGCTCTGTGTCTTTTAAAATTTTATCTGTAAACTTGATTGCCTTCCCTCATTCTTACGTTATTATACTTTAAAATAAAGAGGTTAATTATAGCTTGTAGAATATTAAATAAACACTGTAATTATATGATATATGCGAGATAGCCTCATGAAAAATATAACTGAAATGTTCATGTAATTACAATGAATTTAAGCTGAGTGAAATGCAGAGGCTGTTTTTCTGTGGCTATCAGAAAGAAAGGAAGAAAGAAAGAAAGAAAAAGAAAAAGGGATTTAATGAAGTGAACTTAACTTTCTTCCTTCTTGATTGCCATCCCCCCCACCCCTTGCCTTCCTAGGGACAATAGCAATGTTAGTTGAGTAGCCATTTTTCATTGGCAAGTCGATGTGACAAGTTCTGTGATCAGAATGAAGCCAGAAAGAGGTTTAAAGAAACTTAGAATACAAAGAGTGACACAGTCAAAACTCCTAAAATCTCAAGTCAGAAAGTTAGGAATTTTTTATGTAGACCCTGAAGGAGATCTTTGAGGTAACTTGATGTGTGATGTGTCAAATACACTTAATTTTAGACATTTTAGGAGAGAGGTGCCATTCTTTCCTCCATGATCAGTGCATCTGCTCTGCTCTGTACTCAATTCCATGACCAAAGGCATCACGTCTTACTTCTATCTAACAGCAGGTCAGCTGGGCACGATCTGGGTATAAACCTGATAAGCAAATTAAAAGAACTGAAAGGGGACTTGGATATTGATATCTCAGAAAGGACTAGAATGCACTAGAAAATTGTGAAAGGCAGGATTTGCTGAAGCCAGAGCCATGATTACAAGAAATTCAAGGGCAAGAAGAGCCTTTCCTTTACCCTTAAAATGGAGTTAATCTCTCAGATAGAAGTCTTACTGCCCCTTGAGCTGTGATGGGCATGTGTTGACGAGCACACAGAAAACAACTTGTTCCTGGTCTGTGCTCCCAGAGAAAGGAAACACCATTCTATAGAGATGCAACTAGACGATTTGTTAGTCTAACCTCTGCATGTTCAAGTAAGGACTGTGGAAGATGGATGCTCAGGGTCTTGCCTAAGGATATGCAATAATGAGTTTCCAAGGAAGGAACAAGGCCTCTCGTCAAGACTGTTCTGTGTTGTTCAGTCTCTCTAAGGAAAAGCCAGACTCTTAACTAATGGCTTCTTTGCATCTGAAAATTGGTCACAAGAAGGAAAGTGCCATAGAAATTATTCACTAAATATACAGGTTCACTTTCAGCCCTCACCAAGCTTTCCAAACAGCTTGACAAAAACAAGGCAAAGAACTATCCTTTCCATTTGCTTTAAAGGAATGATATTTGATTAACCCTACAAACTAAAGTCATCAAACTGAAATCAGAAATTTGCAAATAATTATATTCTCTTTGTATTCTATACTGTGTGAGTTTCATTCTCTGAATAGACTATCTGTATTCACTAAGCTAAGTAAGTACTGACTAGTCATAACTACTAGTCCACTGAGCTGAGGAAAACAGCTTAGATGAGAAATGAAGAAAATTATATATTAGAAAAATTAACCTAAAAATACAAAAATAACCCCAAATTGAAGTGGATTGGGAGTTTACAAATTTCCAGAAATTTTATTTTAAGTCAACCTTCAGAAAACCCTCCTATTTCTTCAAATTAAAATTTTGTATGCAACAAATATTCTGTTTTTCACTCCAGCCCACATACTGCTTTGCATTTGAAAATAAGATTTCTACCCCCAAATTTAAATTATTGATATATATATTCAATATGTTATTAATTTGTTCATTTTTACATCTTAGGACCTTAACAAATATAACCATATGTAGCCTTCAGGTGGAAAAATACCATTTTGTACATGATAACATAAATAGTATTTATGTATAAATATTATAAGCATGTTCCTAATACATATATGTTTATATATACTTGTGTATACTTATATATTCTTATGTTCTGCATGTATAATGTGTGTATGTGTGTGTGTATAAAAATCCAAACTATTCTCTTTTTCCCCAAGAATTTCTTACAAAATTATAAATTATTACTTAGAAGAATTTAACCTTTAACTATAATTTAAAAGCCCAGAAAAATACTTTCATGTTGAAACACTTTGAAGTCTGGATTTATTTTAATTTACCTAATAATCAAACTTAATTGGCATATTTAGCTAAGTTCACTTCCCATTGAGTAATATATTTTTAATCACTAAAGTAAAAATTCTTTATATATTTTTCAATCAGTTATTTCTTGTTCCAAAATTCTGTAAAAGCTTTTAAAATGCCAACTGCTTTGTGCTTGTAGAAATTGCTGGAAGAATTTAAAGACTTTAAATATGCATTAAAGAGAAATTAAAATAGGTATATGATGGACCTAGGAGAATATTTGATCATAATATGTAAGATTAATGCTTTAAATAAAAAGTAAAATATTGTGTATTTCTTGTTCTCTCATCCATCAGAAATTGCTGTTATTCAGACTAACAGCCTTGTCTTCATTCCTGCCCAGTCCTGAGTGTCCTGGAATTGGAAAGCTGGTGATAATTTACTGTCATTACAAACTAACTGGTTATGGTTAACATCATCTCTTCAGAAGTCCATACATTTAAAATGTCAGTCACATTACTTTTACATCTCTCCCTTTAGAATAGTAACAAAAAATGGTTTTATATCAATGTCACTCAAAATGGCACAAAACCCTGTGCATGGGGATTTAAGTTTAATTGTTTATTGCATAATTTAAGAGTAATCCTTGAAATCTATGACCTTCCTGGCTATGCTTACTGTACAAGTTAGTTCAAATTATTTAACCTAACTGTTCTTCAAGCCCAAATTCTAGAACTTCTTTTTTCAAATCAGTATCAACCTCAGATCAATACTTTAAGCAAGTTTTTTTTTTTTTTTATGATATGTTTTGTTGTTCCACCTAAGTCTAACCCATTTCAGAGAGAATTTAAGAAATCAAAAAGGCTGTTTATTAGAGCACTCCTCTTGGTGTAAAAGTTCACACATAATCCATTTGTAATTGTTATTCTTGTTGATTTGCAGGAAAAAAAGGGAGAAATATGCAACTATGAGATAAAATACTATACACTACTCAGAGCTTGAAACTGAAGACATGAAGGGCAAATAAAGAGGGTGAAGGAAGGAGGAAAAAGAAGACACGGAGTCCTATGGGTGCTGTATGGTAACTGGGAATCACGTTCTCTGTTCACACTTCTTCCACTGTCCAAACCTGGTCTTCTACGCTTTGAGGGCACATCTGTCATCTATGTAAAGAAGGACTGTCCTGTGATCTCCAAAGTCACCTAGGTCTACCATTTACCCTCAAATATTTGCATTTTTTTTGTTTTTTTTTCAGGTTCTTTATAGGTTCATCTGAGCTGAGGTATATGCTCTGCCTTCCTTGCAGTACACACATTTAATTTCCCTAATTATGCTCTTTATTTTGAAATTCTTTTTTTTCTTTTTTTCTTTTTTTTTTGCGGTACACGGGCCTCTCACTGTTGTGGCCTCTCCCGTTGCAGAGCACAGGCTCCGGACGCGCAGGCTCAGCGGCCATGGCTCGCAGGCTCAGCGGCCATGGCTCACGGGCCCAGCCGCTCCGCGGCATGTGGGATCTTCCCGGACTGGGGCACAAACCCGTGTCCCCTGCATCAGCAGGCGGACTCTCACCCACTGTGCCACGAGGGAAGCCCTATTTTGAAATTCTTACAAGTGGACAGGCCAAGTTTCATCTGCTAATGATACAAATAGATTGCCTATAGGCTATTTTGGAGGTATGAGAGTCTTAGTTTATGAAATATGAAGACTGAGTCATGGGATAGTGTTATAGGATGATCCATAGTATGGATGCAGAAAACTGAGGCCAACTTTCTGGAGTGATACTTTCCAAAACACTGCCTGGGTATAAAAGGAAAGAAAGAAAGAAAAAAAAGAAAGAAAGAAAGATCTTTGCTGAAGTTGATGTTTACAAATAAAACATTGTGAAGGATTTTTTTCAAAGTATGAATAACACTATTAATCTGTTGTACAGGCAGAGATTAATTAGGGAGAAAGAATTCTAATTTTATAGAGAAGGCACTAGATGCTTGCATTACAAAATTGGCAAAAGTGTTAAGATAATGATTAAAATAAAACTTGGCAAAACTTAAACATGCCTTCTAGTCTAAAAGTCCAGTTGGTTGACAACCTGGGCTTTTCAGGGAGAACTTAAGGTAAAAAAATGAAATTTGGCAGCAAAGTGATGAATATGGATGACATATGATTTGGAATAATAAAGGAACTTCTAGAATGGTCAGAAGGGAATTTACCAGTGTATGTCATGGAAGAGAGGATGACAATCTATTTTCCCAACAAATTAGGTAACTGACAGGTGGGTTAAGTATGTCAGAGGAACTTATAATTGTTTTAAGTTAAAATTTAGAAAAAAAGAGGTGAGAACTCTGGAAATAAATAAAGGACAGAATTTATTTAAAGAAAAATCCACTGTTCTAAGATTACTCTGTGAATAAGGAAATACAAACAAGTTGAAATGTACTGTAACTGAAGGATGCCATATATGAATAAATAATTTATTCACACGAATGGGTCAGTTTTGTACTCTTCTTGAAGGCCACTGCATTTAGAACCATCTCCATTGTGTGAAATCAAGTTAATGAAACCCACTTATAAACCTCAGGGAATGATTTCATTTAAATGAGTTTTAAGACAGAGTCAATTTATAACCAAAGTCTTTTTACACGTTAAAATATTTTAAATTAAAAACCTCTATTAATATGTGACATTTTATATTAATTTATATAGATTATATGTATTCTCCTCTTCCTTCCTTCAATGGCCAATCTCTGGATACTATACCCTCTTGAATTTGTAAGACTTGGGTCTGTTAATCCATCTTTCTCCTGACCATTAGCCTTTCACTTTATTGAGTGATTTGCTTTACATATAAACTTTTTCTAATATATGGCCCCCAACCAAATAGAAAACATTTCTCAGATCCCACATCCCTCTGTTAGCTGATACAATTCCACTTATTTACTTACTTTCTCAGCCAAACATTCAGAAATTATCCATCCACCCATACTGTCTCCAGTTGCTTATTTACCTTTTACTCTCTTTATTTTATTTTTAAAATACATTTTATTCCAGATATGCATATTGCTAAGTGTACAGCCGATGATTTTCCACTAAGAAATTCTTGTGTATACAACTCTCTCTGAAAGAAATAGTACATTACCAACACCCCCAAATTCCCTTTGAAGTTAATAATTACTTATCTTTTCAAGGGTAACCATCTGACTTTGAGGTTTTTGGTTTGCATTTGTAAGTTATATAAATGGAGTCATATGCATATGTACTTTCTGATTTGGATTCTTTCCTTCACTGTTATGATTGAGACATGGACCCTGGGAAGTATTTAAATCATTTTTATTGCTGTATACTGGTTCATTGTAAGAAGCATACATTTAACTTACCTATTCTCTCACTAAATGGGCATTATTCTTTTGTTCAGTGTTTGACTAATGCAAATAAGGCTGTTGTGAACATCGTTTTGCATGAGTTTTAGTGCATACATATATGCTGAGAGAGGAATTACCGGATCATAGGAAGGCATATATTCAGCTTCAATACATATTGCCATATTTACCAAACACTACATATTTGCTGCCTCTTTAATTTTATTCTCTCTGGAAGACGTGTAGAGAGTGCACATTAAATTATAATTTCATTCTCCTGATGTCTAATGATGTTGAGCACCTTTTTCATGTATTATTGTCAATTTAGGTATCTTCTTTAGTCAAGTGGATTTTCATGTATTTCATTCACTTTCTTTTTTACTGGTTTGTTGAGTTCCTTATATATTATGGATACAAGCTCTTTGTCAATTTTTTATATGCAAATAGTCACTCTCACTTCACTCTGTGGCTTGCTTAATTTTATGCTTTTTACAATGAATGTAATTTCTTGATTTTAATAAATATAATTATTTTCCTTATGGTTAGTATATTTTCAACCAGATTTAGAAATCTTTATCTCCTTCACTGGCATGAATATATTCCCCTACATTATCTTCCAAAAGTGATATTTTATTTTATTTAGATATACAATCCACCTGGATTGATTTTTTGTATCTTGTGGATAAGTAATAAAGATACTCTTTTCTACATAAATATCCAATTGATCTAGTATAATTTATTTAAAAGACCATCTATTTTCATTGTTGTTCTTAGGACAAAACAAATATCTTTTTTCAAAGCTTTTTATTCTGTGTTGCTTAGTCTCCCTAAGGTAAATCCAGATAACCACTGGAATGGATTCTTTACGTCATTTTTATACATCAGGCATTTCTCTACATATGCCAGTGTCTAAATCTGGACTACATTTGAATTATTTTTTCTGTTGCTCCAATATGACACTCACTTAAATATTATATCCTTATTTTAACCATTGATATCCTATAATTTTATTATTATTAATTTGTTTTTAACTAGGTTAATAGATCTTTTATGGTATAGGAATGTTATTTTTGAAGTGGTGACATTTAGAGAATTTCCCTTTGTATACTACATATATAGAGTTCTATACAATTTATATATAAACTAATACATTTAATATCTCAAATTACCTAATGAGGTAGGCATTATTACTGTCCCCATATTATGCATGAAGAAACAGAAGCACAGAAGTACAGGCACAAAGAAGAAAAATATGAATGTTAGTCACTTAACGCAGTTAGTGATTGGCAAATCTGTCTTTGAATGCAGGTATCTGGCTTCAGCATCAGTGCTTTCAGATGTTATGCTATGCTTTCCTTTCAGATGTGTCTTTGTGTTTCATCTTGGAGTACTTGAGGAGACAGTTGCTGAGACTGGGTTTTAGTTCTAGAGCTTGGAAGATTGGCTAGGTTTAAGGATATTCTTATTTGAGCATAGTAAATAGGATTTACTGTCATATTTGTATATAGTATTAGAAGAAAATAAAACTCCTGAGTGATAATTAAGTTTGCACCATGATAATAAATAGATAGAGGATCCCTTTATGGAGATAGGAAGCACTACGGGAAGTATATTTATAGGATGGAATGGAGAGGTTTGTTAAGTTGGAGATGCCTAAGAGACAACTAAATACAAGATTCAAGTAGAAATTCTAAGGTGTATATGTGATATGTAAAAGCATGAAACTGATGAGATCACCTAGAAAGAGAATGCACATAAAGAAAAAAAAAGAACTAAGAATAAAGTTTTAGGACAGGCCAAATTTAAAGTTCTGAGAAAGGAGATCAAGACAGCCAAAATATTAGGAGGAAAACTAGGTGAGTGTGGGTCATGGGAAGTGAGGAAGGGAGTAATCAAGACGGGAATGGTCAACTTTGCCAATTGTTGCTGAGACACTGAGTACAATTATGGCAGAAACTTGACCAAAGTTATTGGCAAGTTATAGGCAAAAAGGGCAGAAGATGGGATGAAATACAGATTGAAAAGAGTTGAAGAGAAAATGGATGCTGAGGAGTTGGATGTAGGGGTAGAGAAAGCTTTTAGAGATGTTATGCTCTAAGTGAAAGAAAAGAAATAGAAGGTAATGGAGGAACTGAGGGCTCAAGGGAGAGTATTAAATATATATGATATGAGGCTTGTTTTTATAGTGAAAGTAATAATCCCATATATAAGAAGACTTTCATTACAGTGACAAAGTCCACGAAAGCTTGAGAAGACAGAAGAGCAAAGAAGTAAGCTGAAGGACTGACCTAATATAATTATAATTCCATGGGATATTGTCCTTTTAATATTTAGGTTTTTATGTATTCGGAAAATAAGTGGGATGAATTCCAAAGCAAATTCTATTTATTTTTCACATAAGTAGTCAATATTCTAACACTATTTAGGGAGAAATATTTTCTTTTTTTTACTGATTTGAAATATTTTTATCACATTAATACAGATAAATATGCATATAATACTATATATACATTCACAAATATACAATTTAACTTTTTGTATATTTCTGAGCTATAACAAATTATTTTAATTATGAGATTTAATGATATTTAACTCCTATACATTTGCTCTGCTTTTAAAAATATTATTGTTTTATTCTTGGGTATTTATTCTTCCATCTCAATTTTAGAATCACAGATTCAATTATAATTTTATTAAAATTTTACATGAATGTGAATGAGTTTGACATTTTTATAATAATATTACATTTATCATTAATGATCTTGATATATTTCTCCATTTAATCACGTCTTCAGAAAGGTCCATACTATTTTATTACACCAGATGAACATAATCATAATACATTAAGGAGACAGTGACCAGGTATTGAAAAGTCTATAAATCATGTCACAAAGACAAATGAATGTGTTTAGTCTGGAAAATAGCAACTTGAGACATTTATAGTAAAATTCCCAATTTTTGAGGGTCTCTTGTAAAACAAGAATTGAACTTTTTTTTTAATTGAAGAAGACAGAAGGAAGAACAAATATGGAAGTGTAAAATTTTCATCAATCTGAAGTTTTTTTTTTTTTTTATTAAGTTGACTATGTAATTATGTAATGAGTTCTTTATCATTAACCCAAACTGGAATTTGGAGAGAATAGAAAGCATTCCTTCCCTGGTGAAATTGATCCTTCCTAGGATGAGAGGAGATTCCATAGATGGCTCATGTATCAGCTGGACCTTAAAGGAAGTCAATATTTGATAAGATGTGAAAATATGACATGATGACATACCAAATAAGAGCACAAAAAATGATATGGAGATGGAAATATACAAAGTATTTTCAGGAGACATAAAATAAACAAATAAGGATGAGTGTAGATTTTAAACCTCATGGTTGTCTGGAGTTAAATTGGGAAGGATAATGGTAGCAACTGTGAATGACCATATATATCAAGCCATAGGTTTAGGATTTTTTTTCTGTTAGCTATAAGCATTGCATGGTTGGGTTTTGGATAAAATTGTGAAGATCATATTTTCCAATTTTTGTGAAATTGGAAGATGTGAAATATTTTCAGAAATGAAATATTAATATAATTAATGGATATATTACATTTTGTTAGGACCTGGAGTATTAAAGCTTTATAGAGTAAATTAAATCATTTTGTCAGGTAAAATCATAAATATGGTGACAATTCTATGTAGTTACATAAGTCTTATTTCAATGGCCTCATGTTGTCCTTGCCATATATCCATCATTGGACCACACAGAGTCCATTTATCTGAGCCAACAAGGTATTCCTTTGTTCTTATTTTACTTTCTGACTTGAAATGTTTTAGGAATCTTCTTTGTTTAAGGCACTGTAGGAGAAAATATAAAGATATTCTTTACAATACTGTTTATACTCATCTTATTTGCATAATTAATTCAAATCAATTTGTAGACTTTTGCTTAATTTCAGTATACATTTTATCAAATGTAGCTGAATAAAAGTTTAATCATGGGCTAAAACTATCTTTCCCACTACCATTAGATTAATTTACCAATAGTTTTGATACTGCATTTTATTCATATTTTCTGTCTTAATAAAATTTCTTCACCTTCTTTACATATTCACATAATATTATATCCTATCAATCACACTTAGTATTACTCTTATGCTGAAGGCCTTCTCACATTTTCTCTAACAAAACAAATTATTTTCTCCTCTGAAACATAATTCAACATTCATTTCATACAACTTAAATATTCCTAGAATAGCTTAGCTTGCTTTCCACAATCTCATCCCTACATCAAACCCAGAAATGTGGGTATACATTTATTTGTAACAAGCTAACAATTGTTTTAAAATTGAATCTGGAAATTCCTTGATTTCTAAAAATGAATGGTATACTGGTAAATTCCAGTTTATGTAATTATCCTGCAGCCTTATTTAGCCCTCTAGAAAAACCTGGCTGTACCTATTATAAATAGCTGTACTGTTGTGGCATTGAGAATTTGGGAGGAAATTGATGAATCTTTCCTTCTTTGAGACAATTCTCACATAGGGGCTAAATACCCCTGAGCTTTGAATTGTTCTTTGAATGATCTATTAATAGAATGTAACTCATGTTTGAACACCTAAAACATACATATTCATTATCTGTGTTACTCTGTTCTTCACTATCTACTCAAAAGTCATTTGCACATGATATGAACTTTAATCAATTGAAAAACATCATAGTATTTATAGATTTTGGGGGGCTTACCTAGTCCAGCATCAACCCCAAGCACTTCTCACAACAAACTAGATTTAATGTACCATGTATTTAGTTTGGGATATAGAGGGGAATATTAACAAATCCTTAGTTTTCATCATTTTGCTGAAAAGAGAAAAATGACCTAAATAGGTAAATTGACTTCGCCATTATTACTAGTTCTAATTGAGGAAATAGCAACCATTATCCAAAGGCAAAGAAAGAAAGCAAAGAGGGAAGGAAGAATGAACTGCAGTGTCTGAGTTGGAAATACGGGCAGGAAATGGACTATTACAATTTCTCACTTAGTGTTGGACTTAATTCTCGTGAAAGATGTGTGAAATGCTGCTTTAATTTATAAAAAGAGAGGAATCTAAAACTCTGGAACCCCTACTATCTGCCAGGCATGCTGAAATTAAAGACTTCCATATATAATTTTTCTCTATAAACATTATAAAAATATTTTTTGTACATTTGGGTTTTTATTTGTTTTTAATATTCCATATAAACCAATGCAGTCAAAATTATAATGTATTTATTGTGTACATGATATTTATATTGATGTTTTCAACATCCCACAAGTAATTTTGCCATCATTGTCCTGGCTTTTTAGGAGCTAAGACAAAGGTAAGACAGAATTATAAGTCTCCATATTATTATATTTATAATAAATAATTTCACAGAAAAGTATTTTTCCTCGTCTCTGCTTACTATGTATTATATGAATAAATGAAAACAAGAGGCAAAAATAATTTAGAAAAAATGTTGATAAATAAGAATGTTTAATAAATATAAATATTTTGAATTACCAGCCACCTTGAACGCTCATACAAACTTCTCAATTTCAATTAAATTTTATTGATTGGAATGAATGTTTTCTGCATTCATTATTAACATTTAATATCACTCTTAAATAATAAACTTTAGAAACATGGTAGTGAATGAAAGAATTTTGATATTACATTACAATCTCTGGTGAATTTTCAGCAATTTATATGTGTTTTCAACTTGAATTTGTACATGTATTTTAAATGCATGGATATCTCAATTATGTCATATAACTTTTTATAAAACAGAAAATATATTTTAAAACATTTTCAAAGATGTTAGTAGCAGCTGAGAAAAATATATGAAATATGTTCCAACCCCAGGGATGTTCTTGCCCAGAGAGTGTGTTAATATGTCAGGGATGTTTTAACTTCATGAACAACTTTAATCAACTCAAAAAGCTTAGTGCAGCAGAAGGCATTTGGAAGGCAACTACATTTTATTTTAAAATTATGTGGTCCTTAAAATATAAATCCTAAGTATAAATGAAAGAAATTTTGACTTTATCTAAATGCAGAAAGAAAAAACATCATATTTCTAACATAAGGAAAATAAACAGACTTAGCCACTTCTCTTCAACTTTTATTTAGTTAGCATTTATCACAGACTCACTGCATCCTTTAATATTCACCAAAGAGTAATGGAAGTTACAAAATAAGGTAAACATCTCTATCTTTAAACTTACATTAGAAAAATAGCCGTGAATAAGACACAGAGATCACATTAACACTGGCAATATTGTGGCAGTCAGTATTTAAACATTTTTAGAATCACAAAGAAAAATTTTAAATATCTTGAGACAAATGAAAGTCAAAACCACAACCTACCAAAACGTACAGGATACAGTTCAAAGAGAAAAAAAAAAATAAAGCTGTAAATTTTTATATTAAAAAAAAGCAATATCTCAAATCAACAACCTAACTTTACTCCTTAAGAAACTAGGAGTGGAGGGAAAGAATGAACAAAACTCAAATTTAACAGAAGGAATAAAAAATAAAGATTAAAATAACAATGTAGAGAAGAGAAAAACAATGGAAGAAGGCAACAAAACCAAGAATTTGTTCTTTGAAAAACAATTTTTTTAATGACAAACATTTAGTTAGACTGATTAAGAAAAAAGAGTGAAAAATCAAATAAAAATCAGAAATAATGTGAGGATATGACAACACGTTTTGCAGAAATTAAAAGAATCATAAGGGAATACTGTGAACAGTTGTATGCACCCCAAATGATAACCTAAATAAAATAGATAGATTCCTAAAATCACACAACCTACAAAGACTGAATCATGAAGAAACAGAAAATCTGAACAAACCTATAGCTATTAAAGAGATTGAAAAAGTAATCAAAGCCTGACAAAGAAAAACTCAGGAGCAGATGGCTAATTAATAAATTATACCATCATCTTTAAAAATACTGAAACAAATCTCCCTCAAAGCCATTCAAAACATTGAATAAGGCACTTACAAACTGATGCTATGAGGCCAGCATTACCCTGACACCAAACAAAAATAAAAAAAGAGAAAATCATCACAAGAGAAAAAAAAATACTATAGACCAATATTCCTGATGAATATTGATGCAAACATATTAAACAAAATTCCAGCAAACAGAATTCAACAGATCATTCAAAGGATTATATACTGTGACTCAGTGGGATTTGCTCCTGGAATGTAATGATGGTTTAACACATGGAAATCAATCAATGCAATACACTACATTAACAGAATAAACAATATTCTTTTGAAAAACATATTATCTCAATTAATGAAGAAAAGGTTTTTGAAAAGGTTCAACACCTTTTCATGTTAAAAAGACTCAATACACTAGTAATAGAAAAAAAACTATCTCAACGAAATAAAGACCATATGTAAAAGGCCCACAATTAACATGATACTCAGTGATGAAAGACTGAAAACTTTTCCTCTAATCTCAGGCACAACACAAGGATGTCCACTTTTACCACTTCTATTCAACATACTACTGGAAGTCCTAGTTAGAAAAATTAGTCAAGAAAACATAAATAAAATTATCTAAATTGGAAAGAAAATAGTAACATTATCTCCATTTACAGGCAACATGATCTTATGTATAGAAAACCCTAAAGATGTCATTAAATATCTGTGTTAAATAATGAATGAATTCAGCAAAGTTGCAGAATACAAAAATCAATACACAAAAAATAAGTTGTGCTTACATAGTCTAAAAATAAACAATCCAAAAGGGAAATTAAGAAAATAATTCAATTTAAAACAACATAAAAAGAAATAAAGTATTTAGGGATAAACTTAATTTAAAAAGTTAAAATATTCTACAAAGAAAACTTCAAAACATTTCTGAAAGAAATTAAAGAGGATGCAAATAAATGGAGAACCACCTTGTGCACATGGATGCGAACAATTAATATTGCTAAAATATTATACTACTCAAAGTAACACATAGCTATAGCATCATCCTTATCAGAATCCTATCAGCATTTTTTTCAGAAATAGAAAAGTCTATACTAATTTATAGTCTAGACTAAATTATATGGAATCTTAAGGGATCTCTCATAGCCAAAACATTGTTGAAAAAGACGTTCAAATTTGAAGATCTCACATTTCCTGATTTCAAAATTTATTACAAAGATGCAATCAAAACAGTGTGGCACTGGCATAAGACAAACATATAGAATAATAGAATAGAAAGGAGAGTCCAGAAATAAAATGCATACATATATTAAAATTATTTCAAAAAAGTTGCCAAAGCCATTCGATGGGAAAAGGACAGTCTTTTAAACAAATGGTATTGGAAAAGCTAGATATTTACGTGCAAAAGAAGTTTGACCCTTACCTTACACAATTTACTAAAATTAACTTAAAATAGATAAAAGATTTAAACATAAGATGTAAAATTATACCACTTTTAGAAGAAAATATATGAGATATCTTTATGACACTGGATTTAGCAGTGAATTCTTTGATATGACACTAATAGATTAGAAAACAAAAGTTAAAAAAAAATAAATTGGACTATATCAAAATTTAAAACTTTAATACATTATAGGATTCAATCAAAAGAGTGAAAATGTAGCTTATAGAATGGGAGAAAATATTTGCAAATGATATATCTGTTAAAAGCTTACTATCTAAAATATTTTAAAATACACAACCCAACAAGAGAAAGGTATAACATATTTAAAAAGTGGACAAAGATCTTGAGTAAACATTTTTCCAAGGAAGATATACCAATAGACACCAATAATCTAAAAAGATGTTCAACTTCACTAATCATTAGGAAAATGCAAATCAAGACCACATTGAAATATAACCTCATATTCATGAGAATGGCTACTATCAAAAACCAGAGGTAAGAATGTGGAGAAATTGGAACACTTGTGCACTGTTTGTGTAAATGTAAAAAGATGCAGCTGCTATGGGTAACATTATGGTGGTTCCTCAACAAATTAAAAATAAAATTACTATATGATTCAACAATTTCACCTCTTAGTATAAATCCTAAAAATTAAATGCAGTGTCTTGAATAAATATTTGTATATCCATGTTAATTACCATAACAAAAAGGTGGAAGCAACTCAAGTATCTATCAACAGAAGAATGGATAAACAAAATGTGGTCTACATATACATTCAGCCTTAAAAGTAAAGAAAATTCTGACACATGTTATAACATGATTAGACTCTGAAGACATTATACTGAGTGAAATAAGTAAATTACAAAAACACAAATACTGTATAATTCCACATATATGAGATATCTAGAGTAGTTGAATTAATAGAAACAAAAGAAAAATGGTGGCTGCTAATAGGGGAGGGAGGAATGGAGAATTGTTTAATCAGTAGAGAGTTCAGGAATAAGTTGCAGAACTATGTGAATAAACTTACACAATAATAAACTTACACTTAAAGTTGGTTAAACTATAAAATTTATGTTATGTGTATCTGACTACAATTTTATAAAAAGAAGTCCCTTGATGAATCAGTGAAATATTTAACTGCATTAAAATTATACTATGATATTGATTTCCACATTCTTTTTAACAAGGAATAAAAATTGTTCCCTAAGTATGATGAAGCAAAATCTCTTTCGACATCTTATTATTTTACTTTCTGTATATTTGGTTAATCAGCAGCACCTAGTTTTATTCATACAGGGAATCTTTATTCTTGCATTCTGTATTAACTAAAACTTCAGATAAAAAAAAATTTTTTTTCTAAAGAGTAGAGGTTAGCATCAGAGTAAAATTTTACATTATGTGTTAATTTTTGCAAATAGATATTATTATGGTTAATATATATGTAGAATAAATTTTAACTTGTCTTAATCTATGTCTAAGTCTCAAGTAGTTCTTTGGGGACATTTTTAAACATTAGGGTTAAAGAATCTCTGTAGGTATTCTTATATATTCATATGTATAACAGTGGAATCTGGTTGATAATTTTAGTCACAGTTATGTATGCCAAATGTTTAATCAAATAAATATTAACCAGTTTTACTGAAGCATTTTTTTTATTACAGAAGGTACCTTAAGACTCAGTGGTGCACAGTAGAAACTCAGTAAGTATATTCAAATCAACTTAATAATTGTAGCCAATAATATTTTTATTAAAATACAAAATTCTCAAACTCATTTTCTCTTAAAGGTCAAAGTTTAATGATTTAAAGAACCCATGAGGGCTTCCCTGGTAGCACAGTGGTTAAGAATATGCCTGCCAATGCAGGGGACACAGGTTTGAGCCTTAGTCTGGGAAGATCTCACATGAGGTAGAGCAACTAAGCCTATGCACCACAACTACTGAGCCTGTGTGCCACAACTACTGAAACCTGTACACCTAGACCCCATGCTCCACAACAAGAGAAGCCACCACAATGAGAAGCCCACACATCACAATGAAAGTGTAACCTCCACTCACTGCAACTAGAGAAAGCCCGCACACAGCAACAAAGACCCAACACAGTCAAAAATAAATAAATAAATAAGTTTATATATTAAAAAAAGAAACAAGAGTACCGTGGTAAGGCACAAAAGAAACCAGAACCCATGAGCCCTCAGCTGACCCTGGATACAACCCTAGACCCAGAACCCACAGGACCCTGTAGTCAGAGACCCTGGGACAAAGCTCCACCAACCAGTGTGCAGGCACCAGCCCCAGAATCTCCTGGTTCCCAACCCTGCACACTAGAGAGCCTGCTCTACCCTCTGTATTAGCCTCACCCACCAGTAGGTGGACACCAACCTTGGGAAAATCACAGCCCCGCAACCCGTGAACCAAGAAACTTCCCTGAGACTACATGGACCCTTGCTATGCCCATTAGAAGGTGAACACAAAATTCTAGGCACACTAGGTCCTGCAGCCAACTGTGTCATGAACCAGCCCTACCCACCATAGCCCTACCCAGAGCAGGGATATGTAATGTGCTGTGGGTCCCCAGGGCCCTGCAGCCAGACCTTAGGAAAGATGCTGCCTTCCAGTAGGTTTGCACTAGCCCCAGGACATGGTTTCACTCATCAGTGAGTGGGCAACAGCCCCCAAATCTCTTATGCCATGAATCCACCAAGCAGCACACTTCCTCAGTCAGCTGCCTCGTGACTTGGTCCTATCAAACAGCAGCTGACAGACTCTGCACAAGGCAGGGCTTGGCATCCACCAGATTAGAGGTAAATCAAGCCTACCAGACTGCCCACATAGTCAGCCCACCCCAACAGAAGGATCCATCCAGCCATCATAAGGGAAACTTCTAGAGCATGTAGCTTGGAAGATGAGAGGGGAGTACACTGCAGGGATCATAGGACTCCTCCTACAGAGGGTTACTTCCCTAAGGTCTGGAGATGTAACAAACATACCAGATTAGCAGAAAAAACAGCAAGTTAGGCAAAATAAGGTGACAGAGGAACATATTCCAAATGAAGGAACAAGGTAAAACCCCAAGGGAAGAAATATAATAACTATTAACAGTGATTGTAAAGATGATAGAAGTACTCAGGAGAACAATGTATGCACAGAGCTGAGAAGTTACGCATTTTTAACAAAAAGAAAATATAAAGAACACCCAAACAGACATGAAGAATACAATAACTGAAATTAAAAATACACTAGAAGGAATCAATAGTAGACTGAATGATATACAGAAATGGATCAGTGAGCTGGAAGACAGAGTAGTGGAAATCACTGATGCTGAACAGAATAAAAGAAACAAGAATAAAAAAAAATGAGAGCAGTTTAAGAGACTTCTGTGACAACATCAAGTGCAATAATATTCACATTAGAGGGAACCAAAAAGGAGAAGAGAGAAAGGACCTGAGAATATAGTTGAAGATATAATAGCTGAAAAATTCCCTAACCTGGGAAAGAAAATAGACTTCCAGGTCCAGGAAGCACAGAGAGTCCCAAACAGGATTCATCCAAAGAGGACTACACCAAGACACACTGTAACTAAAATGGCAAAAGTTAAAGACAAAGAGAGAGTATTAAAAGTGGCAAGGGATAAGCAGCAAGTTTCATACAAGGGAACTCCCATAAGACTGTCAGTTCAATTTTCAGCAGAAACTCTGGGGGGCAGAAGGGTTGGTATAATATGTTTAAAATGATAAAATACTCTATCTATCAAAACTGTCAGTCAGATTCAATGGAGAGATAAATAGCTTTACAGACAATCAAAAGCTAAAAGTGTTCAGCACCACCAAAAACCAGCTTAACAACAAATGTTAAAGGGACTTTTATAAGTGAACAAGAAAAGACTACAACTAGAAACATAAAAATCTCATTGGTAAAGTCAAACATACAGTAAATGTAGGAAAACATCAACACACAAAACTAGTAGGAATATTAAAAGACAACAGGAGTAAAGTCATCTATATCAACAATAAGCACTTAAGTGACTCAGAAAATAATTAAATTTAAAATATGATGTTGAAAAAAGTAATCATAAGGGGAGGAGAGAATAAAGGCCGTGTTGTTAAACTGCACTTGAAATTAAGGTATCAGCAACTTAAAACAATCATAGATGATAGATAGATAGATATAGATAAATAGACAGATAGCTTTATAAAAACCTCATGGTAATCACAAAACAAAAATGTATAATAGATACACACACAAAAAGAAAAAGGAATCCAAACATAACACTAAAGATAGGCATCAGATCACAAGAAAAGAAGAAAGGGAAAAGGAAAAGAACTATAAAAACAACACAAAAACAATTAACAGGGCTTCCCTGGTGGCGCAGTGGTTGAGAGTCCACCTGCCGATGCAGGGGACACGGGTTCGTGCCCTGGTCTGGGAAGATCCCACATGCCACGGAGTGACTGGTCCCGTGAGCAATGGCCGCTGAGCCTGCGCGTCCGGAGCCTGTGCTCTGCAATGGGAGAGGCCACAACAGTGAGAGGCCTGCATACCACAAAAAAAAAAAAAAAAAAAAACAGTTAACAAAATGGGAATAAGAACATACGTATCAGTAATTACTTTTAAATGTAAATGAACTAAATGCTCTAATCAAATAACACAGAGTGTCTGGTTGGATAAAAAAACAGGAATTTTATATATATGCTGCCTACAAGAGACCCACTTCAGATCTAAAGAGACACACAAACTGAAAGAAAAAGAATGGAATTTTTAATTCTATGCAAATGGAAATCAAAAGAAAGCTGGGGCAATAATACTTATATCAGACAAACAATCTTTAAAACAAAGATTGTTACAAGAGACAAAGAAAAGCATTACATAATGATCAGGAGGTCAATTCAAGAAATTAAAACAATTGTAAATATATATGCATCCAAAATAAGAGTACTTAAATGAAAGAACAAATATTAATAGAAATAAAGGGAGATATATAAATTAACACAACAATGGTAGGGGACTTTCATACCCCATTTACATCAATGGATAGATCATCCAGACAGAAAATCGATAAGGAAACAAAGACCTTAAATGACACATTAGATGAAATGAACTTAGTAGATATATAAAGAACATTCCACCTAAAAGCAGCAGAATACACATTCTTTTCAAGTGCACATGGAACATTCTCTAGGATAGAACACATGGTAGGCCACAAAACAATCCTTGGTAAATTTAAGAATATTAAAATCAGACTTCCCTGGTGGTTCAGTGGTTATGAGTCCACATTTCCACTGCAGGGGGTGTGGGTTTGATCCCTGGTCAGGGAACTAAGACCCCATATGCCATGTGGTGTGGCCAAAGCCCCCCCCCAAAAAAAAGAATATTAAAATCATATCAAGCAACTTTTCCAGCTACAACTCTCTTATACTAGCAATCAACCACAAGAAATAAACTGCAAAAAGCACAAACACATGGAGACTAAATAATATTCATCTAAACAACCAATGAATCACTGAAGAAATCAAAAAGGAAATCAAATTATTCATAGAGACAAATGAAAATAAAAATACATTTGGCCCAAACTGTAGGGGACACAGTGGAAGAAGTTCTAAGAGGGAAGTTTATAGTGACAGAAGCTTAACTCAGGAAACAAGAAAAACCTCAAATAAACAACTTAACCTTACACCTAAAGGAACCAGAGAAAGAAGAACAAACAAAGCCCTAAGTTAGTAGAAGGAGCAAAATCATAAAGATCAGAGCAGAAATATTGATAAAAGAAATAGAGACTAGGGGATTTCCCTGGTGACACAGTGGTTAAGAATCCACCTGCTAATGCAGGGGACATGGGTTTGAGCCCTAGTCCAGGAAGATCTCACATGCTGTGGAGCAACTAAACCCATGCACCACAACTACTGAACCTGTGCTCTACAGACTGTGAGCCACAACTACTGAGCCCATGAGCCACAACTACTGAGCCCATGAGCCACAACTACTGGGTCCATGTGCCACAACTACTGAAGCCCATAACCCTAGAGCCCATGCTCTGCAACAAGAGAAGCCACCACAATTAGAAGCCCATACACCACGATGAAGAGTAAACCCCGCTTGCAACAACTAGAGGATACCCATGTGCAGCAACAAAGACCCAACACAGCCATAAATAAATAAATAAATAAATAAATAAAATAAAATGTATTAAGGAAAAAAAAAAAGAAATAGACAAGAAAAAGCAATAGAAAAGACCATTGAAACTAAGAGCTGAGTCTCTGAGAAGATAAATAAAATATACCTTTAGCCAGACTCATCAAGAAAACAAGAGAGAGGACCCAAATCAATAAAGTCAGAAATGAAAAGAGAGAAGTTACAACTGACACCACAGAGATACAAAGGATAATAAGAGACTACTATGAACAAGAACACATCAATAAAATGGACAAACTAGAAGAAATGGACAAATTCCTAAAAATGTACAATCTCCCAAGACTAAAGCAAGAAGAAATAGAAAATATGAACTGAGTGATTTCCATTAATAAAGTGGAATCATTAATTTAAACACTTCAAACAAACAAAAGTCCCAGACCAGGTAATTCACAGGTGAATTCTACCAAACATTTGGAAAAAAGTTAAAACCTATCATTCTCAAACTATTCCAAAAATATTCAGAGGAAGGAATGTTTCCATATGTATTCTGTGAGACCAGCATCGCCCTAACATAAAAACCTTACAAAGATATCACGAAAAAAGAAAATTATGGACCAATATCACTGATGAACATAGATTCAAAAATCTTCATCAAAATATTAGCAAAATGAATCTAACAATACATGAAAAGGATCATGCAGCATGATCAATGAGATTTATCTCAGGGATGCAAGGATGGTTCAATACCCACAAATCAATCAATGTGATACATCACATTAATATATTCAACTATAAACTGTATATAATCATTGCAACAATTACAGTAAAAGCTTTTGACAAATTTCAACATTGATTTATAATAAAAAAAAACCTCTCCAAAAGCTGGGGATAGAGGAAATATTACTCATCATAATAAAGGCCATTTATGACAAGCTCACAGCTAACATCATACTCAACAATGTAAAGCTGAAAGAATTTCCTCTAAGACCAGGAAAAAGACAAATTTTCATTCTCAACACTTTTATTCAACATAGTATTGAAAGTGCTACCACAGAAACCAGAGAAGAAAAATAAAAGGAAGGAATCCAAATTGGTAAGAAAAAAAAGAAAACTCACTGTTTGCAGATGGCCTGATACTATACATAGAAAATCTTAACAATATCACCAAAACCACTACTATGGTTTATCAATGAATTCAGTACAGTTACAGAATACAAAATTAATATACAGAAATTTGTTGCACATCTATACACTAACAGCAAAATATCAGAAAGAGAAATTAAGGAAACAATCACATTTATAATCACATCAAGAAGGATAAAATACCTAGGAATAAACCTACCTTAGGAGTAAAAATCTGTACTTGGAAAATTATAAGACACTAATGAAAGAAATTGAAGATGACACAAACAGATGGAAAGATATACCATATTCATGGATTGGAAGAAATAATATTATTAAAATGATAATCTACATTTTCCATGCAAACCTTACCAAAACAGCAAAGGCATTTCTCACAGAATGAATGTAAATAATTCTAAAATCTGTATGGAAGTATTAAAGACTCTTAAGAGCCAAAGCAATCTCAAGAAAGAAGAACAAAGTTGGAAGTATCACATGCCCTGATTCCAAAATACTAAACTACAGTAATGAAGACAGTATGACACTGGCACAAAAACAGATACATAGATCAATGTAACAAAATAGACAGCCAAGAAATAAACCCACACTTTTATGGTCAATTGATCTATAACAAAGGAGGTAAGAATATACAATGGAGAAAAGGCAGTTTCTTCAAGTGGTGCTGGGATAACTGGACAGCTCCATGTAAAAGAATAAAATTAGAATACTCTCTAATACCATATACCAAAATAAGCTCAAAATGGATTAAAGAGTTAAATGTTAGACCATAAACCATAAAACTCCTAGAGGAAAACATGGACAGAAACCTCTTTGACATAAATTCTAGCAGTATTTTTTTGGATCTCTCTCCTAAAGCAAAGGAAACAAAAGCAAAAATAAACACATGAGACCTAATTAAACTTAAATGCTTTTGCACAGCAAAGGAAACTATTGATAAAACAAAAAGACAACCTACTGAATGGGAAAAAAATATTTCCAAGTGATAAGATCAATAGGGGTTAATATCTAAAATATATAAACAGTTCATACAATTCAACATCAAATAAACAACCCAATTAAAAAATGGGAAGAAGACCTGAATCAACATTTTTCCAAAGAGGATATGTAGATGGCCAACAGGCACATGAAAAGATGCTCAACATCACTAATCATCAAGGAAATGCAAGTCAAAACCACCATGAGATATCATCTCACATCTGTCAGAATGGCTATCTTCTAAAAGAACACAAGGAACAAATGTTGGCAAGGGTGTAGAGAGAGGGGAACTCCTGTGCACTGTTTTGGGAATGTAAATTGGTGCACCCTCTGTAGAAAACATTATGGAGGTTTCTCAAAAACTAAAAATACATTACCATATGACCCAGCACTTCTACTCCTGGATGTATATGCAAAGAAAACAAAAACACTAATTTGAAAAAAATACACACACCAAAATCTTCATAGCAGCATTATTTACAATTGACAAGATATGGAAGCAACATAAGTGTCCATCAACAGATATATGGATTAAAAATGTGAGCCATAAAAAAGAATGAATTTTGCCATTTGCAGCAACTTGGATGGACTTGGAGGTAAAATATTCACAAAATAAGCATATGATAACTGATTTGTATCTAAAATGTTCAAAGAATTCTTAAAAATCAACAATAAGAAAACAACTCAACATAGGCAAAATTTCTGAATTGACCCTAATTTAAAAAGCTGTATAGAAAGCATATAAGCATATGAAAAATGCTCTATGTTATATGTCATTAGTAAACTGCAAATTAAAACAATGAGGTACCACTATACAACTATTAGAATGGTTAATATCCAATATACTTACATCACCAAATTCTGCCAAGGTTATGGAGAAACAGGAACTCTCATTCATTGCTGATGAAAATGCAAAATGGTATAGGCACATTGGAAGACAGTTTGACAGTTTCCAACAAAGCTAAACATAATATCATGTGATCTAGCAATTGCTCTTTTAGGTATTTACACAACTGATTCTAAACTTACATCCACAAAAACTTGTTTGCAAAGTTATAGCTGCTTTATTCATAATTACCAAAAAGTAGAAGCAACCAAGAGGTCCTTTAATAGATGAATGGTTATTCAAACTTGTGTGCATTCATATAACTGAATACTATTCAATGATTTAAAACAAAATCATGCTCTGAAAAGACATGGAAGAATCATATTTCTAAGTGAAAATATGATTTTAAAAGCCTGCATTCTGTATAGTTCCATCTAGATAACTTACTATAAAAGACAAAACTTTAAAGGCAATAACAATATCACTTATGTTCAGGGTATGTTTGTGGAGAGTAGGGAGAACAGTTGAACAGATGAAGCACAGGACGATTATTTTAAATAGTGAAACCATTCCTTACCATAGAGTAATGTTGGATAGGTGACACCATGCATTGCTAAAATCTTTACAGAACAAAGCATTAACCTTAATGTATGAAAAACTTTTAACTGTCACATAACAGCTTAGGGGATCTGAGGACTAAATATTCACTGTAACAAAATAGTCTAATTGAAGTAAAATGGATGAAATAATTTCACTGAAGTGGGTGAGGGGAAAAGTGTGGATATAAGCAACTTTGAAAATGAATGGAGTGTGGAAAACTTAAAACAAAGGGAACTGCACACAAGCAATGCACTTTAGCTGGTAATGGTATTTTCTGTAGATTCATAGGTTAACAGTTCTGAAACCAGGACATATGTATAATGGAACTGGACAATTAAGAGAGTGGACAGTGGATGGCAAGAACTTGATTTCTCACTGATGGAGGAACAGGTTACAGACAAGCATGGGGCAGAATGATCATGCAGATTTGGAGACATCAGTATGTATTTTAATACACACACTGATAGATATATCCATATAAATAATAATAGGTATGTGTATATACATAGGTTAGTACACACACATATATTTCCTTGCTCTGTCAATTAAGATGAGCCAGAAGTTTAACACCACTCCAGAAGCAAAGAGCACACCAGTGCCTAGATCTTATTCTCTAAAACCCTTCTCCCATAAGTGGAACCAGGATTCTTGGAGAAATGGCTGATTCTACAACTGAGGCAGCATTATACAGAATGATACTGGAGTATCTTGTAGTGTCAGAAAGCAAGGAAATGTTCAAAATGAAACAAAACCAACAAAACAATGACGAGTATATGTCAAAGGACAGAGGGAGACAACTGAAAGTGCTCCCAGTGGCCAAAGCTCAAACCATTTGAAAAACAAAATAAATAAAATAGCATTGTTGATAATTTAAATAAACAAATATCCATGAGTCCATATAGAAATACATTATGAATAACTAAACAAATGTGGGAGAATAGATAAATATCCCCTGCAGAAGAATTCTAAATAATTTATGTCTCCCCATCTAGGAGGTTAAGATAACTCTCCATTCTTTAAGTGTGAGCTTCTTACAGTAATTTTCCCTCTAAAGAACACTGTGTGGAAAGGGGAAATGAAGTAGTTTACAGTGGAGAAACATAACAAATACTACTTCAGCCAAAGGATGAAGATTAAAATAAATAGGGATTTTCTATTGATAATATGCTCAACTTACATCTGTTGTCTTACTTCACAAAACCCATAACATTAGTCTAGTCATAAGAAAGACATCATAAAAATCCAAACGTGTGGACTTTATACAAAATACCTGCCTGTACTGCATACCAAAAAGTTGTCCAAAACAGGAAAATTCTGAAAAACTTTCACAGTTAAGAGATGCCAAAGAAGATACGATGACTAAATGCAATTTAGTATCTTGGGTGGGATCCTGAAAGAGAAAAAGTACATTATGTAAAATAACTAAAGAAATCTGAATAAAATATGGATAATAGTTCATAAGAATTCATTGTATTGATTTATTAATTGTGATATAGGTGCTGTATTAATTCAAGATGTTAATTAGAGGAAATCCTGGGTGTGAGACATATAGGAACTTTCTCTACTATTTGGCAAAGTTTCTGTAAATCTAAAACTATTCTAAACAAAAACTTTATTACAATGCAAAAGCAAAGGGCATTCTTGAGAAATAACAACAGTGGCCATTTTAATAAAGAAATAAATGTCTAGCATCTTGGCAGAGAAGCTCTGCTCCCCAATGACTGGAGCCCTTCTGGGCCTCACTGAGAAGACATCTCACAGTCTCCTCTATTAGCTGGACACCATGAGTTGAGGTTCTGTCTGATAAATCATGAGCAGAAGTGGTGTGCACCTCAACTAAACCTAACCATAAAAACCTCATGTGTGATTGTCATTTTTATTTGTATTTTTTAAAATTTTTTGTCTTCATTCCTTGGATGAACAGGTACAGACAGAAATTTTAAAAAACTGAGACCTTGAATTATTGCTGGAAGTAGAAATCCATACACTCCTCTTATATTAATGAGACCAGGACGTGTACAAGAAATATATTTTAATGATCCAAACATGTAATTTCAGCATTTATCAGCTAACATATTTTATTCCTAATAACGCAAGTGTCTTCACCAAGAGAAACCCTGAGAGATTTGAGAGAAATGCACCTTGCAAGTCTAATCTTAACCTGAGTTGAGAACTCAAAAGAAATTAAGTTTGAATGGACATATGATCAAAAAATCTACAAACAATAAATGCTGGAGAGGGTGTGGAGAAAAGGCAACCCTCCTGCACTGTTGGTGGGAATGTAAGTTGATACAGCCACTATGGAAAACAGTATAGAGGTTCCTTAAAAAACTAAAAATAGAACTACCATATGACCCAGCAATCCCACTACTGTCCATATACCCTAAGAAAACCATAATTCAGAAAGAGACATGTACCACAATGTTCATTGCAGCACTATTTACTATAGCTAGAACATGGAAGAAACCTAAATGTCCACTGACAGATGAATGGATAAAGAAGATGTGACACATATATACAATGGAATATTACTCAGCCATAAAAAGAAATGAAATTGAGTTATTTATAATGAGGTGGATGGATCTAGAATCTGTCATATAGAGTGAATTAAGTCAGAAAGAAAAAAAAAAACAAATACCTTACGCTAACGCACGTATATGGAATCTACAAAGGTACTGATGAACCTAGTGGCAGGGCAGGAATAAAGACGCAGACATAGAGAATTGACTTGAGGACATGGGGAGGGGGAAGGGTAAGCTGGGGGGAAAGGTAAGCTGGGACGAAGTGAGAGAGTGGCATGGACATATATACACTACCAAATGTAAAATAGCTAGTGGGAAGCAGCCGCATAGCACAGGGAGATCAGCTTGATGCTTTGTGATGACCTAAAGGGGTGGGATAGGGAGGGAGGGAGGGAGGCTCAAGAGGGAGGGGATATGAAGATATATGTATACATATATCTGATTCACCTTATTATACAGCAGAAACTAACAGAACATTGTAAAGCACTTATATACCAATGAAGATATTAAAAAAAAAGAAATCAAGTACATTTGTAATTTATGTTGAATATTCAGAAAATATAACAAGTATCAATGACTGTTTCAATGATAGTGAGTTTTTTTGTCGATTATATAAAAGATAATGACACATGCTTTGTCAGAGCTAAGATAACTTTTCAACATGTTATTTCATGATCGTACCAGGATTTCACAAACTTTTTCATATTTAATCCTATTAGGTATGAAATATTTATGAAAAGTTTTCAAAAGCTAATTTACTAAATTTAGGACAATGGTATTTTGCAAGACAGTGGAAAGCTGCTAATGGGCAGAATTGTGAATTGCAGCCTTTGCTGCACTGAAATGATGACCTTATCAACTGGGAGAAGAAAATACATATTATTTGGCAAACATTTTCTAGTTAAATTCTGTATTATGTATGTTACTACATTTAAATGATAAAATACTTACATTTAAAAGAAATAGAAAGGAACTAGACTTTTAAAAAATAAAAGGGGCTTGACTAGCTTGCATCCCCTTAGGATATCTTAACTAGAGAAAATCTAACCAAAATTTGTCTAGCTGTACATAAAATATAGAGATGTAAATCAGAGCCTGAAGAAAAAGAAATGACACAAAATATGCCAAAATTTGTAAGGAAAATAACAAGGAAGTTGTTATGATAATAAATAATTGAAAGGAATGAAAATAGAGAATGAACTCTAATGAATGAGGAAAGTTAAATTAATGATGTCTCTCAAGATAAGAAATGCATATGTTTAAAAGTTTGACATAAGGAGAAAAAATTGGAAGAATTGTTGCAGCCATGAAGCAACAAGGACAATGTAAACACGTTTAATAGAATTTATTATACATTGTGTCCCAAATAACATCTATTTAATTTCAGTAACTAGGTGAAATTCTATGTTGTAGGATACAGGTTATCTGAAAAATGTGTTGCTCTCTCCCTTGGTTCTGTCTACCTTCCCATCGCCCCACTCCCTTCTACTTCCCTTCTTTCTTTCCACATTTTCTCTATCTATTAGTTCAGTGTTTTTTGGAAGGCTAACACTTACAAAACATTGTATGGGGTGTTATGGGGATAGAAAATGAAAAGCTTAAAAATAAAGTTCTCAGTAGATAAAATATAAAGTATTATCAATATAACACAAGGTACAATACAAACTAGTTTTACAGGAGTTACAAAAACAGGTAATACCTATTGGATGAAATCAGGGGAAGCTCCTAGAAGCCATGAGATTTGGAGTAAATCTTGTAAAAAATTCTAGTGCATGGAACTGGTTGGGAGGAAGATATATGTTTATTTCTGCTGATGAATTACATTTTATGTAAATATGTGAAGAAGTTTAGATATTGAAAAGCTAATAACATCTAATATCCCCTCCAACTTTTAAACCTTACAATTAGAGCACCACAGAATAATCCTTGCTAAAATGTGTTAATGACTTATTTTTTTCTTTTCTGGATAATGGCCAAACATCTGACTTTGGCTCCCAAGGCCCTGGTTAATTTTCAGCCACCCTTCACTCATCAGCTCTGCCCAATGCTCTTAATGCTAATGATGTTGACTCACTATAGGACACTGTGGTCCATTCACTTCCCTCTCTCTCTAGAAAATGCTTCACTTCTTGAGTCTCATCTGTCTGTATACCGTCTACAAATTCTTCATCCCTTAGTCAAGATGGCTCTTACTTCATCATATATTCTCTGAACAGCCGAGTTCCATGCATCCTGATGTACCCAAGCAGAGAAATCCTCCTGTGCTGTTTGAACTGCTCTTCTGTCTCCTTCATTCTAGTCAACCCTTTGAGGTCAAAGACTATGCTTGTTCATATCATTAGTTTACCTAACAGCAGCAATCAAAATTCTCCCACACGCTAAGTGACTGGAGCCTGGACGTTACGTCTCAGGGGATGATAGCTTCCGATGCCCATACTCAGTCTTCTCCAGGTGACTGACAGCTTCAGGCAGCTACAGGGTGGCTGGTGCCAACAGGAAGTACCCAACTCTTCTCCCCACTGTCAGGTAGAGCTTCAGGGAACTTCAAAATCTTGCTCTGGCACTTATGTTTCTAATGGAGGTAGCTGGTACCATTTCAAAGTGACTCAAAAGAAGAGAAGCTTCAATGAGATTTCTTGAAATCCTCCAACCTCTATATCCTTTTACATTTCCAGGAACTTATATAAAACATCATGGGGAGAGGAAAGGAAGAACAACGTAAATTTAATCTAGTAGAGCAATCACAGTAGTTACACTTTGTTGTATATGTCTACTTTTTATCATATTTCACAGAAACTAGTTCCCCACCAATTTATAAGCCAATCAGTGAATTTGATATTAGATGGAAACCCTTTTCTAAGAGAGTTAAGACCATAATCCCAAATCCTCATTAGCATTTCTCTTTATTAACTACTCTCAGTAATGAAAGTCATCAACCAGTGGAAGGAGACTTTCATTGTAGGTCATAAAAGAGAGGAAAGATTCTTGGAGCCAGTGTATGCTAATGATTTTAATTTTCATGTCCTGATTCTAGCAAAATAAAAATTTAATAAAGTTTCATTATTATTACAGTTTTTACTTTATTATTACTTATTATTACAGTTAAGGCAGTGTCCACAGAACATTTTATGTAACTATAATACAGAGTGGAATAGATTTAATGAGGCATACTAAGATGTTGTAAATTTTTTTTCTGTGAAAAATCTAGGTAGTAACTGGAGGAAACTTAATAAAATCTTTGTAATTAAAAGGGGTGACATTAGATGGTGGATCAAGCAGCAACACAAACAGAGCAAAATGATGAGACTGCTTCCTAAAATAAGAGGCTGGTGTGAGCAGGCAGGCAAGCTTCCTCCTGGATCTGATGGCCACAAGTAGAATAGCAGATGGTAGCAAGATGGTGTTGTTATGGTGCAAAGCACCTGCACCATCACGACACTTCTAGAGCTTAGAAAAATAGGAAAAAAGCATGCAAGGAAATGTTTGATTCTGAGCCAGTATCAAAAGCCTATTGAAATCCCCTGTGGAGAAATGTTCTCCTGAATTCCATAACACAGGGAAACCTTGTGGCTTATGATATCTTGGAGTTCAGACAGAAAAGAACCTCTCTGAACATCAGAGGGACTGTTCTGGTTTACACTTCGTGAAATGGATGGCAAGGATGCCTGGCCTATCAGCATAATGCTGACTGCAGGATACCACACTAACGACATCAGAGCTTTCAGCCTTAAGGAGAAAAAGCAATTTGACAATAGGAAAATTACAGTAAAGAAAAGCCAGAAGTTTCTTTGTTCATATTTTTTCTTTAGGCTGCATTGTTTTTCCCACTATCCATTTTTCTCCATGGATAGCTGTTGTTTGTATCTGGCATATTCAGTAAGTATGGGTGTTCTTATGTACTCTGTTTATTGTGCCCTATCCAGAGCCTGCTGCAGTATCCAACACAGAGCTGGTTCTCTCTCTCTCTCTCTCTCTTTCTCTCTCTCTGGATAGATAGGTAAGTAGATAGATAGGTAAATAGACACACACACACTTGTTACATACATCAACAAAGAGCTCAGTGAGACGAAGAGAGGTTAAGAGCCTGCTAAGGTCACACAGCTAACAAATAATTTTCCACTTTGAACACTACATGAGCGATAAGTTGTCCTGTTATTGCAGGTAACCAACTTAGTTTGCATTAAGAATTCAAGTCAGTAAAGCAACAGCCTCTGCTCAAATACTTAAGGTACCTGAACCAATGAGAGAGAAAGAGAAGTTACTGGCAATGATGACTGAATGACACGTGTGATTGATTTGATTTCCATGTTTAATCTCAGGATGAGGAGACCTGAAATGTAGCTTATTCATAGCACTCTCTTCATATCACTCTTCCTGGCATGGTCTTGTAATTTTTCATAAAGAGCAATTGATTGAAGAACAGACTTTTTTTGTTTGTTAGAAACTAGTTTCTATAGAAGCAGGGAGAATGACTGAGAACCAGTGAATATAAGAATCATCAGATTTGATTTATTAAGAAGGTAATTAATTTTAAACTCAACATTATTTAAGGTTTATCATACACCTCACATTTAATGCAAGTTTTTGTGAATCTGAGCCCATTAATTTGTGTGAACACCATAGAACCAGGGACAAATGACTTCACATAATTATATCTACATGACTGAAGTAGTTTTCTTCTGTTATCCCTAATACCAAGTTTTAATTGGACAAAGAAGACTTCATACTTTTGGTATAAGTGTTTTACTCCTTTTTCCTTTCAAATTAGATATTACTTTTATACTGAGTATTATATGGACTTATTGGTGATTAGATGGCATTTGATTTTTAAAGAGATTTTATTGCAACCAGCATTTAATTAAAAACAAAGAATGGTTCATTGCTCAAAGGGTTAAGGACTCTTATTTTTCTCTAACAGATAAACTAATTTTAAGTGGTTTATGAAAACAGCCTGTGTGTTCCATAATGCAGGTATAAAGTGTAAGATCAATTAGAGCTTCTATTTATTTTTCATATTATTACTGGAGATTAAGCATTTTTATAGGATTGGTTCAATGGATATTTGATTACTGTTGAAACATGTAAAGTTTATGATATAATATTTTCAAAAGTTGATTGTTTCATACTTCTAGGATTTGGATAAAAACTGAATAGTGATCCATCCCTTTATCTCACATATGTCTCTTACCAAATGACCATTCTGTAAAATTATCAAACTCTTATAAATTTCTAAAAACTGACCACTTCTTCTAAAAGTATTTCTAAAGCATCTTTTATAACTTAGAAACTTAAGAACCAGAGATAAAAAAAAAAAAGAGGTAAATAAAACAGGTAAGGATTAATTAAAGACGAACATGATATTATTTTATAACATTTAATTTAAACAACAAAACAACCTTTATAACACTAAAAAATATGTTTTCTCTTTCATCATACAGTTACAGATAAAGAAAAGTAATTTAAATGATAACAATAGTACAGATGATCATCACAATAAAAATAATTCATAATATTGTGTGAACCTTCCAAAAATATTGCATGAGATTTGACTTATCTGCCTTCTCAAAAGACTGCCAATATCCAGAAAGATTGTTTTCAGGCTTATGATAAAGTTTCTTCTTTATTCTATTTGACAGAATTTTTACGTGTTATACAATATGCTTAGACTTTTATTTTTATACTAAGAACATGAAAATAAACAACTTTTTAAATGAAACAGTCATCAAAGATCCCATGGATTACTCAGAATGCCTATACTCTTTCCTTGATTCTCATTCCCACATGATTCTAGGAGATTCTCTGGGCTTCTGGGGGCAAAAAATCAAGCGTGCATGTCCTCTTAGCAGTTCTTTGATTTAGAACAGAATTACTTGACATTGTTTTAATAGCCTCTCAAATACTTATTGCCGATTCAAGTAAAATATTTAGAAACTGTCAGAGAAAAAGAAATTTTCCTCTACCTTTCAAGGTTCTTCTGGCTAGTCTGAGAATTTAATTGACATGACACAGATTAACAGGAGAATATCAAATAAAATTTTAACATCGTGTACACATGGGAGAGACCCAGAAAAACTGAGTAACTCACCAAAACTACTGAAATCCTCACCTTAAGTACCATCTTCAGCTAAAAACCAAGGAGGATGTTGGGGGTAGTTGTTTGGAACTTCAAAGTGGAGGAAGTCAATTTACCTGGAGATGGAAAAGCAAATGCTTGGTAAACAAATGTTTGCTGGGCCTGCAGAGACAATGGGACACAGAGAGGTGCTTTAAAAAACAGACTTTGCTAGGTTCCTCCCTGTCTACACGCCTAGTTCATATTACTGGTGATCTATGGTGACAGCTTTCTTCCTGGACCAGATCCTCTACCTACATTCTTTAGGCAGATGGGGGAAGGTGAACAATATCTTTGAGTCTTTTGGGCCTTTATTGTTGAAAATAATCCACTGTCCAAATCTTGAAGTGATCCGCATGCCAAAGAGACATTTTGGGGTGGCAAATTGTGTTCCCCTACAAAAGCATACATTAAAAATAAATAGAAAATAAGAACAGTAGGTCTTCCATAATACTTAACAAACTTGAATTAGAAAGGGTATTTAGAATTCAATCTTTCCTTAAATAAACAAACAGACAAAAAAAAATTGTGAGGTAAAAACTTAGTTTACTACCTCAAACAATCCACAAATTCAATTCCAGATTGATCAAAACTTAAAGGTTAAAAAAAAGCATAGTTATAAAAAAAAAGAAAAAGAAAGGGGGAGGGGGTTTAAATGTGGGTTTGTAATCCACTCCTTAGGGACACTGCAGCAAGGTTTACCTTCAGTGAAACCTCTTGAAAATGTTTTGATGGCATTTACTTGTTAAATGATCGATGAGGGCTCTTTTTTTTTTTTTCAATGTCTCCACAGTTTATTTTAGCAGATTGTTTTTTAAACAAATATGAACAAGCCATTACAAACAACCAAACAATAAAAGAAAAATAGCTTCTAATTTGTTTCAAGCCAAAAAAGTAAAGCATACCCTCCAGAGATATTTCACCTGATAGTTTTCTGTGCTGTCTTACACCATTCAACTCTTGCTACATCAATGTAACAAAAATACCAAGGAAACCCTATGCTGCTGGTATTAACAGAAACTTCAAAGTTAAGAAGGAAAAAAAACGTGAAGAACAAATATATAAAAGCTCTCTAACTCCCCAAATGGAACAAATGGTTTACAGAACGTTTTGCTCAATAAGCAGATTGCTCAGTAATCTGGTTCTTGACAGATGAACAAAATGACAAAATAGCAAAATGTAAAAATTGTTACTGTTCTATCAAAAAGAGAAAAAGAACATTTAGTTAGGTCAATAAACTTAGTCACCTAATAAGTCATTGTTCACATCTACTTTCAAGGCTCCCAAAGATTCATTCTCTTTTATCAAGAGAATCAAACAAACTAATATCCAACAGTGAAACTTCTAAGAGATTCATTTTTAGTGAGTCATAGGACTCAACAGTGGACATGACAGTATTATTTTTGTTAAAGCTGTTAATACATCCAACAACCTAGAAGTCTCTATGTAGAATTTTTTTTTTTTACATCTTTATTGGAGTATAATTGCTTTACAATGGTGTGTTAGTTTCTGCTTTATAACAAAGTGAATCAGTTATACATATACATATATTCCCATATCTCTTCCCTCTTGCATCTCCTTCCCTCCCACCCTCCCTATCCCACCCTTCTAGGTGGTCACAAATCACCGAGCTGATCTCCCTGTGCTATGTGGCTGCTTCCCACTAGCTATCTATTTTACGTTTGGTAGTGTATATATGTCCATGCCACTCTCTCACTTTGTCACAGCTTACCCTTCCCCCTCCCCACTACTGGGCATATACCCTGAGAAAACCATAATTCAGAAAGAGACATGTACCAAAATGTTCATTGCAGCTCTATTTACAATAGCCAGGAGATGGAAACAACCTAAGTGTCCATCATCGGATGAATGGATAAAGAAGATGTGACACATATATACAATGGAATATTACTCAGCCATAAAATGAAATGAAATTGAGCTATTTGTAATGAGGTGGATGGACCTAGAGTCTGTCATACAGAGTGAAGTAAGTCAGAAAGAGAAAGACAAATACCGTATGCTAACACATATATATGGAATTTAAGAAAAAAAAATAAGAGGAACCTAGGGGTAAGACAGGAATAAAGACACAGACCTACTAGAGAATGGACTCGATGAGAGCTTTTCAAGAAATTTCTATGTGCTGATCACTCTTCTAGGAATTCTAGAATGTTGCATTTACTTTTGTGATGGAGAACATTTTTCTAACTGTGAAACCAAAGCTAAAAATCAAAAATACTACACCAGTAGCTTTTTACTACATGAGTATTTTAAACTTCTAAATGTCAAACCTCACACACACAGAAATACTCACACAGCAAAACAATAGCAAAAAGAAAAACAACTAGGAAATATTCTTACATATTTTATAATGGATACCCCACTAGAAGTAAAATATATTACCATTTTGCCAACAAATACAGTAGGGTAGAAAGAATAATGTTTATGTTATATAAAATGTTCAGTTTTACTATGAATCAAAAACATACAAAATGACTTGATTTTTAATCCACAAATTGCTTATTTTCAAATGTGTTACAGATATAGTCTAAATTACTAAGAATGTTTAAAACTGAGTTCCAGGAATACTGCTACCACTTTATTTTATTTGTCTTTTCCACATTCACTAAAATTTGTTTCCTTCTGTAATAGGAGAAACATTCAGACAAATAATTTTTTATAGCTTGCAGACATAGTAACATATTTATTAAATATTTTATTTTGTTTTCCCAATGCTTTATTGTGCTATGCCCATGCAGTGAAGTTAATGGCTATAAACATTCAAGAAGGTTTTAAATGCCTCTGTAGGAAAAGAGGAAAGCCATTTTGATCTATGACAAATTGCTTTGCCACTTATTCAAATTTACATCAGTCCTCAAACATTTTGCTAATAAAAGGTGATTCTAAGGTCTACACTATCTGAATTGAATGAAATGGAAATATCTTATGGCCCAACTAGTATACAGCTTTTCAAATCCCTTACCCTCTGAATTAGTCATGCAATTTCTACACCTGTCAACTAAATTTGCTTAGGAATTTCAAAAGAATAGGTAGTGCTAATTTTGTTATTCTATACCTGAATTAGGACATTATGAGTTGAATTGTAAAGTAGTAGAAACCACATGTCATATGTAAAATAGTTGAAACTAAAGGTAACTGTTAAGGAAATAAGTATAACATATCAAGTTAGAAAATAAATGTTAACAAGGCTGTAGTGTTTAGTACGAAATTACCACTTATACTCAGTTCTCATTGTCTAAGTATTCGATATTTATGCAAACCCCAGAGGTGTAGTTTCACATGAATTTTTGTAAAATTATTAATTCAAGATGAGAGGTCCTAGCCACATGGACCTCTTTACACTATGGCAACTTACTTCTTGAAAGTCAACAGGAAAATATCCCTGTATTTTACTACAACAGTCTTATATAGCATGATCTATGGAAGAGGGTGCCTATCCCACTATACTCATATTTTCTGCCAACACTCAGGGGGAGGGGATTATACAGGCATATATACTAGTGGGTAGTGATTTGGGGGTCATCTTAGTATTCAGGCTTCTGCAAAGATAGAACTTTCCTTGGGCTAAGAGATATTATATGGTTCCCAAGGTCAGGACAAATATAGTCTATGCAAACATGGAATTAAAGCACTCTGTGTCACATAGGGTATTTTGAACTCAAATAAGAGAATATTGAACTAAAATTATACTAAATGATAAGAATATGTATTCAGTTGTTAGGGACAGAGTAGGATAATTAAATAGATAGTTTGGAAATCCCACTAGGGGATTAAAGACAGAGAAGGAATTTTAAAGGAGTTTGGGAGACTGTTATAAGCTAAAGACCACTCAAGAAAAGAATCTGGTAACCTAGCAACAATCTACATTACCTTGAAGGAAGGCCAGATGCATTCAAGCACCAGGCAAACTCAAGCCAGAAGTCCTGATAGTTCAAGTCCAAGACAATAGATATGAGGCTTACATCTTGTTCCATGAAGTCAGGGAGGTAATTGTCCTTGAATAGTAGCATTTCTTCATGTAGCCAAGATAGAAATATGGGTGAAAGGGGACAGAAACTAGGTGAGAGGGGATGTTATACCAAAACCTGAGATGATTTACTATATTTTAGTCTATGTTACCACCCTTCTGGTGATATGCATATGATTTAAATAGTGCCATGGCAGTCCTGGTTAGACCATATAGGGTTAAAGAGGAACTAATGATGTAAGCCTTGATGTCTACCCAAAAATGAGGAAGAAGGCGGTCTTATCCCCTCCCCACTTTTTTTTTGATTATAAAAATGTAGCCGTGGGGCTTCCCTGGTGGCGCAGTGGTTGAGAGTCCGCCTGCCGATGCAGGGGACACGGGTTCATGCCCCAGTCCGGGAAGATCCCACGTGCCGCGGAGAGGATGGGCCCGTGAGCCATGGCCGCTGAGACTGCACGTCCGGAGCTTGTTCTCTGCAATGGGAAAGGCCACAACAGTGAGAGGCCCGCATAAGGCAAAAAAAAAAAAAAAAAAAATGTAGTCATCTTTATTCTCGGGGCTGTGCTCCTTTGCCTGCCCATTTCCATCTCTCACAAGCATCCTACACCTGCCACTTGGCCTCACGCTGAATTCGTTCTGCATCAAGTCAAAAGCACCTGAGCTTCAGTACATCCTGACACCAGGTGAGTGGTTTCAATTAAAAGACAGTGGGTTTGAGTCCCCTCCTAAATCAGGGATCATGGGTTCAAGTCCCAGCCTGAGTTTTGGCTGGGCTTGAGTTCCATCTGAGAAGAGTGAGGTTTCACAGTCACACTGTAAGAAATCTGGTGTAGAGTGGTTGTAGTATTGATAAATTCAGCTGCTCATTGATATTAACGAGGTGAAAATGCTTTCCATCTATCTTTCGTGCCTCAGCATAATGTTTCTAGATACTGGACTAGCTTATTTCACTAGCTCTGCTTGTCATTATGTTCTGGGTACATCCCAGATGACAGATCTTAATAAACTACCCCTCATTGGTGGATTGTTTATAAGGACAGAACAGATGTGTTTGCTGCAGGTCCAATGAGTGCAGCAGTCTTGGTTCTCTGCCCCTCTTCCCTGGTGAGATTCTCAGGCATGTAGCTATTGGTGGAGGGGAAAAGAACGAACACAAGAAGTATAATCCTCTCTTTTGTTTTCTTAGATTTCAGCAGGTGAACGAATGTTTATATTTGGATTCCTATAGAGGTAATATCTCAAAATTTGAGAGGAAGAGTGGGCAAACAATCTGAATTAAAGAGGGAGATTAATAGACTACATGTAATTGAACCTAGAAAATGATCCCCAAAGAAAAAGTGATGGGGAAGAAATGAATTCTCAAATGAAAAGATTTAGGTTTTATGATGCTCAGGTTTAGGACATGGGACTACAGTGCCCTGTGCATGAGTAAGATTGTCTGAAAATGACACATTTTGTACCTGTATCATGGATGAACTGAAACTTGGAAATACCTCTGACCAGTGGGAGGGGCCATTCCCTTCTCAGTGTTGCATGGAATTCTTAGCTAAATTATATTTATAAAATACTTGAGGCAGTAAAATATACATCTTTTCAAGTCTACATATAATATTCACATAAAACGCTCTTCAATATACTTAAAAGAATTGAAATCATACAGACTACGTTCTCTGCACAAAACAAAACTAACTTATAAATTAATAACATAAATATTTGTTTTAGAATCTACAAATATTTGGAAATTAAATCACACACTTCTAAATAACTTGTGGGTCGAAGTAGATTAGAAATTATTTTGGTTGCTAAGTGAAAATAAAACATAACATATCAAAATTGTAAAATGCAATTTAAGCAGTCCTTAGAGGGAGTTTTATTACTTAAACACTTATTTTAGAAAAAGAGAACCAAATAATATGAGTAAAGCAAATTCAATTAAAAAGATGAGTAGAGTCAAAGTAAAGGATTGAATTAACAAGAGCAGAAAATGGATAAATAGAAAATACAATAGGAAAAAGAAAACAAAAAGCTAGTTCTCTAAAATTATTAAAATAATTTAACATCTTACTAGACAGATCTTGAAGACCCTAGAGAAAACAATAGAAACAGCACAAATTACCAATATAAGAAACAAAAGTAGTGACATCACTACAGATCCAGTAGAATGAAAGTGAGATAAAAAATATTTTAAACAGCTTTTTACCAATAATTCCCCCAATAATTCCCCTATTCACGTGAAGTGGACATATTCCTAGAAGGACACACATTCTCAAACTTGACTCAAGAAGAAACAGAGGTTTGAATACTAGTGTTGCGTGGCACCAGTGGGCAAGGCATCATAACCAATCCAATAGTAACATACAGAACTGTCACACTGACTCCAAATAAATACGGAATGTCTGATCCTCTCATGGAAGGCAAAGCATAATATTATTTTTAATCCTGACTCTACTTTCTTATTATCTTTTTATTTTAGCATGTATCACACTGAATTATTTCAGTGATTATTTTTATTAATATATTTCTCTCCCAATACATTAAAATTCAATGATAGCAGGATGCATAACTATTTTATCACCAATTCTATTCTCAGTGCCTGGAACATATAAGGCATTACATTAAATGGTTGAAAAAAAATGGAGGGCTTCCCTGGTGGCTCAGTGGTTGAGAGTCGCCTGCCAATGCAGGGGACACGGGTTCGTGCCCCGGTCCGGGAAGATCCCACATGCCATGGAGCGGTTGGGCCTGTGAGCCATGGCCACTGAGCCTGCGCTTCTGGAGCCTGTGCTCCACAATGGGAGAGGCCACAACAGTGAGAGGCCCGCGTACCACAAAAAAAAAAAAAAAAAAAGGATTAATTGGAGAAATTGCATTGTTCCATATATTATCTTCCTTGTATGCATCCCTTGAACTGGTCTGAGACCTTACCCAATGTGCAACAAAACCATGCTCAACATCACCTCCTCTCTGGAAAACATACAATATGCATTAGCCAAACTGGTCCTTTCACATCTTGTTAGTACTCCCTTCATATTCTTGTCTGAAAATTTGTCCTACATAAACTATTCAGTCCTCATATCTGCCACTAACAACTCTTCCTTTTCTTAAAGTCTGACAGCAAATGCTATTTCTCTCAAAAATGTTTTTCCAGTTTATCAAAAATAGATGTTATTCCTTTATTCTGAAACAATTGACTTGTATTCATTTAAAAATATTTTTCATTACCTACATTTGACTATATCTTGAGTATATAGATTATATATCTACAGTTGTACCACAGACAACTTTTTAGAGTATGTTTTCCTATAATTTTTTTTTTGTTGTTGTTAATAAAAGCAGGGATAGGAAAAAGCTATTGTATCCAAGAAATGTTTTGATTCGACCACAATCTCAGGCAGACTCAGTGTCCCTGTTCTCAGCAGAGAGGATTTCTCAGAGATTCTGGTCACATGGGGTGTCTAAGAACCTGGAATTTTTCCAGTCCTTCACCAAAGGTAGAGTGGTCCCTCCCTCCTTCCTTCTCTCCTTCCCTTCCTTCCTTCTTCCCTTTCTCCTTCCTTCCCTCATTTCTCTCAATCTCTTTTTCTGTCTCTGTCTCTTTTTATCTCTATCTTTCCCCTTACCACAGGGAGAATAGATTTTCAATGGGAAGAAGGTTTGAAAACCTCCCCCAACAAGCTTTGGGCTTTTGTGTCTTGGGAGAGCTAGGAGTGATGGACCTTAGTGGGGCTTTGGTTTTTCCCATAAGTCCTGCTCATCTCTTCCTTGATACCTGCACACAAGACAGGTGTCCTTTTATATCTAAATCTGCTTCCACTCTTTCTCGTGAGGTAGTGGTGAGGTGTGTGGAAAAAGACTGAGAATATGAATTCCCCTGTGCAGTGCCTAGAATTTCTACACTCTCACCTTGACCCCCATCTGGCCTTAAGTAATTCAGTATAAATTTTAGCAGAATTCTTTTTACCAGCTCCCATATTGTCCAGTGTCTGCTCCAGGTAAGCAAATGCTTGCTTCTGTGTTTCCTTGGAGTCTTTCCTTAGTTGATTGTCCTGTCCTTAGCCCTCTAACAGACTGAAAAAAGTTGTAATTTTGTAGATTATCTACCATTTTTGTTGTGTTTATATAAGGATGTTCCAGCTTTCTATATTCTAACTAGAACCTGGAGGTGCTACAGATGTTTAAAACCATGAAACAGAATTGAGTTAAGCCCGTTGTCAAAGAAAAATATCACAGTTTCATTTTATTTGCATACATGCACATACAAACTCACACACATTTTATGTCTAATGTGTCAACCACTGAGATTCTCTGTTATTTTCTAGATCCAGAGTTTGATCACATTGAATGTGTTTCTATTTGCTTCCCTTTATGAGAATTTACGTCCTCCAGGACACCTCCACCCCACACACAAACGCACATACACACACACACACTGTGATGTCTGTAAGAGGGATGTTTGGGGTAGGAAATGTCTGTGCAGAAGCTGTAGGCATTATGTTAGTAGAATTTAATTTTGCTACATTCAATGGGGATGATTTCTTCTTGTTCATAGGGGAAAAAGACCCACGGCAAGGTGGAAGAAGCACAGTGAAAGAAAGAACCACTGTGCAAATGGGCTGTGGATCTCTGGTGTCTGTGTTCAATGAAATATAAGTTAACAAACATAGTGGTTCTCATCTATGGCTTCAGAAAAAAAAAAAGTATTTTAGCTGTTTTGGGAGAGAGCTGGACACAGAAACACATTGGGAAAAATATAGGCTTTTTGGATTCAATTCAGAAAGTCCAAGAGAGACGTGTTTCTAGAAAAGGTGTTGGGCATTGACTGCGACTTATCTATGAAGATATAATACACAGGCAAGATATAATACACAGGCAAAACAGAGCCTTCTGAGCCTTTGTACAACACTGAGTTATAATGAATCATAAGCTACTTATAAATACTTATGAGTCTTGTTGCCACTGTGAGGGTGTATGTGCATAATTTGTGTTCATTAATCAGGGATGAGAAAAAAAAGAGGAACAGATTTAGTAGGCCAAGAGAGGAAGAAAGACCAATTAATTAAGTTCAGGTAAATGGTGCTTGGGAAGTCTGGGGTTGAAATAAGTTTATTCTGTGCCTTCAAAAGCCCTCAAGGAAAGGATCTATATCCAAAATCCATATTCTTAGATGAGAAGGAAGATAATCCATTGACTACTTTGATGGAAAAAGGAGAATATAGTTTCCCATGATTTTTTAAGTGCCATATAATTGGAGAGGAGAGAGTATTTTATTAAAAATTGATGTTGGCTAAATAATTACAGTATGTTATGTGCTGGCCATTTTCTTTATATTCAACGCACCAGAACTAGACTATGTGGGGAACATTGTTTTACATATATATATATACTTTTTTTTTTCAAAACCTAAAATTAAGAAAGGGGACATGGAAACTAATATCAAAAAAAAGAGGAAGGGAAAATGGACTCATTGAATTTAAGATGTGGATGGATGATAAGAACGGCCATCTTGGTGTATCTACTCATATGTATCCGTGATGCATCATCCACAGGTGGATACAGCTATGATGCACTGTGGGTACATCATACATGATCCAGGAAATGCTGGAAAATAAGATTTGAGACTAGAACTTCAGAGAGTTCCAGCCACAAATTTTTCAGTAAATAATGAGAATAGAGTTCTGACTTTTACCTGAAGCTTAAGAGTTGCCTCTGTACCAAGTCTGCTCTCATTTGCATAATATAACTTTAAGAAGGACAATTCACAAGTTCTATAATTAATAAAAACACAGATAGCAGTTTGCAGAATCTTACTGCAAGTTAGTGCTGTCTGAATTGCAATGACCTCATCTATGTGCTGTACATGGTTATATATTTACTAAAGAGTTGTATTGAGAAATAAATAGAGTGATGCTTGTAAAGGTCCCTAAACATGATAGATGATCAAAAGGAGATACAGCAAATATAAGTTTAAAAAAAAATTAAATTACAGCAATCCACAATGGATGAAACAATTGACATATTTTTTTGAATTGTGAGCATGAGATTTAATCCACATTTTTCTTTTGGAAGAAAAGATTGTGGCTGATGAATTATGTGGAAAAGATACTTATGATTCACTGGCTACAGGGCAAGAAGAAAACTACCTACAATAGGAAAGGAAAAATGAAGAGAGCTGTGGAAGGAGTTAGGGTTCTGAATTTTAATGTCAATAATAGTGTACTTTAAACTAGGGCAGAATTCTGGATGTCTAACTCAGATTCAGTTTACTCACACAGAAGCTACATGTGGAGTAGCATTGAATTGTCAAGGGAGAGATCTGGGCCTTGCCTTCACTGGTCTTAATAATGGGGCAGCTGTATGTGTTTCTAGCCAGCCATTTCCTCATAGTTAAAGTGAAGGAGTTTAGATGATTTCTAAAGACTCCTTAACATAATTGCTTCTACATTCTAATATATTTTTCTCTACTACTTACAAGAAGTTTGATAACTTTACTGCCTGGGACTAATAGAATAAGAAATATATATTCATGTAGATAAATGAATGCTATATATTATATTAAAAATTTCAAACAATCAAACTTAATTTTACTAACATGAAAAATGATTAACTAGAGCTTGACTTTGGTTGCTTTTGTCATTTTCAATCATTCACATATACAATAAATATTTATTGGCTCCCAACAATATGCAAATAATCATGCTGTGTACTGGGTATATAATAAGGAGCAAATGTACCCTCTATAGACGTACATTCTAGGGGAATGGATAGTGACTAATTAAATATTAGTATATTCTGTAATTTTGAACTTTGATTAGTGCAGTGAATGAAAGCTACAAGGATGTGAGGAACAAAATAATACAAAAGGCATAGGATGGTATTTCTCAATGAGAAGGATTGATCAAGAACAGAGACAGAAAATGATAATAGGAACACAACAGTAAACTACTGATGTGGATCCTGAATGCCAGAAAGAACTGTGGAGAGAGGGGAAATTAAGTGACAAAGAGAGCAACAGAAGAGCAGAAGCAAGAAAAATTACAATCCTGCAGCCTGTGGAACAGAAACCACATTCACAGAAAGATAGACAAGATGAAAAGGCAGAGGGCTATGTACCAGATGAAGGAACAAGATAAAACCCCAGAAAAAACAACTAAATGAAGTGGAGATAAGTAACCTTCCAGAAAAAGAATTCAGAATAATAATAGTGAAGATGATTCAGGACCTCGGAAAAAGAATGGAGGTAAAGATCGAAAAGATGCAAGAAATGTTTAACAAAGACCTAGAAGAATTAAAGAACAAACAAACAGAGATGAACAATATAATAACTGAAATGAAAAATACACTAGAAGCAATCCATAGCAGAATAAATGAGGAAGAAGAATGCATAAGTGACCTGAAAGAATGGTGGAATTCACTGCTGTGGAAAAAAATAAAGATAAAAGAATAAAAAGAAATGCGGACAGCTTAAGAGACCTCTGGGACAATATTAAATGCAAAAACATTCACTTTATAGGGTTCCTAAAGGAGAAGAGAGAGAAAGGACCTGAGAAAATATTTGAAGAGATTATAGTCAAAAAATTCCCTAACATGGGAAGGGAGATAGCCACCCAAATCCAGGAAGTGCAGAGAGTCCCAGGCAGGATAAACCCAAGGAGAAACATGTGGAGACACATAGTAATTAAAATGATAAAAACAAAAGAAAAATTATTGGAAGAAACAAGGGAAAAATGACAAATAACATACAACGGAACTTCCATACGATTAGCAGCTGATTTCTCAGCAGAAACACTACCAGTGAGAAGGGAGTGGCATGATATATTTAAAGTGATGAAAGGGAAGAACCTACAACCAAGATTACTCTACCCTGCAAGGATCTCATTCAGATTTGACAGAGAAATCAAAAGATTTACAGACAAGCAAAAGCTAAAAGAATTCAGCATCACCAAACCAGCTCTACAACAAATGCTAAAGGAAATTCTCTAAGAGGGAAACACAAGAGAAGAAAAGGACCTACAAAAACAAAACCAATAACAATTAAGATAATGGTAATAGGAATATACATATTAATAATTACCGTAAATGTGAATGGATTAAATACTCCAACCAAAAGACAAAGGCTCCCTGAATGGATACAAAAAAAATATCCATATATATGCTGTCTACAAGAGACCCACTTCAGACCTAGGTACACATACAGACTGAAAGTGAGGGGATGGAAAAAGATATTCCATGCAAATTGAAATCAAAAGAAAGCTAGAGTAGCAATACTCATGCCAGGTAAAATGGACATTAAAATAAAGAATGTGGGCTTCCCTGGTAGTGCAGTGGTTGAGAGTCCATCTGGGACATCTTCCTAGTTGTTTGGCATAGGGTGTCCAGCGCTGTAGCTTGCTGGTCATTGAGTAGAGCTGTATCTTTACTTTGAGATGGAGATCTCTGAAACAGATTTCACCATTTGATATTACGTGGGGCCAGGATGTCTCTGGTGGACCAGTGTCCAGAACTCAGCTCTCCCACCTCATATCCTCAGGCCTGTCACCCAGCTGGAGCAGCAAGACCCTGTCAGCCACATGGCTCAGAAGAAAAGGGAGAAAAAAAAAGAAAGTTCGAAAGGAAAAAATAATTTTTTTTAAATAAAAAAAATTAAAGATAAAAAAGTAATTACAAAAAAAGAAAAGAAAAGAAAGAAAAAAGAGAGTATCCAAACCAAAAAACAAATCCACCAATGATAACAAGAGCTAAAAACTATAGTAAAAAACAAAACAAAAAAGTGACAGAACCTTAGGACAAACTGTAAAAGCAAAGCTATACAGACAAAGTCACACAAAGAAACATACATACTCACAAAAAGTGAAAAAGTAATATATATATATATATATATAATAAAGGAAGAGAGCAACCAAATCAATAAGCAAATCTACCAATGATAATAAGTTGTAAATACTAAGATAAAACAAAAACCAGAAACAAATTAGATGCAGAAAGCAAATCCCAAGTCTACAGTTACTCTCAAAGTCCACTGCCTCAATTTTAGGATGATTTGTTGTCTATTCAGGTATTCCACAGATGCAGGGTACATCAAGTTGACTGTGGAGTTTTAATCCACTACTCCTGAGTCTGCTGTGAGAAATTTCCCTTTTTCTTCTTTGTTCACACAGCTCCTGGGTTTCAGCTTTGGATATGGCCCCTCCTCTATGTGTAGGTCTCCTGAAAGGTCTGTTCTTCACTCAGACAGCTCAGAGTTAAAGTAGAAGCTGATTAAGGGGTTCTGGCTCACTCAAGCCAGGGAGAAGGAGGTGTACAGAATGATGGGTTAGCCTGTAGCAGCAGCTGCCAACGTGATGTTGCACCAGCCTGAGGTGCACTGTGTGTTCTCCTGGGGAATTTGTTCCTGGATCACGAGACCCTAGCAGTGGTGGGCTGCATAGGCTCTCGGGAGGGGATGTGTGGATAGCGACCTGTGCTTGCACACATGCTTCTTGGTGGTTTCAGTAGCAGTCTTATTGTCTCATGCCCGTCTCTGGGGTCCATACTGATAACCGCACCTTGCACCCATCTCTGGAACTCGTTTAGGTGATTCTCTGAATCTCCTCTCCTCATGCACCCTGAAACAATGGTCTCTTTCCTCTTAGGCAGTTCCAGACTTCTTCTCAGACTTCCTACTGGCTAGCTGTGGTGCACTAGCCCCCTTCAGGCTGTGTTCATGCAGCCAACCCCAGTCCTCTCCCTGGGATCTGACCTCCAAAGCCCGAACCTCAGCTCCCAGCCCCCACCAGCCCCAGCAGGTGAACAGACAAGCCTCTCAGGCTGGTGGGTGCTGGTTGTCACCAATCCTCTGTGCGGGAATCTCTCCGCTTTGCTGTCTGCACCCTTGTTGCTGCACTCTCCTCCATGGCTCCAAAGCTCCCCCCCCCCACCCCTGTCTCCACCAGTGAAGGGGCTTCTAGTGTGGAAACCTTTCCTCCTTCACAGCTCCCTCACACAATGCAGGTTTCATCCCTATTCTTTTGTCTCTGTTTTTTCTTTTTTCTTTTGCCCTACCCAGGTATGTGGGGAGTTTCTTGCCTTTTGGGAAGTCTGAGGTATTCTGCCAGTGTTCAGTAGGTGTTCTGTAGGAGTTGTTCCACATGTAGATGTATTTTTGAAGTATATGTGAGGAGGAAGGTGATCTACACATCTTATTCCTCTGTCATCTTGAAGGTCTGCACCTATTTTTTTTTTTGTCAGCTTTTCCTTTATTTCAAAATCTTCTGTGGAAATTTTTACTTCTTATAATTTTGGAAGTTCTTTAGTAGGATTAATTTCAAAGTAAACTCTTAATTTTTTTTGTCTGAAATTATCTTTATTTTGCTCTAATTTTTTAGAATATTGTTTTGCTACACATTTTTGAAGTGACAGTTATTTTCCATCAACACAGTGAAGGTATCTTTTCACTCTCTCCTGACTTACAATGTGCGCACACACACACACACGTTCATATTTATTTATTGTAATTTTTTTCTCTAACTACTTTAAAAATTGTTGTTTTCCTCACTTTCATTTTGTGTCACAATTTTCAAATTTTTCATTGATGTGTTGTTTGTTTTACTGGTATATGTTATGCTTCCTGTGTATGTAAATTCAGTTGGTCATTCATTCTGGAAATTTATCAGCCATTATGCTTCCAAATGTTTACTCTGATAACTGTTCTCACTTACTGCAGAGCTATGTATAACACTTCTATCCTCACCTCCATATCTCTTAGCCTCTATGTCTCATATTTATCTTCTCTTTATATCTTTGTGTTCCTTCTGACTATGGCTTGATCAATACTCCAGCTCAACAAATCTCTTTTAAACTATGTATACTCTCACATTTATCCTTTCCACTGAGTATGTTTTGATTGCTATTTATTAAAATTTTGTGATATGCAGTTTTCATAGACTCAAGTCAAAGATTTTTGCTAGAATAATCTAATATTCTAATATTTTTAAAAAGTCTAAGACTAGACGTTAATACCAGGAATACTATGAAGACATTTCAACTGTGCTCTAACAGAAAGAGGTAGAGTGTGTTTGTTTGTTTGCCTGTCTGATTGATTTGTACCCATTCTTTTTATTTCAGGATGTAACCCCTTCAAATGGCCTAAATTTATGTGGATGTCTCAGATCTGGTGATCTTTTCTGTGTTTTGAGAATTAAAGCTAAACCTCTATTATTCTTGGGCTTTTGTCCTAAAGATATCCAGGTCTCTGGTTTCATATTAGTATTGATCTCCTACCCACTTTGATATATGTTTTATATTCCTGAAATCTTAGCTATGCATTCAGATGTTTGTTTCATGTATTTTATCCAGCAGTATTTTTAGGATAAAGACTTTGGGACTCTGGAAATACTATTGGAAGCTGAAGTCCATTTTTTTTTTAATTTGTTATAGATCCTGGTCTTTAGGGACCCAACAACTGAATCATTACTTTCATGGAAAAGAAATGAGACTTTTTTCTAAGTACAAACTTCCAACTGTGATTGAAAAAATACAATATCTCAAAATTTTAGGATTTTGTTTATTATTGTTGGTCCAAGGTTTCACACAGGTAAACATTGTTCAGTCATAAGTATACATGTTGACATTACGTACCTTATAAGATAATTTCAGAACAGCTTCTAGATAAAATTTGCAACACAATAAACATTAAGGAAGCTGTGCACTTTCAATTTTCACAAGAAAATCAATTTCAATCTGTAAAGGATCAAGTTCCTGGATAATAAACAACATAATTAAATCAAATTCTATGAATTTAAGTTTAGATCCACAAAATTTCAAGACTAAATATTACTTGTAATAAGAAATGAGAGCTATTTTATCATTTCCTGTAGCATAGTCTAATAGAGTTTGAAGAACATACATTGTCAAATTGGCTTTTATGTCGGAAATGTATGGAATCTTTTAAGCAAATGCACTGGAAAAGGAATCAGTACATTAGACAGGAGCCTCAATTATTTTGTATATGGTTATTGAGCATAAGATATTATTAGAAGCCATTTTTTTAATGTCTGGGATGCAGGCTTACAGTTTGAGTCTCTTCTTGGCCTATTTCAAATGTTCAAAATAATTTTTAGTTCACATATTTGAATATAAGAAACTATAATAAATAGTAAACAATGGAAGGTAATCAATCCTTTGATATGTATTTTAAGAAATTTCTAAAATAGCAGTTTTAGAGTAAGTGTGATAAAACTATGCAAAAATAGCAATTACTTCATTAGTTTGTTGATTGCTTATATTCAATGCTGAGGACTTCCCAGATATCACCTGTTTTGATTGTAGCTCTTTTTATGGAGCGTTAGAAGAGCAGGAAAGATTAATTTTGGATTTTAGAGGTAAACCTTTAGACTTAGCCGATTTGGGAAAAGGTGAGATATATAATTATAATTTGGAATGAACAAGGCAAAGTGAAACAAATCTATATAATTATTTATATTTTCAAATTTCTACTTACTGATAAAATATTGGGATAAATAGTCCTACATAGGCTTAGTTTTCATTCTTTTGTCTGAAAATGTAGACTGACTCACAATGATAGTAGATTAAAATAAAACATAAGGAACTACAAATTATATATCTTTTAGTGGTCAAATATGGAGCATATGTCTCATTTACAACTTACTATTGATAAATTATAAGGATGCAATGCATGGATTTCAGCAAATAAATATCATAAAAGAATAAATATGATTTCTAAGTAAATTATGTTCATTAAGATTATATGCAGTTTTCTCTTAACATTTTTCTTTGCATACAAACAACATTTCTTAAAACATTAGAGAGAACTCTCTCCTTATTGAGAAAAATACGGTTTTCCAAAATTTTAAGATTCTTAGAAGAACCATAAGTAACAGTTTTACACCCAAAATAAAATGCTTTCTCAGCCTGACTTTTTAATGTGATATTCCTTCAATATAAAAACTATTTTAGAAAGAGAAAAATGATTTTCAAGGGGTGCCACCTCCTTCACACATATAATAACAATATAGGCCAAATACACTGAAAATTTCTGAGGCAGAGTTTATTAGTTATTTGACATCTTAGTAAACAATAAATCCTACCTTCATGTTTTCTTATAAAAAAATAAATTACTCATAAGGTTAAATGTTTATTTTCTCCTTTAGTTTAGTTTTTAAAGTGAAAATGAACAGTGTATCCAATTTTTCTCTAATAACTCATGTTTTCTCCAATACAGTGGTGGTTGGTCAGGTACAGCCACAAAAGGAGACGTAGGAAAGGCTCTGGAAAACATATCTTATTGCATTACAGGTCCATGGACACTACAAGACCCTCCTCTGGTCTGGGTTGACTGGATCAGTGATGGACACTCGAACCAAGTTGAGTCAATAAAATTCTCTTTCCTGGCAAAAACAAAACAAATCAAAAGAAAAAAACAAGCAAAAAAAAAAAAAAACACAGGAGAAGGTAAGGTATGCCTGCAGAGCCACATGGAGAAGCACTAGCATTGGTCATTAGCCAGAGGGAAAGGATGGAGGGGATAGCCAAGGCTAAACCTGTTTTGGAGTTTTCTTGGGAAAGGAAGGCTGATAAACCCCTTATGACTTGCTAGTTTGAAGAGTTTCAGAGGGCTCTAAGTCATGGGCGTGCTCCCTGTTTGCTTGATATCTGGCCCTGGAATGATTGAGGCAGAGGAATATTGTTTCCTGGAGGGTATGGGCCAAGTATGGGAGGTCTAGCTCCAAATTGGTTAGTTTGTATATCAAAGGGCTGCTTCTTCTGAGCACTTTGATGTTTCTAAGAATTGTCTCGTCTTCAGAGGTACAGTCTCTCTCCAGCTAGAAATGTTGTAAAGATGTCAAAACACAATAATATAAAGTAAATAAAGAATATATAAACAGTACAGTGTTTTATTATTTTTTATTGATTAATATAGGGCATGTTATTTTACATTTAATGTGAAATAATTTTAATTCACACTGTGCAAAGTATAGAACACAAAAATGCTATTTTATTGTGCAATGTTTCCTTCTCTTCAGCATATTGAGTAGATAGAGGTGTTAGTGTAGGAAATTCAGAGATGCTATGTGTAGACACATATTGTGGTGGGGGAAATGTTCAAATTAGAGCAGTTGAAGATTTTCCCTGATTAAGGCAGAGATTGGTGGATCTAAAAAATTAAATAACTCAGAGGCAGGATCTCCAAGCAAGTGTTTAATAAATACATGTCCAAGGGCCAAACCCTTAGAGCTTCTAATGAGAAAGAATTATGATTGGAGCATCTGTTGCTCAGTAACTGAAACAGCATTGTCAGTAAAAGGCTGTAAGCAAGCTGTCTAGCCCTGATCACATGATGCATCGAATCCTGCCAGTAAGAAAACCAGGGCAAGACCTTAACCTTGGAGTGGATACTTTCCAAGAAATTCCTGGGGCACTAGGGACCTGGAGAAATGGGAGAAGGGGAAAATAGTGCAGAGATGCTAGCATAGCAAGAAACTGCAGAGTTTCTGCTGGTTTGCCTATAGCTACAGCAGAGATTTTCCTTGACTGCTCAACATTCCATGTAGTGTGAAGAATCACAATTACATTCTGTGACAATTACAAATGGATAAATCTTGGTTGGCAGATTGTTCATAATGAGAACTTCTCTCATTCTAATTGTCTCATGATTGTATCCTTGAATGTCATCTGCAAAATCTTAGCATTGGGATAAATAACAGTCAATCCAGTCATTATAACTGTATAACCATAAAACTGTGTGGACCCATGCATGTATAGTCCAGTTCTGGCCAAAGCATCATTGACCAAAAAAGATCTGTACACAGTAGATAAAGAATTACTCTGAGTCAAACACCAATTCCTTCATGACAATTACCCTAAAAGTTAAATACTTAGTAAATCAGGGCATGAGAAGATTTAATATGATCCATGAAAAGTCATAGGCTGTAAAAAGAGTTTAGTCAAACTGCATGTGAAAGCTTATAATTTATAATTTTACTGCATCTGAACTGAAATATTCATGACAATATACAAAGATGTAGAATCTACTGCATGTTGCAATATTATTCCACAATCCATCAAATTATTGGGATACTTAAAATAAAGGCTTTGTATGTAGTTCTGAGGCAATTATAGTAGGGGTGCACAGTGGGAAAAGGTAAAAAATTTGTATTCAGTAGTTTCCTGTAATAATAACATGAGCAGTATATAGTTATGGAATTCTTATTATGTGCCAGGCATTGTGTTAAATGCATTATCTTATTCAATCCTCTCTTAACCCAATTAGGGAGGAACTGTTATTACAGTCAATCTACCAATGAGTAAAGAGAGGTTAAGAAACTCACTAGGATGGTACACCAAGTAAGTTATAGAACCAGAAACTAAGCATCTGGCTGTAGAGCTCACAATTAGAAGGCTAACACACAAATATAGGCATTCGCCCTCCAGAGAGTTTTGATGCCTGTGCTACAGTGGAAAAGGGTGCTTTTCTATTAGTCCAAACAAGCACTCTCTTCACTTTCCACAAGACAACCATTTGATGGAATGTCGTTACCTGTGTGCAAAAGTGGACGGAAGTTGCTCTCAAAAGTGTACAACTGGAAGCAGACTGTCTCTAGAAAAATGAGAGAGAATATTTCTTAGAGATTGGTGTTTCATTTATTGACTTTAGCAGGAAGAGAGGTGCTTTTTAAATTTTAAAGTAGATGTTTTGTTTTGTTTGTTTTTCCATAGAGCATCTTTTAATCTTCATTAACTTTTAAGCCAGAGGCTTGCTTTCCTACCTCCGTAGAAGCAAAATCTCAGGCACGGAATATAATTTCTTCCAATTATGCACCTGGCCATGAGCCTATTTAGAATGGACATGGAAAAGGAGGTGCAAGCAAATTTCGTTCTGGTAAATGATGTCTGGAAAGACATCAAGCTTTTAGAGATAACAGTGATGAGTGTTTTGGAGGTTACATTGCATATCCACAAACAACACAGTGACACAGTTCTACCTATCAGGTCAGTGTAGGTCCTCCAATACCCCTATCTGCAGATGCTTCTTATATTGCACTTGTCTGTGGGGCTTCTAAACATGATTCATATACATCAACCAGGGCTTCCATTAGCAATCCTAATATGTATATACTTTCTGCCTTTATCTGATAATTTTGTTGTTTGCAACAAAACATCCTAATTGGCCTGCCCAAGAATAAATTCCTTAGCTTATAATAAGGCACTTGTTCACAGATATTTCCCAAAGAACTTATTGAACACCTGCTATGTGTCAGGGATGTTATTGTATTAATATGAGAGACAAAGATAAATAAAACAATGATTGTTTTAAGGAATTTAGTAGAAAATAGATATAAAAGTCAATTTTAGGAAAATTAATTCAAATGTAAGTAGGAGAAAGATAAAGGGGATGCTATGAGAACATATAGGAAGTTCAGAAAATCAAGTCCCAGGAAGGCAATTTGGAGTCAGAAAGACACAAAACAAAACTTTGTGGGAGAAGTGACAGAGAGTTCTGTGAATTTATACTTTCATCAGGAAAACTGGGAGAGGAGAGTTTTAGTCAGATAAACACACAGGTGCAAATCCTTAGAGATGAGAGAAATCACAGCACTTTCAGGGAGCTGGTAATGCTTCCAGAATAGCTCTTACCTAGATAGTGAGCGGGGGATGCAAAGAAATGGAGATGCAGAGTTTTGCAGGGGCCAGATAATAAAGATCCTTATGAGCTGCTAAGGTATTTGGAAGAGGAACGAGCTTTATCAGACTAGGGAGCAATGTTAGCAGACAACCCAGGATGCAAAAACATGTAAATGAAATAAAGGGTAGGAAGCCAACAGAATCTTGGCTACAAACTGTGCACATCAGACATAATTTCAAATTAAAAAATAGGAAGATTTAATTCTCTCAACAACCAAGGGGAATTTTAGAATTGGCTCATTTAATGGCATTAGCAGTAAATTCCAACACTAGCTAAAGCTCCAGAAAAACGGTGAGCACACAGGAAAAAATGACATCATTTTTTCCAACAAAATGCAATGAAATAATACAAAGAGAAAGAGAAATTTTCAATATAAAGTTTTGCTTCAGGTAAAGGAATTACATTATAGAAAACATCTACTTTGTAATCTTGCTAGGATTCAGGGAGAAATGAACTCTACCCAAGGTAAGAATGATATGCTGATTATAGGTATTTGTAAACATCTCTAAGAAATATATGACAACCCTAATAGGAAAATGGTTTTTCAGTGACTTGGTGTGGGAGTATTAGATTTCCTATTATTCCTTTTCTTCCACACAAAAGTCAAAGGCCTGGCAAGAATTTCAATTCTGCAAGTATGTAAGCCAGATAACATTGGCCTCAAACACTTAGAAATCAAAGACATTTACAATAAAAATAAGATGATGTTTACCTTCCGTCCCTATTTATAAGAATGATAATTTTCAGGGGAATAATCCTTCTCATACACTCTATGCTGACAGTAGCAATTTAAGTTAGGCATATTTGAAAGAAAAATTGTTTATAACAATAAAATTATTTTTTATTTAAAAATTATTTTAACAAACTCTTCCATTTCTTTGAATATATTAACAAAAAGTTATCTGTAAGAATGTTTACCAATGTAGTATTTTAAATTATAAAAATTGGAAGCAATTTAAAATACAACATGGAAATGGATTAAATAATACATTATATGTACTTAGGGAAGAGCAGCTCTCAAAACACAGGTAGTGGAAAAATACACTATACAATCCTTAGACCTTTATATTGTCAAGTGAGGAGAGTGATTTCAAAGTTATATTACAATATAATTTCAAATATGTAAAATCTTATGTAACTGTACTACTGACTTCATCTGTGGTTTTACAACAGACAATTTTAAATTTTGTCCAATTTTTGGCATATTATCAATATATGAATCACATATATAGTCAAAGTATATATTACCCAAAAGTTTCATTTGATGGATATTTGTTCAACTTTTACTTCATTTTACCACAAAATTATTTTATGAAAAAAATAATTACAGGAAAATTGAAGGGAATTCCATCACCATTTAACACTGAAATGAATCAGAATGTCTGCCCACTGTTCCACCTTCCAACAAATTCTGATTTATGTGAAAAACATCTTATAGGAACTTCTGTGTCTCGCTGTGGTTACTTTATTTCCATGCCTTCCAGAGAGATGTATGCTTCCCTGCCAACAAGCTCTTGCAAAAAGAAATACTGATTTTCTTGTATTGTTTAAATAACATTACTTCTAGAAAGCTCCCCCTTTCAAATCCAATTGACTGCCAATAATTTGTGCTGAGGTATTTACAATTATTATTAATTTTTAAATTCTCCCAAGAGATGGAAATATCATTTCTTCTCATTTTACTTCACCTAATGTGTCCATGGGAGTTTCAGGATGAGCTTCCTGGACCTCACAGTTCCAATAGACTTTTCCTGGCAATACTTCACACAAACGCAAGGTAGAATGGAAGAAATTTGACTGGGATATCTGTTGGCTTGATGGCTGAATATCTGAATCACTTTTAAAAATAATTATTAACAAAAGTTTATGGGATTTTAAAAGAACATGAAGAATGATGTCAGCTAGATTATTATTTTTAATGATAGTTAGAAACCTTAATAATCCCACAAATGTTTGTCCTAGGGAAAAGTTATTGTAAGAAAAAAGTACCTGATAAGTTCTAATGGAATGTTTTTTTTAAAGTTTCATATAAAATGCCTCTAGATTATATAGTAAAGGTAAAAGTGTTTTTATTGGCAATGAAGTTTTGCAAGGTTCAGCACTGTTTTTCTCACCTCTTCATGCTCCCAGTCCACTTAAACTTTATTTTCTCTTCACTCTCTCCTGGCCCCAGCACTGACTGCATGCTCCTTACTTTCTTACTCTTAACAGAGCTCTCAGCAAGATTCCACCACCAAGTCTCCCCACTTGTCAGCACCCTAACCATCACGTTAGCTCCCTCTAAGAATGATCTCTCCTTTAGGCACTAGCTCCCAAATCTGCTTGCCTCCAAAAGGGATTGCTTCAGCATCTCCTCCCACCTCTCTTTCCCACAACATCAGTTTTTACTTCTCTACTGCTAATTCCCAAGTGTATACAACATTTTGCTACTTCCCCCATCGTGGAAAAAATAAATGAAGCAACTCAGTTGACTACACTTCCAGCATACAAATAGCATGCTGTTTTTTTGTCCTTCAGTTAGAGCAAAACTCTTGAATTTTTGAATTATTTTGAATTGCCTTCAGTTGTCTCATTGTCTCCAAACTCACAAATTCAATTTCCTCTTAACCCTATTAAAATCAGTGGTTCAAAGGTGTCATCCACTAAATCTATCTTACCAGGCTGAAGCTGGCCAGTGACTCTCTCCTTTTGTCTTACTGGATCCGTTAACGACACCCGACCCAGTGGATCATTCCCTGTTTCTAGAAACCACATTCACCTGGCTTCTCTATTGTGGTTTCTTTTTCTTGTTCCTCATTATGCCCTGACCTGCATTGCCCCAGATCTCAGCCCTTAGGACTCTTTACTTCTCAGACACTCCTTGGTGAGCTATAGAATCCCATGCTCGAAACATCATCTGTGCTCTAAAATGCTTATTTCATCTCAGGTCTCTCCACCAAACTTCAAATCCATACATCAAACTTTTACAGGCATTGACATTGAACGTCAGACTGCTCAGCCTGAGCACAGCACCAAGATCTGCCCCACCCATGGTCTTTCCCTCAGTTCCTTTAAACTAAATACCACCAATTTCTGTTGTGAAAACATGTAGAGTTTTTTTGTTTTGTTGTGGTTTTACTCCTTTAATATATTTATTTTCCTCACACACCCAGGAGATTTGCCTTCCCATCTTTTGAAAGTACAACCTGACCATTATCACCGTGCACATCCTCCATTGCCGTTCACCTAGCTCCAGCCTCCTCTCTCTTGACTGACTACTGCAGTGTCTCCTACTTGGCCCTGCACATCTATTCCTCCCTTTCTTGCGTACATTTCTGGCAGAGCAGCTGAGTCAGCTTTACAATATATGGCAGTTTATGACAATTCTCTGCTGAAAATAAACTCATGGCCTCCTCCCTCACCTTAGGGAAAACGCAACTCATCTACAAAGGAATTCAAAACCTTTGAAAACCCGGTGAACCATTAATTCTGTGACTGCATCTCTTGTTGCTCTCTACCTCACCGACCCATTTTCATGACATTAGTCTCCTGGCCTTTCCTCAAACACACCAGGCCTAGCTACCTCTGGACATTTGTGCTTGCACTTTCCTCTTCAGGAGCACCTTCCTCTGAGGATATTTCCAACAACCTTAATTGCAACTTTTCTTAACATGTCTGCTTTATTTTTCTTCATAACATTTATCATCATTGAATATTCTCTAATTTACTTATTCATCTTGCTTATTGCCCATCTCCAGCAAAATAATAATAAATGCAGAAAATTTGTATTTTTTTAACTGCAGCAATCCATGGTTTGAAAATTATATAAGACCTAATGTGTACTCAGTAAATATTTGCTGCCTAAAATAAGAATGCAAGCTTTAAGAGTCTTTTCCAAAGTATGTATGTTCTTGTGTATAGATGTTCTGCTTAAAGATGGACTGTCTACTGTGGACTAGTTAGATGGTTAAGCATGGGTCATCATGGTACACATTGTGTTGTCTGGAATCAGATTCCCAGGTCTTTCCCAGATCCAATAGTCCCTGACATTAGGTCTCAGTTTTTTCCCTATAATAGGGGCATAACAGGACCCAAGTCATATGGTTTTGGGGAAAATTGAATGAGTTACTTTAAGTAAAAGCAGTTAAAGGACTGAGTGAATTTTACAAACTTGTTGATTGTCACAAATTCCATTAATCTTTCAAGTGTTATTTTCTCTGCCAAAATTGTGCTTGAAAAAAAGATTTATCTATATTTAAATTTCAGTATAATACACATGAACACAAAAGTAGATAAAATTCTATAATAGAACAGAAGTTAAACTCAGTTTGCCCATTGTTAGCTCATGAATATTGGAAAATAACTTAGCTTCTCCTTATCTGTGAATAGAGACATCTATGTCTCATGGTTGGTGTGAAGAGGAAAAAGAAAATGTAAGTAAGACATGAGTATTATGTTCAATACGGCATTAAAATATATAAATTAAAGTGTACATATCTATGAACATACACTAATTATCTGCATGAAGTGTCTACTACACATAAGGTCAATGGAGTCAAATTAACCACAACATTCACTGAATTTCCAAAAGAAAAAAAAAGGAAAGCAGTCCATCTTTCCCATAATATCTCCTTCTTATCACACAGAATGTGTTTCCCTAAAAGCCTGAAAAATGTGACAACAATCTGTTATTCACGATTAAATTTTTAAAGATAGTATGTCATATTAGAAGTCATATTTTTCTTGATTATAAAATAGCACAGGTTTCCATTTAAAAATAGAAGATGAAAACCTTTTCTTCTCCAGTATTACATCTGAGAGCAATCAAAAACAAAACAAAAAATAGAGAAGAAAATTTATTTCCAGGGACCCCAACCAAAAATATCCAATTGCCAACACAATCTTGAGAAAGAAACAAGAGAAAAGGCATCATACTTCTTGATCTCAAACTATATTACACAAAATATGGTTTGTGTAATATAATAGTAATCAAAATAGTATGGTACTGGCATAAAAACAGATAAATAGTTCAATGGAGCAAAATACAGAGCCCAGAAAAACATACACACATATATAGTTAACTAATCTTTGACACCAGAGCCAAGAATACTTAATGGAGAAAGTACAGTCTCTTTGATAAGTGATATTGGGAAAACTGGATATTCATGCATAAAAGAATGAAACTGGATCCATATCTTATACAATACACAAAAATTAACTAAAAATGGTAAATTGTGACATCATTTAAAGACTTAAATGTAAGAGCTGAAGTCATAAAACTCATTGAAGAAATCATAGGGAAAAAGCTCCTAGACATTGGTCTTGGTAATCATTTTTGGACATGATGTTAAAAGCACAGAAAACAAATGCAAAAATAAAGAAGTGGGATTAAATGAAACTAAAAATCTTCTGTATAGCAAGGAAAACAATCAACATAATGAAAAAGCAGCCTGTTGAATGTGGGAAATATTTGCAAATCATATATCTGACAAGGGATAAATATTCAAAAAATATAAGGAATCTATCCGACTCAACAGCAAAGAAAACAGAAAAACAACAAAAATAAATAAACAAACAAGAGAAAAACAAAACAAAACCCTAAATAACCCAATTTAAAAGTTGGCAAAGAACCTGAATAGACATTTTTCTGAAGGAGACATACAAATATCCAAGAGTTATGAAAAGGTGCTCAACATCACTAATCATCAGAAAAATGCAAATCAAAACCACAATTATTTATCACTTTACACCACTTAGGATGGCTATTGTCAAAAAGGCAAGAGATAACAAGTATTGGCGAGGATGTAGAGTAAAGGGAGCACTTGTGCACTCTTGGTGGGAATGTAAATTGGTGCAGCCACTTGGAAAACAGTATGGAGGGTCTTCAAGAAATTAAAAATAGAACTACAGTATGATCCAAATATCCCACTTTGGGGCATAAATTCAAAGAAAATGAAATTGGTGTCTCCAAGAGATATGGGTACACCAAAATTCATTGCAACATTATTTACAGTAGATAAGATATGGAAATAACTTAAGTGTCTATTGAAGGATGAATGGATAAGGAAAAGGTGGTATATATATATATATATATATATATATATATACACACACACACATATAATACCATATATATATATACATATAGTACCATGTATAATAATAAACAATATATGTAAATATAATATCTTCATAATAAAATATTTTTCAGCCATATAAAAGAAGGAAACCTAGCCTTTTGTTACAAATAGATGAACTTGGAGGTCATTATGCTTAGTGAAATCAGCCAGGGACAGAAGGCAAATACTGTATGGTATCACTTATATATGAAATCATAAAAAAGGCAAACACATAGAATCAGAGAATAGAATGGTGGTTTCCAGGGGCTGGGGAGGTGGGAGAATATGCAGAGAGATGTTGGTCCAAAGGTACAAACTTCCAGTTATAAGATAAATAATTCTGGAGATCTGATGTACAGCACAGTGATTACAGTTAATAATACTATACTGCTTACTTGAAATTTGCTAAGAGAGTAGATCTTAAGTGTTCTCATCCCAAAAGAAAAGGAAACTGTGAAATAATGGATATATTAATTAATTTGATTGTGGTCATTTCCCCATGTATTTGTATATTAAATAACCATATTGTACACTTTCAAAAATCACATCATGCAATATAAATATGCACACATTTTGTCATTCATATCTCAATAAAGCAGGGGCAAAATTTAAAAAGAAGAAAAAATTATTTTTACAGGTGAAAATTAAAAGATAGTCTCAAAATTGGTGAAAAGTGCCCCAGAAATATGGCTAGGGAATCAATCTCCTCCAGCTGCACACAGATTTCTGCATGGATCTGAAGGGCCAATTGCTGGATCACCCTCATACAGCATGGAGACATCAGCTCATGTGGGCTACAGAGTTCACCAGAACTCTGAGAGCAGAGGAGGCAGTGGAATAAGAAGCATCATGTTTTAGAAGCAGGCTGGTGTTTTTCAGGGTGGTGGAGACCTTGGGAATATTCATCTTATCAGCTGATAACTCAGATAACAGAAGAGAAATGTGCTAATAAAACTGTCCCTGTTAAACACAGAACCCCCACCAGTGGCTCCCCTCCCCTCCTTGGGATGTGTCTGATGACACCATGTGTGGGGAGCCCTAGGGTGACTGGGCAGGACTGGTGATGCTTTGTTCTGATGTAATTCTACATTTGAAATGCTTGCTGTTCTCATGTCACTTCTCTGCGTAGTCCCTTTCCCTATTCACCACACACACCTTTTTTTAAGTAATTTTTGACCCAGATAGAGAGGTCCTTTCTGATCTTTCATAAAACCATGGCTTTATGCCAATGAACAAAAATGATAAGAAAAATATAAGTACCACATAATTTAAAACAAACAAATAACAACAGAAAGGAAAATCATTTAAAAAAAGACTTGTTGGACATATCCTTTCCCAGAATGGGAAAGCATATATCTCAGAAGTGAAAGTTCAAAGATTTTAGTCAAAGTACAAGGGAGCGGTGACCTGGCAAAGTTGAGGAAAAAAGCAGAAGAGAAAACTAAATACTTTACAGAAATAAAAGCAACATTAGATAAATCAAAATGGAAAGTAGATACTGCCAAAAATAAAATCAGAAACATGAAAGATAGGCATTGCTAGAATCAGGTGTAAGGAAATGGGAAAGGGAAGCAAGTGATGAAGGAATTAGAGTAAATATGGAAGATATGAAATGTGGTCAGACATGATTTATTTTCCTAAAGAAAAGCAGCAAAAGGAAAAAAAAAACCCACAAAATTAAAGGTAAAAGAAAAAGTTTTCTGAAAAATATTATGGAGTCAATGGGTATACTCATTCTGGATGCATCAATAATGAGATATGTCTTAATGAAGCTATTATTGTCTAATTAAATCAAAAAAGGAAGGAAATGCCATTATAAAATAAAATACCTAGGAATAAACCTACTGAAGGAGGGAAAAGACCAGTACTCAGAAAACTATAAAAAACTGATGAAAAAAACCAAAGGTGACACAAACAGATGGAGAGATATACCATGTTCTTAGATTGAAAGAATCAATATTGTGAAAATGCCTATACTACCCAAAGCAATTGACAGATTCAATGCAATCCCTATCAAACTACCAATGGCATTTTTCAGAATTAAAACAAAAAAAATGTACAATTTTTATGGAAACATAAAAGACCCTAAATAGCCAAAGCAATCTTGAGGAAAAAAAAAAAAAGGAGCTGGAGGAATCAGGCTACCTGACTTCAGACTGTACTACAGACTATACTTCAGACTATACTACAAAGCTATAGTAATCAAGGCAGTATGTACTAGCACAAAAACAGAAATATAGATCAATGGAAGAGGATAGAAAGCCCAGAGGCAAACCCATGCACTTATGGTCACCTAATCTATGACAACGGAGACAAGAGTATACAGTGGAGAAAAGACAGTCTCTTCAATAAGTGATGCTGGGAAAACAGGACAGCTACATATAAAAGAATGAAATTAGAATACTCCCTAACACCATACACAAAAATAAACTCAAAATGGATTAAAGACCTAAATGTAAGACTGGACACTGTAAAACTCTTAGAGGAAAACATAGGAAAAACACTCTTTGACAAAAACCATAGCAAGATCTTTTTTTTACCAACCACCTAGAGTAATGAAAATAGAAACAAAAATAAACAAGTGGGACCTAATGAAAGTTAAAAACTTTTGCACAGCAAAGGAAACCATAAACAAGACAAAAAGACAACCCTCAGAATGGGAGAAAATATTTGCAAATGAAGCAACTGGCAAGGGATTAATCTACAAAACATAGAAACAGCTCATGCAGCTCAATATCAAATAAACGAACAATCAAAAAAACAGGCAGAAGACCTAAACAGACATTTCACCAAAGAAGACATACAGATGGCCAAGAGGCACATGAAAATATGCTCAACATCACTAAATATTAGAGAAATGCAAATCAAAACTACAATGAGTTATCACCTCACACCGTTCAGAACAGCCATCATCAAAAAATCTACAAACAATAAATGCTGGAGAGAGTGTGGAGAAAAGGGAACCCTCATGCACTGTTGGTGGGAATATAAATTGATACAGTTATTATGGAGAACATTATGGAAGTTCCTTTAAAAAATAGAAATAGAACCACCATATCATCCTGCAATACCACTCCTGGGCATATACCCTGAGAAAACCATAATTCAAAAAGAATAAGTACCCCAATGTTTATTGTAGCACTGTTTACAATAGCCAGGACATGGAAACGACTTAAATGTCCATTTACAGATGAATGGATAAAGAAGTTGTGGAACATATATACAATGGAATATTAGTAGCCATAAAAAGGAATGAAATTGGGTCATTTGTAGAGATTTGGAAGCACCTAGAGTCTGTCATATATAGTGAAGTAAGTCAGAAAGAAAAACAAATATATATTAACACATACATGTGGAATCTAGAAATATGGTACAGATGAACTTATTTTTAGGGCAGGAATGGAATAGAGACCTAGATGTAAAGAACAGACATGTGGACACAGTGGGGGAAGGGGAAGGTGGGACGAATTGGGAGATTAGGTTTGACATAAATACGCTACTATGTGTAAAATAGATAGCTAGTGGGAACCTGCTGTATAAAACAGGGAGCTCAGCTCAGTGCTCTGTCAAATAAACAAACAGACATTTGGGTGGGATAGGGGATTGGGGTGGGAGGGAGGCCTAAGAGGGAGGCGATTTATGTATACATATAGTGATTCATTTCACTGTACAACAGAAACTAACACAATGTTGTAAAACAACTATACTCCAATAAAAAAAAGTAATTAAAAAATCCTAGGCTTTTTTCTCAAATTTCCATGTAATGTTTACCAAATTCACTAGGTAAGTGAATATGACTCTTGTAAAATGAATACCTTTGATAGGCTATCTTTGAAAGAGAAAGACTAAAATTAGAAGTCTATAGAATAAGCAAAACTTTATGTTGGAAATGATATTGGAAGGATCAAAGTTGTATACAACAAATAATAACAAAAGCACAATTTATAATACCTAAGTTTGTAATTGCCTATCATGATCTAATTTAAATAGATCTTAATGAAGAAAATATTGACTCATTTGAGCAAAATAACTTTTACATAATTATAAATGCAGATATCTTTTTTCCTGGATGCAAAAAGTAATCCTTGTAAACAAAGATTTTTTGATGTAAATACTTGGTTACATCTCTTTAAATCTATCTAATTTTTTTCTAATAATATAACAGCAGATATTTTTAATCTTCACATTTTTTTTCTAAAAGTCATATGAAAAATTAGATGTTGGAGAATAGCCAAGAGTATTTTTAAAAAACAAAGGATTGACAGGGCACTAACATCAATAATTAATATATATTAAATTTGCTGTAAGAAAAGCACCTTATGATTTGCATATTAATAGAGAAACTAATGATAGGAATAGTATAGTTATGAGTAACACAATAATTTAGTCCATGAGGAGAAAAAAATATCAGTGGGGAATATGCCATTTGAAAAATTGAATTCTTTTTAAAATTAAGATATAATTTTCATGACTAAAATCATCCTCTTCCGTGTACAGTTAAATGAGTTTTAACAAATAGATATTGTTACTTAATCACAACCACATTAAGATACAGGCCAGACCCTTCTCCTCAAAATCTTTGATCATTATTCTCCCTCTCTGAGCTCCTGGCATGACTGACCTGGTTTTCACCTCAAAAGTTTTGACTTCTCCAGAATATCCCACAAATTGAATGGTAGAGTATGAGTCTGGCAAGAGTCTTTGTGATGTTCTATGTACATGATCATGTCATCTGTGAATAAAGTTTTATTCATTCCTTCTAATCTACATGTTCCCTTTGTCTCTTTCTTGCATTCCTATCCTGTCTCAGGATGCTGAGTTCAATAGGGATGGTGACTGCACCTTCTTGACTTCCCTCCACACTAAAAGGAAAGAAATCCAGGCTCCACCATTAACTATGATGTTAGTTGTAGATTTGGGTAGTTTCTTTATTCTAGTCTGAGGACTTTCTGTTTCTAGTTTCTTGATAATTTTTATCATGACAAGATAGTGAATTTAATAGATATTTTATCTGTCTCTATTGAGAGATACCCTATGGATATCTTCTTTAAAATCTATTTACATAGACAATGACATTCATGGACTTTTGACAGTCTGACCAGCTTTGTATTCCTCGTATTAATTCTTGTTGGTCATATGTTATCCTTTTTACATATTGCTGAATCTCGTCTTCTAAGAAGTTGTTAAGGATTATTTGTGTTTATTAAAAAAGGATATTTATGTCTGGTTCTATTTTCTTATAATTTTCTTTTAGTGTTGGTTGCATAGAAAGGCTGTCCCTATGAAATGAAGCATTCCCTTTTTTTAATCTTCTGGAAGATTCTGTGTGAATTGATATTATTTCATCCTTTAAAGCTTCACTGAACTTGCCAGTGAAGTTATCTGGGAGTAGAATTTTCTTTGTTGGAAGTAATTTAACCACAAATTCAAATTATTTAAGAAATATGGAACTATTCAGGTTATATTTTTTATTTCTTCAGTGAATATTGGTACTTAGGGCCTTTAAAAGAATTTGTTCATTTAATATGAGATTACAAAAGAAAGAAAATAAAAAGTATTAGTTACTTTTCATAACTAATTATATTTCTGATATATTCAAACAATACTGAAACTTTTAGAAAAATTGAGCTACTGTCAATATGGAAAACTTTAGTATGAAGGTATAAGACATATAATCCATATAAACTGTATAAGTTACAATTATATTATACATTGGTACATATTAATGCAAATGCAAATGACAATCTAGAAAATAGCTTTTTGACATCTATGACAAAACAATGATTTCCTTGCATATAAAGAAATTTTACAAATCATTAAGAAATAGAGCAACAATGAATAGAAACAGTGTCCGAAATATGAATAGGCAATTGACAGAAGACACATTCAATTTTACAAAAACATATAAAAAGTTGTTAATTTTCTCTCCAAATTGAATGTGACATGTCATAGTAACAAAGAGATATTACTTTCCACTTCTCAAGTGGGTAAAGCTTTTGTATTGTGTTTATAATTTTTACTTTGAAGATAATACACAATACTAAAGGTCAGGTTGTAGGTAACATTCAATATTATTCATTCTTTTGAAACTATAATTTGTTGTACTACCTTTAATGGTACATTCTTGGAATATAATAATGAAACAAATGACACATACCTTGTATCTCAGTATCAATAATAAATTTCTGGGAGGATAAAGGCACATTTTAATGCTGTTTTCCACAGTGTAATTGGATTACAGTTTTGAGAAAGTAAGAGGCACATTTGAAATGTTTGATGTTTTATAGTTTTTCAATGTGCATGCATTCTTTTCATAATAAGAAAACAATTTGTAAATTTTCCTACTTGTTAAAATTTATTTTTAACTCCCAGATCAATACTCTTGGAAAGGCACAGTGGTGAGACTCTTCAGTCTCCAGATGTGCACATTCCCAGCTGAGGGTGAGCATCATGATGCTCTGTCTCCTCTCAGCCCTTATACTGTAAACAAGTGTCTTTCTCACGATCTATTTGGTATCACATTTTTTGCATTTTTGGATTCTCACTGTGAGTTCGTTGTCTAAAATATCCCTGCTGGCATGGTGCTGAGGTGCTGTCTAGTGTTCCGAACAGCAGGAAGGCCGTGAGGTGCCTTATTGAGTAAATGTGTGTGTTTGAAAAGCCATGTTCAGGTACGACTTGGTGTGAGTTCCATGTTAATAAATCAACAATATATATATTACATAAGGTGTCTTTAAACAGATACACATAAAACAAGTTTATATGTTGATCAGTTGACAAAATGTTGTGATTAGAGGCTCGTAGGAATCTAATTCTGTATTTTGTCTAGGAGCAATTGTTCAGTATTCACTAATTCAGCGTTCATGAGGACCTTATAGAACACAACTACTGCTAATAACAAGAACTGACTACATTTAAAAATTACATCATGAACATTTTTCCATATCATTAAAAATAATATTTGTCTAAACAGGAATTCATGCTTGAAAGACATTTGTTCAGGTGCTTATAAAATGACATTAATAAACTTCTCTACAGACAAATCTCTTTCAAAATTCAAAGTGACTGAGCAATATCAAGGCAACTAATATAAAGGTCCCAAAATTTAACAATTTAGTGTCACATCTAAAGGTTATGGCAGCTCTATTTTTAGTGCATTTTCTTCAGCACTAGGTATTAATACCTTATAATTACCTTTTGATTCATGGGTTACCCTGTAGTGCTCATAAGAATCAAGGCAAAAAAAAGAAAAAAAATCTCAAGACTAAAGTGAATTGAAATAGTAAAAACATGTTGGTATTAGAGACATGGTTGTGAGCCTCAGTAGAGCTAGTAGAGAATGTCTACAAACCTTCTGTGTTGGGCTCCCCAAGAATACCGTCAAGATGAGCAATTAACTGGGACTGTCAAGACTCAGAAGTTCTTATAGTCATGCTTACAGTTTATTACAGCAAAAGCATACAGGGTGAAATTAGCAAAGGGAAAAGTCTCCAGGTGTGAGAACACATACGAAGTGTTACCAACCAGAGAATCTCACCTGATCCTTGATGTCCAGGGTTTTATGGGGAGTCAGTCATGTAGGAATCCAGCACCTGTGTTACCCATGCTTTATGCTCCCAGAGAAAGGACAGGTATTCTTCATAAACTATAATGTTAGCATAGACTATCTGAGCATAAATTGTCCAACATGAAAACACTGTAATCGAACAGGCTGTTCTTGGAAATGCTCAGCATTATTGCACCCAGGCCTGCTATGCTCACTCTTTCTTACACACCATCAAGTCCAGTTTCCATGTTCATGCTAGGTCTACAATCATATACACAGGTCTTCTTTTCCTTGTGTCATTTTTCACCTCATAATATGTGTGTTGCTATTGACATACCTGACAAAATAAATGTTCAAAAAGTTTGGCATTTTACAGACAGCCCTCTAGATTTATATCAGCTTTTTAAAGTCTTCATGCAATATGAATTAACACTTCACATCAATAGTATCATCTTCTCTAAAAGAGGGAAAATTGTATTCATCAGAAAACATCATAAAAAATGCCATTATCAAGACTGAAAAAGACTTGACTTAAAGAGCAAGCCAAGGATATTTCAGATAGGGAAGGAGAATAGGAGTTTGTACACAGTCTTCTGCTCAAGCTGCCTCTCTGTTTGAACTTCCTTATTTGATAACCTGTCTCTATGCTCTGGATTATTTTCTATGACCATTACTTTTAATTTTGTATGACACAAAACTATGGTGCCTGGTAATTTACAGATATTGTATTTGAACTTTGGAATCTAAGACTTAAATTTTTTACTGGGAATTTAAAGACTTAGCTCTTGGCTCATATGTAATTGAATACCCATATTCACTATGATTCAACAATTGAAGGTATTTTAAAGACTTTAGTATAAAATGTCTGATAATCTATTCATAACTTAAAATGGCTACCAACATTTTCTAGTGAATAACTATCATTTTGCTCCACAAAACCAGATCAAGCAATATGCAAAAAGTTAATTTCATAGATAAATGAGCAGTCATAGTTTTTGAAATAACTTCAGTTAGACCCCCAAGAGTTCTATTCAGTGTGAAGTCTTTCACAATTCAAAACTAAGCAAAACTTTTTCTAGTACTAATTCTGATATATGTATATATATGTATGTATATATGTATGCATATATATATAACATTTTTCTGGATTGCTGAAGCAGTGGGTTCTTCTTCAGTAGTAGCCAACTTAGTATTTTAAATTTGATTCATAAGTATGCTTATTTTCAACAGCTAAGAAAATACTAAAATTACAATAAATAGACTAAATTAAATACTAGTATTTCAATAAACAGCAACAACTGTTTAAATTTAGAATTTCAAATATATAAACCTTTACTCTCTTTAAAGAACATTTATCATTCTCATAAAACAGAATTTTTCATCAAGAAACTTTACACCCTGTGGTATTCTTATGATAATTCATGCACTGGGTCCTCTCTTGACTATAAGAAAAAGGTAAATTTGTTTAATGGTATATTAGAAAGAGTTATCTGTGTTCCCATCAGTCATTTGTATTCAGCTGCTTCCAGTGACACACGCCTCTTCCCCCAGCCCAGGAGGAGTTGCTAGGAAAGGCATGGCAGAAAAATTGTTTAGCTATAGTGAATTGAAAACTAATAAATCCTCCACTGATGCTTTTCTCACTGCAACTTCTCCTCAGCTGTTTCCCTTGGCATTAACTCTGAAGTGAACTGGCCTCACCATAGACCCGAGAGAAGGGAGAGAGAGTTGCAGTAACTTAAGGGAAGTGTCTGAAGAAAATAGGCTATCTTCTGTCATAGGTGGAGATATACCATGAATATGAATAGGAAAATGCAGTATTACATGTACATGTGAATTTTATATGAAGATAACTTTTCTTAGGGTAAATCAGAAAACAGAAATATCAATACTTATAATTTTTTTAAAAAGGTTTTGTTGTAATTAACACTACAGAAACACACACATATACACACCCCACAAACATACATACAAAAAATAGACTCACCTTTGTCTTAAGGATAGTCTTCCTTAGTTTTTGGCTTATTATACATGTTTCATAAAGGGCGAATATAGTGTTAAATACATGTGAAATAATATCATGTGCCCATTTCAAATGGTGACATAAATCTAGGTTGCATTGGAATATATTCATAGAATTATATTTGTGATAATACTGTTTCAAAAGAGATGTCTAGTATAGTTTCATTTTACTAAATCATGTATGTGTGGATACTTACAAAAAGAAAAAAATCAGAACGAAGTTAAGAGTGAAATTATGGTTGAGTTGTAGGAGTTTAAATTTGTTTGTAAATTTGTTCATCTGTTTTTACTAAACCATGTAGTTTCTTAGGTTAGTAAAAATGATAATATGAAAGTACAAGTTAATGATTTTTAAAGAGGGTGTCAAAAGATGAGGCATGTTAAAATTTTCAGGAGGTTATTTGAACAGACACCTGTTTGAACCGGACAGTCCCAACCTGAAAAGACTTGGGAGCATTCCACCAAGAGGAGCTGGGGGCCAGGCTTTTATAGAGGAGACGCCCAAGCAGATCAAGGATGCAATTTGATTGGCTACAGCTTAAGCTGTTGCCTCATCTGGAAAAGCTCAGTTGGCTGTTTGTAATTGGTTTCCTTCTCAACCTTGAGGGGTTCACAGGAAAGGACACTGGTTTATGTTTCAGTTTGCTTTACTTAGGGTAGGAAGCCTTTAGAGCCACCTCAGGCTAATGGTTTCCTGGTTTAATTACTTTAACAAGGGAAAAGATATCAAAAGGAAAAGGAGGTCAAAAATGAGTGGCATATTTATACTTATAATTGCATTATTCATAAATATAGTATAATATCTATAAATCTATCTATCCATCTATCAATCATTGGCCTGACTATGATCTTTTAGCCAACAATGGCAGAATACACACTCTTTTAAGTGCTCAAGGGACATTATGAATTTAACCAAAATATGGCCCATATAAACCAAGTCTCAATAAACTTCAAAGAATTAAATTAATTCTCAGTATTTTATTAGATCATAGAGGGATTAAGACAGAAATCGATAACAAAAGTAACTAGAAGATTTAAACATTTCAATATCTTTTAATATGTTTGTCTTTTTAAGTGATTCTCATATAGATTTTTTAAGTGCTAAGTTCAATCTCAAAACCTGTATAAAATATCAGGATACTACACACTTGCTCTGCCAAAAGACTGAGGTGAAGCAAAACACAGTAGCTGGGCAAACTTTTCCTCCAAAGTTTTTGTCCTCTTAATGTCTCCTTCTTGATGTTTAGATTCCGTGTCTCTTTCCTGTTCTAAAAGGTTTACGGGAAATAATATTATTCTATATAATATATAAATATAGACATTTTTGAGTGTGGGGTGTCACACAGATGACACATGGCTATTTATTTCACCCACCACAAATAAAACTATGGAATTATTGGAACAGCAATAAATGAAACAAAGGTCATATTGGTGGGTATGAAATGGACTTTGAAATTACGTATACAAATGAAGGAATAATTATACATGATATATTTGGAAAATTACCAGTGTTTTGTTATTTGTATATTTTAAAATCTATAATATTATAGTGTAGTACCGATACGTGATTCATGTATAAGAGATTATACACAATGAGATGTATGTGTATATATGTGAGATTCATAGAGCTAAAGGGACATAGAATTTAGTTCATCAAACGTGTACTTTAGCTCACTCACTGGGAAATATTATGGTCCATTCAATATCTCACCAATGTCTCACATTTATACTATTTTAAAAAAATCTAAGTGACAATGCATTGTTATCTTCTGTTACATACTTAGAGAAATTCCTATTTTAAGGCCTTTTGTGATAATTCTTTCTCATTTATAATCAGCATGCAAAGCGTCATCTGTATTTGTAAACCTGATATGATGTTTCAACTTATTTATTTATTTAAATTTTCTTTTTATTTATTTATTTATTTTTGGTTGCTGTTGGGTCTTCGTTGCTGCACGTGGGCTTTTCTCTGGTTGCGACAAGCAGGGGCTACTCTTCGTTGTAGTGTGCAGGCTTCTCATTGCAGTGGCTTCTCTTGTGTGGAGCACGGGCTCTAGGCACGCGGGCTTCAGTAGGTGTGACACACAGGTTTCAGTAGTTGTGGCTCGTGGGCTCTAGAGCGCAGGCTCAGTAGTTGTGGCATACGGGCTTAGTTGTTCCACGGCATGTGGGATCTTCCCAGACCAGGGCTCGAACCCGTGTCTCCTGCATTGGCGGGCAGATTCTTAACCACTGCACCACCAGGGAAGCTTTCAACTTATTTAAAAAAGGATATGGTGATTCACTAGTCAGTGGTATAAAAAATTGACCTACCAATTATATTCAAGGTAGCTTTACATCTATTTAATAGACAATATAAATGAATTACTAATAAAATCTTAGAATATTATACCTTAAGTATGCTCCGACCAACCCAGCCAGGCAAAATTAATTCTTATGTAATTGAAGCCAGCAGGAGTAAAACATTGGCTATTAGTCAGTTTCTGTGAGAAAGAGGAAGCTGGGCAGTCCCCAGCTGCTGTAAGTAAATCCCTTTTCACTATTTTTTCTATCTTTGCTGAAGCTAAATGAGCAAGAGACAAAAGTCAAATACACACAAACTATGTTTCTCTATGTCATCCTATTCGTTCTCTGAAACTAAGAAATTGAACAGTGAGGCCTGCTGCTCAGGTTATATCTTTACTTCTAAGAGTAAATGAAAGAAAAAGAAAAGTCCTGAGCTCAGGCCAAAATGCATAAATAAGTGGTATTTTACCAATATTGATATTTACCTAACAATTTGAATTTCCTGTACTGATTAATTATGTTATTAACATTATAGAAATTCATCTATCAAATTCACAGTAGGTTGTGAATTAAAATGGAAATATCTTGGACTTCCCTGCTGGCACAGTGGTTAAAAATCTGCCTGCTATTTGTAGTGAGGTGGATAGACCTAGAGTCTGTCATACAGAGTGAAGTAAGTCAGAAGGAGAAAAACAAATACCGTATGCTAACACATATATATATATATGGAATTTAAGAAAAAAAAAACTGTCATGAAGAACCTAGGGGTAAGATGGGAGTAAAGACACAGACCTACTACAGCATGGACTTGAGGATATGGGGAGGGGGAAGGGTAAGCTGTGACAAAGTGAGAGAGTGGCATGGACATATATACACTACCAAACGTAAAATAGATAGCTAGTGAGAAGCAGCCGCATAGCACAGGGAGATCAGCTAGGTGGTTTGTGACCACCTAGAGGGGTGGGATAGGGAGGGTGGGAGGGAGGGAGACGCAAGAGGGAAGAGATATGGGAACATATATATATGTATAACTGATTCACTTTGCTATAAAGCAGAAACTAGCACACCATTTTAAAGCAATTATACTCCAATAAAGATGTTAAAAATATTAAAAATTAATAAATAAATAAATATTAAAAAAAAAAAAAGAATCAGCCTTCCAATGCAGGGGACACGGGTTCAAGCCCTGGTCCGGGAAGATCCCACATGCCATGGAGCAACTAAGCCCGTACACCACAACTACTGAGCCTGCGCTCTAGAACCCATGTGCCACAACTACTGAAGCCTGCGTGCCTACAGCCCGTGCTCCGCAACAAGAGAAGCCACCACAATGAGAAGCCCACCACCGAAACAAAGAGTAGCCCCCGCTCGCCGCAACTAGAGAAAGCCCATGTGCAGAAACGAAGACCTAATGCAGCCAAAAATAAATTAATTAATTTAAAAAAATAACAAAATAAAAATAAAATAAAATGTAAATATCTTGGAATGATTTAAAAGAACTAGATGGATGTGGATCAAACGGCAAAGTTAGATGTATTTACCTATCACCTACGTGCAAGTAGATTAGGTCTCCTTAGCCTTGGTACTGTTGATACTTTGGGCCAGATCATTTTCTGTGGTGGGCTGTCCTGTGCACTGTGCATGTGCAGCAGTGTCCCTGGTCTCCAACCAATAGATGCCTGTAGCATCTCCTCCCCCCTCAAACATCTCAACTCAAAACATCTCCAGACATTGTCAAAGGTCCCTGAGAGAGAAGCAAAATTGCTTCTGTTTGAAAACCACTGCTCTGGGTATAAGCATTGTCTGAGTCAGCAGAAGCTTGGGTTTGTAATATTTGCAGTTCTGCCAAATTCATTTCTGTCTCTCTTTCTTTCCCTCCCTCCTTCCTTGCCTCCTTCCCTCCCTCCCTTTCTTCCTTCCTCTCTTTCTTTCTCTTTGTGTCTCTCCTTTTCTTTCCTTCTTCCTTCCTTCTTCCCTTCCTCCTTCTCTCTCTCTTTCCTCCCTTCCTTCCTTTCTTCTTTCCTTCCTTCCTTCCTTCCTTCCTTTCTTTCTCTCTGTCTCTTTCTTTCTTTCTTTCTTCCTTCCTTCCTTCCTTTCTTTCTTTCCTCCTTTCTTTATTTCTTCCTTCCTTCCTTCCTTTCTTTCCTTTCTTCCTTTCTTTTTCTTTCTTTCTTTGTTTCTTTGTTTCTTTCTTTCTTTCTTTCCTCTTTCTTTCTCTTTCTTTCTTTCTTTCTTTCTTTCTTTCTTTCTTTCTTTCTTTCTTTCTTTCTTTCTTTCTTTCTTTCTTTCTTTCTTTCTTTCTTTCTTTTCTTCTCCATTCCATTTTTTAAACTGGCATTGATGTTAGGGTCATCTCAATTTAAGGCTTCATTTCATACATGGTTTGCCCTGTGACCAACCTTTACTTCACTCTGTATAATTTTTCTCCGGCCTACTGCTTAAGTAAAAAAATTCATATTCCTCAATTCTACCTTCAGAGGCCTAATTTTTCAAGCATCTCACAACCCCTGGGGCCTGCACAGACTGGACTTTGCTGAGGATCACAGCCTGGTATGTCTCATGCATGGAGCATCCCTAATGCGCTGTGGGGCTCTGACCTCCCAGAGTCCCACGGAGCCATTCATCTGCCCTTCTTTGCCATGTCTCCTTGCAGTAGGCATCTTGCTTAGGCCAGTGGTTCTGAAAGTTCAGCATGAATCAAAATCACTGGGAGGACTTGTTAAACACCAGGTTACTGGATCTCAAGCCCAGAGCTCTGACTCAGTAGGTCTTGGGTAGACTTGACAATTTGTGGAACTAACAGGCTCCCAGTGATGCAGACACTGCTGCCCTTTGAGAACCACTGGTGCAATCAGACCCTTTGCAGGTGGGTGGGTGGATTATTTCTCTTGATAGGGAACATGAATATTACTTTTAATAATTGATTCCTTCAATGGTTAACCTTCGAGTAGAAGTTACATCTGAAATGATATAGTTCAACTAATCTCTGAGAAGCTACACTGAGATTTAGACTTAAGGGAAAGTCTTTTTTTTGAAGTAGGACAATTACAGATTAGGCATGATATTAGTAATTAGTATAAACACCTTACTCTGAGATCTGGGACTTATGTCCAGGATATTTCTGGCCCTGGAAGCAGGGGCCATCTGCAGTGTCTCCTCTCATGAAGTAAGACCCACCTTGTGTGCCCTGGGATTCTCAGGGGCTTACGACTGCTGGGTTCCAGAAAGGACTTGCCAATCTAGGTGCTGTAACTACAACTAGCCTGCTCTTTGTACCTGCACACTTATACTGTCCATCTAATGTGTAGTTAATGCACACTGCAAACCAGGAACTTTGCCTTAACCATTTAAGCAACAAAATGTGGTAGATATTATTATCATTATTACTTTTACAATTTTGTTTTGAAGAAAAATCAATTTAGGCTTGAAAGATCAGGCTACACACACAACTCTGGTCATTAACTTAACTTCTAAAAGGGGGGCCATTTTCCCTTTAGTTGTTATGTAAATGATAATATCCATTGGAACACTCTTCTATTTAGAAACTGGTAATCTGGTTACTAAAGATCCAATTAATGTGAGCATATGAGCTATTAGTATACCTGTGCTCACTTTATCTTTCATGAAATCTGTGTAAGATCTGTGAAAAGAAGGTCAGTCACATTCTTGAAGACCATTCTATACTACCCACTTTCCCCTGGATCTTTGTACAAAATATCCATAGATGAAATAAACTAAAATCATAAGGTTCCCCCCGTTCCCCACACACACAATTTTCAAATGTCTTTTCATATTGAAAGAGAAAAAAGAGAAAGACAAATAATGTCAGGAGAATGAATGAATCAGTAGTCAGTCCCGTCACACGTGGGGTTCTTTCACACCCCTCCCCCTGTCCCCCACAGGGCACCAGGCAGCACTGATTTCCTATCCTTTCCCTGTACTGCCCCAAAGAGAACCCCAACTCTGCTCATTCCTCCTTAAGTCGCAAGACTAACAGTATATATTGTACTTCTGTGACATTTTAAATGATATATTCACCACCATGGCAATGGTAGGGGTGGGGAATCAATAATCTTATGTCCCTTCTTACATTTACTTTCTGGTTATAATGTTCCTGACAAAGCAGTGAGATGTGAATATTTCCTTTTGGTTTTTGTGTCAACTCTGTGTGTTGGTGTTGTTCTGTGAAATATACAAATACTGCCTTGAATAGCAGGTGAAGGTATCAGACGAAAGAAATGGAGGAAGTTGTTAAGCTCACTCTGGAAACAAAGCTGCTTAGTCATCTAGACAGATCATTGACAGGAAGGAAGTTTGAGGCTAATCTAAAGCTTTGCATCTGATGCACTTAACAGCGGAAGATAATAAGCCAGATAGGTGGGTGTGGGTGGCCTCACAGCCTGTCAGGCTGAAAATATCTGAGCCATATAGAGTCCCATTTCAGCTTACAAGGTCCTTTGATTCTCCCTCTCCTTACTTCTTTCTCTATTAAACATGGATTTTGTCTTTAAGGAGTTTGCAGCCTGGCAAGACAGCAAGCACAAGCACGCTGAATTTCTACGCAGAGCCTCAAAGTATCCGTGGACACTGCATTCTTCCACTCCCCCTGCTCCAACCACACTGGAGCCTCAATTTTCCAAGTGTACCTTGGGGAGTCTGAGGTCTCCAAGAACCTTTCCAGAAGTCTACTAAGGCAAAACTACTTTCAAAACAACACGGTTTTATTTTTTTTTCTCGTTCTCATTCTCTCACGAGGGACAGTGACATTTACCAGAGGCTATAATGCATGCTGTTTCAACAGATTGGCTGCAGAAGCAAAGTTGAGAATCAAGTTATCTTTGATTCAGCCAGATTTTCGAATTGTAAAGCAATGCTATTCTTCTCAATATATGTTTTTTACTTTGGCCATAGAGCTAATTTTTATAAATTGTGCTATTTGTGCTCTCCTTTAATGGGTTTATTATTATTTTAAAACAAATTATTGCATGCATGCAGTCTGAATTTTTCATTTTAATTTCTAATATGGCTAATTTTGATGGACATATCCCTAATTTTTTTTTTTTTTCGCGGTAGATGGGCCTCTCACTGTTGTGGCCTCTCCCGTTGCGGAGCACAGGCTCCGGACGCGCAGGCTCAGCGGCCATGGCTCATGGGCCCAGCTGCTCCGCGTCATGTGGGATCCTCCCGGACCGGGGCACGAACCTGTGTCCCCTGCATCGGCAGGCGGACTCTCAACCACTGTGCCACCAGGGAAGCCCATTATTTTTATATTTTTATCATCTATGGAACTACATTAAATGTGTTTATGTCTTATTTCACCCAATGTATGGCATATGTCACTGACGTCGTGCTATTCTAGTGTATGAATAAACAACAGTTTATTCTATTCCAGTGTTGTAGGACATTGAATTGTACACAGTTTCCAGCTATTACAAAGAATATTGCTATGAATATGCATGTTCATATATTACTATGCATATATACCCTGTTGTACAACTGCATGAGTTTGTCTAAGGCAGTGGTTCTCAAGCATTTTGGTCTCTGCACCCCATTATAATTTAAATGTTACTGAAGACTTCAGAGCGTTTCTGTTTGTATAAGTTGTATGATGTCAATACTTGCAAATTAAAAATATCAATAATTTAAAAATATTTATACATCCATTTGAAATAATAAGCTCATTATATGTTGATATAAATAATAAGCTTTTTATTAAAGCTATTATTATATTTTCCAAAAGAACAACAAAATTATTTTATCTAGAGATTTTGCAAATCTCTAATGTTTGGTGTAATAGAGGCAGCTCTATTCTGCCATCTTCTTCTGCACTAAATTCCCTATAATATGTTGTTTGGCTGAATAGGAGAAAACCAGGTTTCACACAGATATGTAGCTGGCAAATGGAGAACCATCTTTTTTGAACATTTTGTTTTATTGAAATATAATTGACATACAGCACTGTATAAGTTTAAGGTATACAACATAATGACTTGATTTATATGCATCATGAAAGACTATCACAATAACTTTAATGAACATCCATTATCTCATATTATACAAAATTAAATTTAAAAATATATATTTTTTCTTTGTGCTGAGAACTCTTAGGATTTACTCTCTTAACAGCTTTCATATTTAACATACAGCAGAGTTAACCATATTTACCATGTTGTACATCATATTCCTAATATTTATTTATCTTATAACTGGAATTTTATACAGTTTGACAGCTTTCATCCAATCCCCCTCCCCCCACACCCACCACTGGTAGCCACAAATCTGATCTTTTTTTCTATGAGTTTGTTTTTGAAGTATAACTGACCTACAACACTATGTAAGTTCCTTTTATAGAACTAGTGATTCGATATTATTTATACCTTTCAAAATGATTACCACAATAAGTCCAGTTACCATCTGTCACCAAAGATATTATAAAATCATTGACTATATTTCCCACACTGTACATTTCATACCCTGACTCAATTTATTTTGCAACTGGAAGTTTTTATCTCTTAATCTCCCTCATCTGTTTCCCTCCTTCTCCACCATACAATCCAGCAATTTCCCTCCTGTGTATTTATCTGAAGAAAACAAAAACACTAATTAGAAAATATATATGCACCCCTATGTTACTTGAAGCATTATTTACATTAGCCAAGATATGGAAGCAATCTAAGGGACCAACAATTAATGAATGAATAAAGAAGATGTAATATATATACACAATGGGATATCACCCAACCATAAAATGAATAAAATCTTGCCATTATGCAACAACATGGATGGACCTAGAAGGTATTATACTCAGTAAAGTAAGTCAGACAGAGAAAGACAAATACTGTGTAAGTTCATGTATATGTGGAATCTAAAAAAAAATACAAATATGCAAACATAATTAAAAAGAAAGAGAGTCACAGATTCAGAGAACAAATGGAGAAGTATCTCAATATCTTTTTAATAAAATTATGGGTATACTTTGATATTACACTATACTAGGCAAGCAGTTACTTCCCAAAATTTAATTGTAATATGGGATTAGTGAACATTTCAGTCTCTGTTACATTAAAATCTATTGATCTATCTTGAACTTTGAATGACCTTTAACCCATTCATGATTTTGTAAATGCATATGTTGGTCATTTGGAAAAAATACTGGCTCATCAAGTAATTCAGCTCTTCTAAGTGTTGATGCCTTTTATTGAATGATATTTTTAAAAGATCAAATTTGTTAATATCTCTACTGATCTCATAAGAAAAGTCTTTATGTGTAGGGAAGCTATCAAGTTCTTGATGGTGGATATACAATTTAAAAAAATGTAATTATCATTTGAAAACTCACATTTTATCATGGCAACAAATACTATCAAATGCTTTTCTTGAATGACAGGCTCACTGTGTTCAGTTGTATGTAAATATCTGCTAGGGCATTAGTTTGCCTGTCAGTCATTCCTTCAAGTAAAAACAATATTCCATAAAAGAGTGGTTAGTTCAGCTTGCAACACAAACAATTGCATCTTGAGGCACATAAGACATTAAAGACATAAAATCAATGGTTAAGATTTAATGAAATTAATTATTTTTGCTTCCTCATTTTGGAAATTCTAAGTGAAACTGGCATTTTGTTTTTCCAACTACAAGTGTGGTGGAGAATAGTACAACTAGTAGTACAGATTGGTGACAATGCCTTCATTTTTCTTAGATGTCAGCAGTGTTACTCACATTGCTTTTGCACCATGAGTTCAAACGTTAGCACAGTGAAAAAACAGAGTAAAACATCTTTGTGCTACTGTGCAAACAGCTTTGAAATCATAGTTCCCACATAAGAAAGGTCTTGGGGACTCTCATGGGCGCCAAGACCACACCTTGAGAAGTGCAGCTTTAGGACATGCATTGCAATTGTCCCTAATGTTTTACAGGGAATGTATAATTTCTAATTCACAAAATTGTGCCAAGCTGTTCTTTACAAAGTGATTATATACCAATTTATGTTAACTTTTTTATCTACATGACTGATCATGTTGTAACAGAATAAACTCCTACTATATGATTTTGTTGGTTTAAAAAATATCCATTTATATTTTTTGTTAGATGTTGTCAAACTATGTTGCAAAATGATACTTCCCAATATAAAGTTTTAATCAAAGGTCTATGAATGACTGATTCTCAAAGTTCTTTCCAAGGTTATATATAATTAATACATTTTTTAAAAAATTGACTGATTAAATAAACACAAAAAGACCTTAATTTGCCATTGTTTTAACTCGTTGGAGAGATGAAGTAATTCATCTTATTTTCTCCATTTGCATTTTTTCCTCTGAATTGAATGGCCATACCCCTTGTCCATTTATTTCCTTGGGTTGATTATTTTTTCCTCACTAATCTGTAAGGCCCTTTAAGATACTGTGGATATTAATTCAATCCATATTTTTTCTACTGCAAACATTTTCTCCTATTCCTTTAAATTTGTTCCTAATTTCTTATATCTAACATAATTTAAAATTGCCAATAATTCTGCTATTTCTCCTCAACTTTAGCCTGGTCCTCAGAAAACTCTATGAATCCATAGATTTGAAAAAATTATCTCACACTTTCATCTAACATTTTTGTAATTTTTTCTCGTCTTTATATTTAGCCTACATAGTATTTATTTTTAAGTATAGTGTGAAATACTTTTAAAGGATAGACTCTCAAACATTTTGTTGTGCAACATCTTTTTATGCATTTTCCACATAATGTTCTGTAGAATTACATTTTATCTTAATAGAAAAGGGAGGGGAGGGGAGTCTTAAAAACGTAAAACTGCTGAAAATGACTTAGTCAATTGGAAATGCTAAGTTTAAGTTTTCTTCTACCAAGGGGGGGGGGGGAAAGGAAAACATGGAATAATTTGAGTTCAGATGGCAAAGAATGAAAATAAAAAAAATTCACCAATAAAGCCTGTTTACTTTTAGTAGAGAGTGGGATTTAGAAATTAAGATTAAGAAGTAGAGGTGTTAGGCATGTGGAATGTCATGATATCTTTGTTGGCTTTTTCGGTGAGCCATGCCATTTTTCGGTGAGCCATTATCATAAATTGATAATAATGTGTGAATTCAAATATACTATTATCATGTTTTTCAGAACCTTTTGATTTTATATTTTCTAGCTTTTCTCCTACAGTGAGACCTTGATTTCTAACAAAGCTGATGCATTTACTTGTGTGCTTTATCTTTCAAAGTACATCGTTATAATACTAATATAACTCTCACCAGTAGACCTTTGGGGTGAAATGTCATATTAATTTGCAGGTCTTCTTATGCTTGGAACATGCCTGTTAAAGATGGGCACTGTGTTTACTTCCTTAGAATCATTCTTTTCTCTGGGTAGGTATGTTGATTATTTGATTTACTGTTATGGTCACTCATTTGTGTTTTATTTTAGGATTTGCTGTTGTATATTTTGAATATATCATACATTTACAAGTTTCGAAAGCCAAAATTCTATTAATTGTCATCCCTGGAGTAGTTTTGCTTTTATACTTGTCATTTCTATTCCATCCTCCCCTAGTATGTAATTGTATCAGTTAGCTTGTATGAAATCTTCATTATTTTTAGCAAAAAATAAGCATATAATTCTGAGCCTTTTTATTTTCCATGGTTTCTTATATAAATGTAAAATACTATCTTCCCTTCTTCCATCTGCATTTTCTTTAAACTGCTTAGTGAAATATCCTGAATGGAAATAGTTCTCGTATTTCTGAAGGCTGTGAAGTACTCCATTGTATGAATGCTCTTGCTTTATTGGGGAGTTCTTAATGGATGGCCTTTCAGGCTGTTTCCAAACATTAGTTATTACAAATAGATTCTTCATCGCACTGGGATGGTACCCTAAGCTAAGCCTATTTTTTCACTCATTTTTGATGCACCAGTGGCAGTTTTCTGTGTGCTCTGCCTCTCTACAGAAGAAGGCTCTTTTCTTCTCTACAGTAAGAGTCTGTCCTGATGGCCAAAAACTTAGTTTCAGTCATCTCTAGTATAGTTTGGCTTATTTATCATAACTATGTAACTTTTAATTTTTTTTTATTTTATATTGAAGCATAGTTGATTAACAATGTTGTGTTAGTTTCAGGTGTACAGAAAAGTGATTCACTTATACATATACATGTATCTATTCTATTTCAAATTCTTTTCCCATTTAGGTTATTAAAGAATATTGAGCAGAGTTCCCTAAGTAGCTTTTTGAATCAAAAATAGACAACAGATATTACTATATCTTCTTGTGTAGAAACTTTTGGTTTAAATTCATTGTGAAATCACAAATCTATATCCCTTTACTAAAATCATTTAATCCTACATGTAGAGAATATCTTTATTAAAATTTACATAGATCAGTCTATCTCAGTTATTGCTATAACCTGCTCAGATTACTTTTATACACATTCATCGACCATTTTCTCTTGAAAACATGTTAAGTCTCATTCATTAGAAATGGCCTTGCATTGGGCTAAGATATGCACTTTGACCTATCCAAACATACCAATTCTATGCAAATGGAAACGTCTTCCTGATTATAAAAATTGTGCTCCATTCCCTAGCTGTTTACACTGCAGATTCATTTAAAAATATTTTGTGTAACTAGTATATATCTCAAAATTATGCCATATTTTAAGATATTTTGTAGAGCTTTTCCAGGCATTTGGAAATGTTAACAATTATCTGAAGAGGTTAGAAGGTAGAGTGTGAGAACTCTAGCTGTGAATGGAAATGTCATTGTGTAGGTGTATTTTGTTCAGTTTAGCTTTTATATATTAACAATTATGTGTGTTGCAAAAATAAAGTACTCTTTCTTTTTTAAAAAAAATATCTTTATTGGAGTATAATTGCTTAACAATGGTGTGTTAGTTTTTGCTTTATAACAAAGTGAATCAGCTATACATATACATATATCCCCATATCTCCTCCCTCTTGCATCTCCCTCCCATTCTCCCTATCCCACCCCTCTAGACACTCACAAAGCACAAAGCTGATCTCCCTGTGCTATACAGCTGTTTCCCACTAGCTATCTATTTTACATTTGTTAGTGTATACATGTACTTGCTGCTCTCTCACTTCCTCCCAACTTACCTTCCACCTCCCCGTGTTCTCAATTCCATTCTCTATGTCTGCGTCTTTATATCTGTCCTGCCCCTAGGTTCTTCAGAACCATTTTTCTATGTTTATTTTAGATTCCATATATATGACTTAGCATACGGTATTTGTTTTTTCTCTTTCTGAATTATTTCACTCTGTATGACAGTCTCTAGGTCCATCCACCTTACTACAAATAATTCAATTTCATTTCTTTTTATGGCTGAGTAATAACCCATTGTATATATTTGCCACACCTTCTTTATCCATTCATCTGTCGATGGACACTTAGGTTGCGACCATGTCCTGGCTAACGTAAATAGAGCTGCAATGAACATTGTGGTACATGACTCTTTTTAAATTATGGTTTTCTCAGGGTATACCCTGGTAGTGGGATTGCTGGGTCGTATGGTAGTTCTGTTTTTAGCTTTTTAAGGAACCTCCATACTGTTCTCCATAGTGGCTGTATCAATCTACATTCCCACCAACAATGCAAGAGGATTCCCTTCTCTCCATACCCTCTCCAGCATTTTTTGTTTGTAGATTTTTTGATGATGGGCATTCTGACCGGTGTGAGATGATACTTCATTGTGCTTTTAATTTGCATTTCTCTAATGATTAGTGATGTTGAGCATCCTTTCATGTGTTTCTTGGAAATCTGTATATATTCTTTGGTGAAATGTCTATTTAGGTCTTCTGCCCAATTTTGGACTGGATTGTTTGTTTTTTTGATATTGAGCTGCTTGTAAATTTGGGAGATTAATCTTTTGTCATTTGCTTCATTTGCAAACATTTTCTCCCATTCTGAGGGTTGTCTTTTCATCTTGTTTATGTTTTCTTTGCTGTGCATAAGCTTTTAAGTTTCATTAGGACCTATTTCTTTATTTTTGTTTTTATTTCCATTTCTCTAGGATGTGGGTCAAAAAGGATCTTGCTGTGATTTATGTCATAGAGTGTTCGGTCTATGTTTTCCTCTAAGAGTTTTATAGTGTCTGGCCTTACATTTAGGTCTTTAATCCATTTTGAGCTTATTTTTGTGTATGGTGCTACAGAATGTTCCAATTTCATCTTTTACAGGTAGCTGTCCAGTTTTCCCAGCACCACTTATTGAAGAGGCTGTCTTTTCTCAATTGTATATCCTTGCTTCCTTTATCAAAAATAAGGTGACCATATGTGTGGGGGTTTATCGCTGGGCTTTCCATCCTGTTCTATTGATCTATATTTCTGTTTTTGTGCCAGTACCATAATGTCTTGATTACTGTAGCTTTGTAGTATAGTCTGAGGTCTGGGAACCTGATTCCTCCAGCTGCCTTTTTCTTTCTCAAGATTGCTTTTGCTGTCTGGGTTTTTTTTGTGTTTCCATACAAATTGTTAAGTTTTTTGTTCTAGTTCTGTGAAAAATGCCATTGGTAGTTTGATAGGGATTGCACTAAATCTATAGATTGCTTTCGGTAGTATAGTCATTTTCACAATATTGATTCTTCTAACCCAAGAACATGGTATATCTCTCCATCTGTTTGTATCATCTTTAATTTCTTTCACCACTGTCTTATAGTTTTCTGCATACACGTCTTTTCTCTCCCTAGGTAGGTTTATCTTAAGCATTTTATTCTTTTTGTTACAATCGCAAATGGGAGTGTTTCCTTAATTTCTCTTTCAGATTTTTCATTGTTAGTGTATAGGAATGCAAGAGACTTCTATGAATTAATTTTATATCCTGCTACTTTACCAAATTCATTGATTAGCTCCCACAGTTTTCTGGTAGCATCTTTAGGATTCCCTAGGTATACTATCATGTCATCTGCAAGCAGTGACAGCTTTATTTCTTCTTTTCCTATTTGGATTCCTTTTGTTTCTTTTTCTTTTCTGATTGCTGTGGCTAAGACTTCCAAAACTATGTTGAAAAATAGCGGTGAGAGTGGACAACGTTGCCTTGCTACTGATCTTAAAGGAAACGGTTTCAGGTTTTCACTGTTGAGAATGATGTTGGCTGTGGGTTTGCCATATAAGGCCTTTCTTATGTTGAGGTAAGTTCCCTCTATGCCTACACTCTGGAGGGTTTTTGCCATAAATCGGTGTTGAATTTTCTTGAAAGCTTTTTCTGCATTTATTGATATGATGATATGGTTTTTCTCCTTCAATTTGTTACTGTGCTTTATCACATTGATTGATTTGCATATATTGATGAATCCTTGCATTCCTGGAATGAACCCCAGTTGATCATGGTGTATGATTCTTTGAATGTGCTGGTGGATTCTGATTGCTAGTAATTTGTTGAGGATTGTTCATCCAAAATATTGGCCTGCAGTTTTCTTTCCTTCTGACATATTTCTTTGATTTCTTCAGTGATCTCTTGGTCATTTACTAATGTATTGTTTAGCCCCCATGTATTTGTATTTTTTACTGATTTTTTTCCTGTAATTCATATCTAGTCTCATAGCGTTGTGATCAGAAAATATACCTGATGCAATTCAATTTTCTTAAATTTACCAAGGCTTGATTTGTGACCCAATGTAAGATCTGTCCTGGAGAATGTTCCATGAGCACTTGAGAAGAAAGTGTATTCTGTTGGTTTTGGATAGAATGTCCTATAAATATCAATTAAGTCTACCTTGTTTAATGTACCATTTAAAGCTTGTGTTTCCATATTTATTTTCATTTTGAATGATCTGTCCATTTGTGAAAGTGTGGTGTTAAAGTACCCTAGTATGATTGTGTTACTGTTGATTTCCCTTTTATGGCTTTTAGCATTTTCCTTATGTATTGATGTGCTCCTATATTGGGTGCATAAATATTTATAATTGTTATATCTTCTACTTGGATTGATCCCCTGATCATTATGCAATATCCTTCTTTGTCTCTTCTAATAGTCTTTATTTTAAAGTCTATTTTGTCTGATATGAGAATTGCTATTCCAGCTTTATTTTGGTTTCCATGCATGGAATATCTTTTTCCATCCCCTCACTTTCAGTCTGTATGTGCCCCTAGGTCTGATGTGGGTCTCTTGTAGACTGCATACGTAGGGGTGGTTTTTTTTGTTTCCATTCAGCCAGTCTATGTGTTCTGGTTGGAACATTTAATCCATTTACATTTAAGGTCATTATCGATATGTATGTTCCTATTATCATTTTCTTAACTGTTTTAGGTTTGTTATTGTAGGTGTTTTCCTTCTCTTGTGTTTCCTGTCTAGTGAAGTTCCTTTAGCATTTGTAAGCTGGTTTGGTGGTGCTGAATTGTTTTAGCTTTTGCTTGTCTGTAAAGGTTGTAATTTCTCTGTATAATCTGAATGAGATCCTTGCTGGGTACAGTAACCTTGGTTGTAGGTTTTTCCCTTTCATCACTTTAAATATGTCCGGCCTCTCCCTTCTGACTTGCAGAGTTATTGCTGCAAGATCAGCTGTTAACCTTATGGGGATTGACTTGTATGTTATTTGTTGCTTTTCCCTTGCTGCTTTTAATATTTTTTCTTTGTATTTAATTTTTGCTAGTTTGATTAATATGTGTCTTGACATGTTTCTCCTTGATATTATCCTGTATGGGACTCTCGGTCCTTGCTGGACTTGATTGACTATTTCCTTTCCCATATTAGGGAATGTTTCACCTATAATCTATTTTCTCAGTCCCTTTCATTTTCTCTTCTTCTTCTGGGACCCCTATAATTTGATTATTGGGACCTTTAATGTTGTCCCAGCGGTCTCTGAGTCTGTCCTCAATTCTTTTCATTCTTTTTTTCTTTTTCTTTTTTCTGCTCTGTGGTAGTTATTTCCACTATTTTATCTTCCAATTCAGTTACTTGCTCTTCTGCCTCAGTTATTCTGCTATTGAATCCTTCTAGAGAATTTTTTATTTCATTTATTGTGTTGTTCATCATTGTTTATTTGCTCTGTAGTTTTTCTAGTTCCTTGTTAAACGTTTCTTTTATTTTCTCCATTCTATTTCTAAGATTTTAGATCATCTTTACTATCACCACTCTGAATTTTTTTTCAGGTAGACTGCCTATTTCTTTTTCATTTGTTTGGTCTGGTGGGTTTTTATATTCCTCCTTCATCTGCTGTGTATTTCTCTGTTTTCTCATTTTGCTTAACTTACTGTGTTTGGGGTCCCCTTTTTACAGGCTGCTTGTTATAGTTCCTGTTGTTTTTGCTGTTTTCCCCCAGTGGTTAAGGTTTGTTCAGTGGGTTGTGTAGGCTTCCCGGTGGAGGGGACTGGTTCCTGTGTTCTGGTGGCTGAGACTGGATCTTGTCTTTCTGGTGGGCAGTACGGTGTCTGGTGGTGTATTTTGGGGTGTCTGTGACCTTGTTATGATTTTTGGCAGCCTCTCTGCTAATGGGTGGGTTTGTGTTCCTGTCTTGCTAGTTGTTTGTCATAGGGTGTCCAAAATTGTAACTTGCTGTTCATTGAGTGGAGCTGGGTTTTACCATTGAGATGCAGATCTCTGAGAGATCTTTCACTGTTTAATATTACATGGAGCTGGGAGGTGTCTTGTAGACCAATGTCCTGAACTCGGCTCTCCCACCTTAGAAACACAGGCCTGACACCTTGCTGGAGCTCAAAGACCCTGTCAGCCACATGGATGCTAAGTAGTACCCCTGCAAGTTGGAGGCCCAGGAAAGCCGGTGGTGTAGTTCCAATCCAAGACCCAAGTCTGAAGGCCAGGAGAAACTGGCCATAAGCGAGTTTCCAGTGTAAAGAACAGTACTCTTTCTTTTCCCCCACAAACTAGATAAAGTTTGGGAAAATTATTTTTTAAAGGGCTACAAGTTGCTTTATCAGAGTCCATTTTTACAAGTTCTTCTAAGTGTTGCCCAAAATGATATTCCAAGAAACACTATTTTTCCAGAACTGAATAAACATCCTTTTACAGAAAAGCCCAGTTCATTGTCAAAAAATTTGTAAATGCTGCTACTCAGAGGGTTATAATGCCCTAATAACTCTTAGAAATCCTTTAGTAAAGGCCTCTGTATAACTTTATTTGACACACCTCAGTTAAAACTATAAGTTCTAAGTGATTTCTTTCAAAGCAAAACTACTTAGATGATTTATTTGTATGAAAAATAGACACTGAGTTGTTATGTATACATTCTCTTGCTGTCTTCATCTCAAAATACAGATTTTTATTTATGTCAGTGTGAAATTTCATCCAAGGACTAATACGAAAGCAATAATAAACATAAAAATAGAAAATAGAACAACTCCTAAATATATGACCCTAAAAATAGTTCAAAATATTTATTGAAATTTTAACAATTATATGTTTAAAATTAATCTGGGGATTTTCAGTATCAAGGAAGTTGTCTTTCCTCTACTATACACACAAAAACCACTTTGTTTAATGATCATGAGGTAGAGTTTCACTTTCTTTGCTATTGCTAATTATGCTTTTCCAAGGGCTGTATATATTTCTTCTAGCTTCTGTGAAATTACATATTGCATAAGAGTTGAAGGGATTCTTTCCCTTGGCTTCTAGAAATCAGATATTCCTCTTCTGCATGCAACAGAAAAGGTATTGAAATATTCAAAGATTCTGCATACTTCAAAGCTTTGTAGAGGTGAGGTATTTCATGCTGGTATTTGGGAATTACCATATCAAAAATATTGAAAATCAAACTGTAGAGTTATTTTTTTTCCTTTCTGCCTGAGGATAAAGAAGGAATTTTAAAGTAAAATCTTAAATATTGTGATTTTTATTCATTATTATTAATAAATCCCATTATGGCACAACTTTATCCAGAATTTCAAAAAAATAAATAACAAGTAAAAGAATGGGTATGATTTTATAGTTAGAACTCAGTTATATGGCAATATAACTCTTTTTTCTTTATAAATAAACTGATTGTTATGAGCTTCTATTTTTCCATGAGCCAAAACTGTGCTTGGCCTTTTCTAAGAAAATTCAGTCAAACTCGGAGATTTCTCTGCTCTTTCATTTGCCTGAGGATATCCACCTGAATCTTTCATCTCTCCAGGTGTCACCTCACCACTTGTAGGAAAGATCTCATCCACTTCCTGTCTGAGAGGTCTGGATCCTCTGCTACCTTACTCCTCCCTATAGAAGTTGACTTATGTGGTCCTTACATGTATCAACAGTATCTCCTCAGAGATAATTGAATCATTGGGATAATCCAAAATATCCCTCCCTATCCAATATTCCCTTGTCCAGTCCAAGGGATCATGTAAACAGTTTTGTCTCAGCTAATCCCAGAGTTACAAGCCACAGGAAGGACACTGCCAATACCTTCTGTGTTAACTCTTGACCACAAGTGAGGGAGCTATCTCCAGCCCTCACAGAACTAGACCCTCACATCACCATTCCCACAATGTGTCTATAGTGCCCCCCTTGCAAGGGACCTCTCCTCTTGGATTTCCATCTGCTGGGCCACTCCAGTAACTAAGACCTTCTCACACTTTCTTTAAATCCAAAGAAAGAGAGTTCTGCTGTACCTTTCCCCAGGACCCATCACTGTCATGACAAATGCCTGGAGATCTCACTGTGTACCTTGACCTTCTTCTACAGGTTCTCCCTGGTTCATTCCCTAGCAGACACACTCAGTCTAGGAAATCTGAAAAAACAAATTAAAATTACCGTTTATTGTATGGTATCACAACTAGTTCTTAAATTATTTTATTTTACTGCTGTACCCACAGATTTAAGCTTCAAACATTAAAATTTAATACCTTTGTTTTCTAGTCACCCTCTTATATTTCCTATCCTGTGATAAATAATGGCCCAAGGGTCCATAACACAAGTTGACAACAAGGTGAAACAGTGCAGATAGAAGGAAAAAAATGTATTCTTACAAATTATCCACAAAATATAGTATAATTATTGCAGCCATAGAAATTGACAGTAAGAAATTCTGTGTGTTATTCTTGACTCTTCTGTTTTCTAATAGTAAGCCTTTGGTGTTTTACATGTCTTCAGCTTTAGATTTATCATGTATAAAATAATTATATTAACTAATGATCATTTCTATAACTGTTACCTCTTCTTTATGTCGTATAATCTTGTAAGAACCCCAGTGAGATGGGTATAATTGTCCTCATTTTGTAGGATTTATGAAATAATTCACATAAAGTGTTTTGTTGGCACATAATAGAAGGCATAAATGTTAACTATTCACAAGACAGTGAAAATAAAACTTGACTAGAGTTCAACCTAACTCTTAAAGCACATTTATTTGAACAATGTTTATTTGCCTTGATAAATTCTAAAGAAATGATATCTATTAAACTTATTTCCTGGGACTAACTCCATCTATAAATGAGTTATAAGTTAGTTTTTCTTTTTTATCTTTTGTTCCTTCTTTTAGATGCTTGTGATTAAGGATTCATTAGTATTAATGCATAGAATAAAAGGAAATTTTCATTAAAAGTAACTAATTATTGGACTTCTGCAATTTATTTTGGGAAATTTATTTTTCCTAAGCTTTCCTAGTGGAGAACAATCTTATTTCTATATTTTCAAAAAAATCTCCCTAAGCTTGAAACCATCGAAGTCTCTTTGGTAATCATAATATCATTCCTCTATCATTTCTGTGGAGGCTAATGCAAACACTGTTTTTTGGCCCACGTAGGATATTGTAAATCCAGAAGCAGTAATTTTCTAGGAACTGAACCATTAACAGTGTTGTTGGCAAGGCATAGAAGGATAGGGTAGGGTGTTGGAGTAGAGGTCAGCTAAGGGAGCTTCTAACTGAAATGTATCCAAAGTGCTGCGAGTGCTGGAAGGGATGTTAAAGGTCTGTAGTCATGCACTAAATCAACACCATGGGTCAGCAAACCAGAATATTCAATGGAATGCAAAGGGGGCTGGATGAAGTCACACCACCATGTGTGCTCAGGCAGAGGAAAGTTTCCAGGCTTCCTTCAGGACTTACTTCCTGATTACTGACAAAACCAGAACACGATGTAGAAGAGAGTCAGTAAATCTAGGGTATGAGGTGGGAGAAACCTCATGGGTTTTTCTTATATTTTTTGTGATGTAACCAGCTCTGGTCTGCACATTTACTCCACTTTTTGCATTTTGTAAGTGAGTGGCCTTGAGGAAAATAAAGGATCTACAAGAAAGTGAAAGCTTCTGACATTTCAAATCTCCCACACCTCTTCCTCCCCACACTTTCTTTCTCTTGGTGACATATCACAAAGCTCAATGAGGAGCCCTTTTTGCCAGCTCCCTTCTATCTATGGCTGGAAAACAATCATTTCTTATTATCCAATCATGGCAATGTTGTGTAGTTTGCATGGGAATAAAATGAATTAGGCTGAGCTCTTCATGCAGGTGCCTTGTAATGATTTCATTAGAGTCCATACAAAACCTCCAGCTAGTAATATTTCCAATATGAGTTCCCAGTGCAGAGTAAGTGTCTTCAAAACTGACAGCACTAAATGAAAAATATCAGTGCGTTACCCCGGTGTCAAAGTTTGGCTGAACTGAAGATGTATTACAGTTTTACTTCCTTCTTCTCTCTTCTCCTCTTTTCTCTTATATGGCTTCACACACTAGCATAGAATAGTCTTAATGTAATTGATGCAACTATCATAAAAGACAGGTTAGTACCTAGTGATGATTCTAAATGTTTCAGTGTATACATTATATGTCTATAGAAAATAATATTTTATTTGTTCAGATTTATTTGGAATACAATTTTTGGGAGAATGTTATCTGTTTGTCAGTTGCTTAAGTTTAACACCAAATAAAAACACCAATGCTCTTATTTGCCAGTGGAGCCAGTAGACAGAGAACAGCACAAGTGTGTCTGAAGTCACCTTCTAGTGAAGCAAGTTAGATTTGATGAAAAGTATGGTTGTGTCAACATCATCAGAAGGGCTGATGTTTAATTGACAGCTCTGGCTGTGAAAGTTCTGATTATGTAAACAAGATGATAGGGACAGATGTTGGAAGATAAACATTATGTAGAATATACCTCATTTCACTATTGTCACACCCTGCAGTGAAAAATAAGACAAAAGTGGGTAAGAAAAAAATTATGAGAAAGAATCAAGAAGGTAGTTTTAGAAAGAGTCATCATTAAGTAGCAATAGTCCAGCCGTAAGCCCAAGATTTTAAAATAGAAAATTGGTTATTTCAAGATGGTAGTAAAGTCAAAAATTAGAGTAATAGGTTCTGGGCTCTTAGAAAGATGACCAAGCCAATTACCTCATAGATGGAAACAATGAAGAAACCATTTATAGAGTTTCTATTTGACTCAGGAATTTGGTCACAGATAAAAAAACAGACTACTTTAAGTCTGAAATGCTTGGGCATTTCATTTATAATCCTATCATCCGAAATCTCCATCTGCCTATAAAGTTAGGACATGACACAGGATGGTTTAGGGGCATGACTCACAGATAAGCCAAAATGACCTTGGCTGCCAAGAAAAAAGAATCAAGCAGACAACTGGCAGGACATGATGGCTATGAGTTAAAACTGCTCTCTTATTGTTGTAAATGAATAAAGGGAAGTTTGATGATTTTGGAAACATCAATTTTAGGTTTATATATGAAAAATAAGTTACAGAGTAGCATAACTCATTGAAAAGGAGTTTTAGTTAAGATAAATGAAATTATGGGTTTTGGAGTTATTCTCTAAGAGACTAATATTAACTAAGCCTACATCTTATTATGTTCAAATTCCAAATTAAAAAATAAGCTGACTTAGACTTCCTTGTAATCAAATGTGTAAAAAATGCACATGACCTCTAAAGGGAATATGTTACATCATAGATGCAAATTTAGATATATTAAATATGTCAAAAATGTGAGTTAAGTTGAATTACATAGTATGTGTTCATGGAAGAAGCTTTTACATCATAATTAATTGTATTTTATAATTTCTCTCTAGTAAAAAACCAACACATTATTGTATTTCAGCAAGTCTTTGTTTCACTGAGTTTTCTGGTTTACAGAGGATTTTCTGGAGTACTAATGAATGTTTATTGAGGTGTAAATATCTCTTTTACATCAAATAGTTAATTTGTCACATAGTGTTCAACCAACCAACAGTTGAAATATTTTGAAGTTAATGCCTATTACCACAATAAAATTATCACATTAGGATCGAGAATACAAAATAGACATGTTCTCAAATTATTCTTAATTTATGTTGTAATGCACATTGTCTAAAGTGGAATATGAAACTTACTTTTACTTTTGTTACTGAAGATATCTAAAATATAGAATAACAGGTCAACACTTTTAAGTCAACCAGCTGGCGTTCTCATCCATCATTTTCAGTTCTAAATTGTGATCAGTATATTTAGAAAATGAAGAGAACAAAGCACATGTATTTCAGTGTATCACTTGGTATGTTGTCATCAGATTTTAGGGAACTCAGGGTGTCTCAGAAATGTGGCTTAGCAAAAAGCCTTTAAATATAGTCTAAGTGAATGATTATAGCAGACATTATATTAGCTCATCAGGCAGGGTGCAAGAGAGATCACATTACCAAAGCTCATTTTCTCATTTTTTATTAATATCTGGGCTGAAGAATAAGCAGCATATTAATAAAACATGTCAGTGCTTTACAAATTGTTAAGAGACATGATATCACCCAGCCCTGGTTTACGGAGAACTCATGCTCACCACAGACCTGAGGGGCAAAATTAAGTGGCGAGAAGTCCAACTGTTTCTTCAGGAAATGCTCTCTATCACTTTTAGCCACACAACTTTGAAAAGGTTCATGACTTTCAACTTTCATAAGCCTGATGAATCTCAGAATCTCAAGCCCTGTCAATTTGCTCTTTGCTCCTGTATCTTCCCACAGGAACATTTGATTTTCTCTGTTGCTGTTTATTCTTTTGATATCTTTGACCTGAGAAGGTTAAGCAAAGGTTCTGAAGTGAACACTTCCCTTGAGGAGAAAGTCATAATCCATTAGTGAGGCTGCAGAAAACCAGGCTAAGCCCAGACATTATTCTTTAGAGCAAAATATCTCAATGATATTTGTCTGTTGTATTTTTTTTAATAAACAGAATTTAACTTTTATATATATAAATACCCAAAATGGTAGGTTCCATAAAGCTTAACACTCCCAGAACAGATTTTATTCTTGTTTTTGAAAATCCATTTTCCCCATTTCTCTACTAGTTGAAGTTATTTCCCTAAAAGTTTCTCTCTCATTTTATCCTTCTATTGGGTAGAAGTCCACTAAAAAAGGAATCCTGAATCCAAATTAGAATCTACTATAATAGCAACTCCCCTTGGTAGCTTTTCAATTATAGTAGGGGTTTTGGAGTTTGAAAATAAAGGAAGAGATTCTAAAAAGATTATATATTGTAACTATTTAATAAATACCAGTACTGTGCATGGTTGGTGCTTGAAAAAAAAAAAAAGAAAATAACTTAAATTCAGGCACAAACTCTGATACTCAATTTTTGGGGAAAAAATTCCATTTATCTAAATGTATTACCTGAAATTATTCACTTCAAAATGTTTATTCAAATCCTTTTTATTCTTTTCTTTAACCTATTTTTAAGACCAAGTTAGCAGTTGTAATGGAGAGACCTTCAATTTTTCCTCAACTTGATTTTTAATGTTATTTCAGTGCAAACAACTTCCGAGTGGCAGTCATCTGACTTTTTTTTTTTTTTACTTTAGCATTAACAATAGCTATGACCTTGAACAAAACAAATATTTCTTACTCTCTAACTTATGTGTCACATTTAAACCACTAACAATAAGATATTGGATTTAGCAGTGACCACTGCATTCTCACCAGATCAGATAATCCCTTTTGAACAATATGAACAATAATCTCTCAATTTTCTTACAACAAATTCCTAACATCATAGTATTATGGAATGTGTAATGTGTGTAATACTGTACAAAGTTTTATTCAATAATTTGTCTGGAAAGTTGAATAGAAACATAGAAAATCATAAATTCATTACACTACTTTCCATGAAAACCCAAAATAAATTGTAGATAATGTACAGGATTTGATCTATAAAGAAAATAAACTTTGTTGTTAAATATTTTCTCTAATACTTATATAGCCTGTCTAATATCATGAAGGGAAGAGAGCATTAAGACTGAGATTTATAGATCTTAAAAAATAATTTAAATGTTATTTTTCAAAACTATATGCAACTTTAAAATGCAACAGATCTAAATTTGTGGATATTGAAAAACTAATACCAAAACTGATAGGTAAATAAAAATAACCAAGAATGGTTAAGTAAATGTTGGAGAAGAAATATGAAGGAATTATACACCTTTTATTAATACTTATTTGAAATTGCAAATAATTAATTACCAATTAAATAATTGGTAAAGAATAGAAAAATAGACAAATGGAATAAAATAGAAATTTTAGAAATAGTCTTACAAATATACAATCACCTAATTTACCAAACAACAACTGCAGAAACATAGTAGGTATCACTTACCCTCCTCAATTGAAAATAAATACCAGAAAAATAATTGGGTTTGATCTTGAAGCAAAGGGACAGATTTTTGGTTCACAGGGTTTGCAAACCAGGGTGACTTTTGGCTGTAACAGAAAGTCCATTCTGAGGAAGAGGTGAAGGGCGTAAGAAATTTTTAAAAGTAAAAACCACAGAAACCTCAGCTCGGAGATTTGTAGGAGGACTGGATGGCCCTTGCAGCCTGGCCACAAGTCCCTGCAGCATGATTGCAGTATTCTGTGATTGGTTGTCATAGGAAATTTTCCAGGTAGGACTGTAAGGGAGTAGGACCCTATGGGGCCTTCCCCAGACAGACCCCCAACCCCAACTCATATCCTCCACCTGCCTATTCTCTGTAGAAAAACTTTAGTCAAAGAATAAATTTAATCAAAGAAGTGAGAAAATGCAGAAGTAAAGGAAAATAGTCAAACAGACAAAATAATAATAGTTTACCCATTACACAAAGTCAAGGACCTTTAGTTCCTCCTCAAGGGCTATAGATAATATTCTGAGCCATATCCATTGAGCTGTTTCATAGATACTGAAACCTCCACCAGGTGGAAGAAGTTAACTACATGATGACCAGATGGTAGCCATGATGTAAGCTGCCACAATTCCAAGAACTGGGCTCAAGGAAATGGGAACAAACCAACCCTGGAAATGAAGACTAACTGTACTTAATACAATTAAGATGACACTGATCAGACCACCGCATGACCAATGTCAAGATGATAGTCCAAGCTGACTGTGATGTTTCTACATGTAGCTCCCTACCTCCACTTATACCCCTGAAACTTCTCATTAAAATATCTTCCCACTGATCAGCAGGGAGGGAGTTGGCCTTTGGACACAGAATCTGCTTTCTCCAAGGTTGTTGACATCCTGAATAAGACAAACTTTCCTTTCCTACAAACACCTTTTCTTCAAGTATTGGCTTTCAAGCAGCAAGCAGCCAGATATGAGCTCAGTAGCAGAACTCTTAGCAGAATCAGAAGTCCTCATAGTTGTCTGTTTGTGGTTTCTCTAAGAACACAGCGTATGTAACTGAACCCCAGGTCTTCCATGACCGTCTGGTTCTATTTTATTTTGGGTCCCTGTTAGCCACACCAGGTCCATTTTCTATGTCCTTTATTTAAGGAATTTCTCTTATTTTTATGTTTCCTTAGAGGATTTTAATTTTACTTTTTACACACTGCAATGCAATGAGAAAGGGTGGATGATCTTTTCAGTAAATGTGATGGACCAACTATATATCCACAGGAAAATTAAAGGTGACTATTGTCCCCTATCTCACACCAAACATAAAACCAATTTGAGATGGATTATTATAGAAATAATTGTGAAACTTTCAAGGCACAGAGCTGAAGAAGACATTCGTAATACATATAATTGTCAAAGAACCCATAGTCAGAATATATGATAACATTTTCACATGAATAAGGAAAAAGCATAAAATCTCATAAAAAAAAAGAGGTATCCAGAATCCTGCAGCCTGTGGAAAAAAAACCACATTCACAGAGATAGATAAGATGAAAAGGCAGAGGACTGTGTACCAGATGAAGGAACAAGATAAAATCCCAGAAAAACAAGTAAATGAAGTGAAGATAGGCAATCTTCCAGAAAAATAATTCAGAATAATGATAGTGAAGATGACACAGGACCTTGGAAAAAGAATGGAGGCAAAGATCAAGAAGATGCAAGAAAAGTTTAACAAAGACCTAGAAGAATTAAAGAGCAAACAAACAGGGATGAACAATACAATAACTGAAATGAAAATACACTAGAAGGAATCAATAGCAAAATAACTGAGGCAGAAGAACGGATAAGTGACCTGGAAGACAGAATGGTGAAATTCACTACCATGGAACATAATAAAGAAAAGAATGAAAAGAAATGAAGACAGCATAAGAGGCCTCTGGGACAACATTAAACATAACAACATTTGCATGATAGAGGTCCCAAAAGGAGAAGAGAGAGAGAGAAAGGACCCGAGAAAGTATTTGAAGAGATTAGAGTCGTAAACTTACATAACATGGGAAAAGAAATAGTCACCCAATTCCAGGAAGCACAGAGAATCCCAGGCAGGATAAACCCAAGGAGAAACATGCTGAGAAACATAGTAATCAAATTGAAAAAAGTTAAAGATAAAGAAAAACTATTGAAAGCAACAAGGGGAAAATGACAAATGACATACAGGGGAGCTCTCATAATGTTAACAGCTGATTTCTCAGCAGAAACTCTACAAGTCAGAGAGAGTGACATGCTATATTTAAAGTGAAGAAAGGGAAGAACATACAACCAAGATTACTCTATGCAGCAAGGAGCTCATTCAGATTTGATGGAGAAATCAAAAGCTTTACAGACAAACAAAAGCTAAGAGAATTCAGCATCACCAAACCAGCTCTGCAACAAATTCTAAAGGAACTTCTCTAAGCGACAAACAAAAGAAAAGAAAAAGACCTACAAAAGCAAACCCATAACAATTAAGAAAATGGTAATAGGAATATACATATCGATAATTACCTTAAATGTGATGGATTAAATGCTCCAACCAAAAGACACAGGCTCGCTGAATGGATACAAAAACAAAACCCATATGTACATTCTCTACAACAGACCCACTTCAAACCTAGGAACACATAGAGGCTGAAAGTGAGGGAAAGGAAAAAGATATTCCATGCAAAAGGAAATCAAAAGAAAGCTGGAGTAGCAATACTCATATCAGACAAAATAGACTTTCAAATAAAGACTATTACAAGAGACAAAGAAGGGCACTACAAAATGTCAGGATCAATCCAAGAAGAAGATATAACAATTATAAATATATATGCACCCAACATAGGAGCACCTCAATACAAAAAGCAACTGCTAATAGCTATAAAAGAAGAAATGAACAGTAACACGATAATAGTGGGGAACATTAAACACCTCACTTGCACCATTGGAGAGATCATCCAAACAGAAAATTAATAAGGAAACACAAGCTTTAAATGACACAATAGACAAGATAGAGTTAATTGATATTTATAGGACATTCCATCGAAAAACAGCAGATTACACTTTCTTCTCAAGTGCTCATGGAACTTTCCAGGATAGATCATATCTTGGGTCACAAATCAAGCCATGGTAAATTTAAGAAAATTGAAATCATATCAAGTATCTTTTCTGACCACATGTTATAAGACTAGCTATCAATAACAGCAAAAAGTCTGTAAAAAATACAAACCCTTGGAGGCTAAACAATACATTACTAAAAAACCAAGAGATCACCGAAGAAATCAAAGAAGAAATCAAAAAATACCCAGAGAAAAATTACAATTAAAACACGATGATCCAAAACCTATGGGATGCAGCAAAAGCAGTTCTAAGAGGAAAGTTTATAGCAATACATGCCTACCTCAAGAAACAAGAAAAATCTCAAATAAATAAGCTATCCTTACACCTAAAGGAACTAGAGAAAGAAGAACAAATAAAACCCAAAGTTAGAGGAAGGAAAGAAATCATAAAGATGAGAGCAGAAATAAATGAAATAGAAACAAAGAAAATAATAGCAAAGATTAATAAAACTAAAAGCTAGTTCTTTGAGAAGATAAACAAAATTGATAAACCATTAGCCTGACTCATAAAGAAAAAAAAAGGAGAGGACTCAAATCAGTAAAATTAGGAATGAAAATGGAGAAGTTACAAGAGACACCTCAGAAATACAAAGCATTCTATGAGACTCCTACAAGCAACTCTATGCCAATAAAAGGGACAACCTGGAAGAAAAAGACAAATGCTTAGAAAAGTATAAGCTTCCAAGTCTGAGCCAGGAAGAAATAGAAAATATGAACAGATCAATCAAAAGAAATGAAATTGAAACTGTGACTAAAAATCTTCCAACAAACAAACAGCCAGGACCAGATGGCTTCACAGGTAAATTCTATCAAACATTTAGAGAAGAGCTAATACCCATCCTTCTCAAACTCTTCCAAAAAATTGCAGAGGAAGAACACTCCCAAACTCATTCTATGAGGCCACCATCACCCTGATACCAAAACCAGACAAAGATACTACAAAAAAAAGAGAAAATTACAGACCAATATCACTGATGAATATAGATGCAAAAATCCTCAACAAAATACTAGCAAAGAGAATCCAACAACACATTAAAAGAAGTGTACACCATGTACACCAAGCAGGACTTAACCCAGTGATGCAAGGATTCTTCAGTATATGCAAATCAATCAATGTGATACACGATATTAACAAATTAAAGAATAAAAACCATATGATCATCTCAATAGATGCAGAAAAACCTTTTGACAAAATTCAACACCGATTTATGATAAAATACTCTCTAGAAAGTGGGCAATAGGTATCCTACCTCAACATAATAAAGGCCATTTATGAAAAACTCACAGCAAACATCATTCTCAATGGTGAAAAACTGAAAGCATTTCTTCTAAGATCAGGAGCAAGACAAGGATGTGCACTCTCGCCACTATTATTCAACATAGTTTTGGAAGTCGTAGCCACAGCAATCAGAGAAGAAAAAGAAATAAAAGGAATACAAATTGGGAAATAAGAAGTAAAACTGTCACTGTTTGCAGATGACATGACACTATACATAGAGAATCCTAAAGATACCACCAGAAAACTACTAGAGCTAAGCAATGTATTTGGTAAAGTAGCAGTATATAAAATTAATGCACAGAAATCTCTTGCATTCCTATACACTAATGATGAAAAACCTGAAAGAAAACTTAAGGAAACACTCCCGTTTACCATTGCAACAAAAAGAATAAAATACCTAGGAATAAACTGACCTAGGAGACGAAAGACCTGTATGAAGAAAACTATAAGACAGTGATGAAAGAAATTAAAGATGATACAAACAGATGGAGGGATATGCCATGTTCTTGGATTGGAACAATCAATGTTCTGAAAATGACAATACTACCCAAAGCAATCTACAGATTCAATGCAATCCCTATCAAATTACTAATGACATTTTTTACAGAACTAGAACAAAAAAATCTTAAAATTTCTGTGGTGGCACAAAAGACCCCAAATAGCCAAAGCAGTGTAGAGGGAAAAAAAATGGAGCCAGAGGAATCAGGTTCCCAGACTTCAGATGGTACTACAAAGCTACAGTAATCAAGACATTATGGTACTGGCACAAAAACAGAAACATAGATCAATAGAACACAATAGAAAACCCAGGTGTAAACCCATGCACCTAGGTCAACTAATCTATGACAAAGGACGGAAGGATATACAATGGAGAAAATACAGTCTCTTCAATAAGTGGGGACAACTACATGTAAAAGAATGAAAGTAGAACACTCCCTAACACCATACACAAAAATAAACTCAAAATGGATTAGAGACCTAAATGTAAGACTGGACACTATAAAACTCTTAGAGGAAAAATTAAGAAAAACACTCTTTGACATAAATCACAGCAAGATCTTTTTTGATCCTCCTCCTAGAGTAATGGAAATAAAAACAAAAATAAACAAATGGGACCTAATGAATCTTAAAAGCTTTTGCAAAGCAAAGGAAACTACAAATAAGATGAAAAGAGAACCCTCAGAATGGGAGAAAATATTTGCAAACGAATCAATGAACAGAGGATTAATCTCCAAAATATATAAACAGCTCATGCAGCTCAATATTAAAAAAAAAAAAACAAAAAACAGCCCAATCCAAAAATGGGCAGAAGACCTAAATAGACATTTCTCCAAAGAGGACATACAGATGGCCAAGAGGCACATGAGAAGCTGCTAAACGTCACTAATTATTAGAGAAATGCAAATCAAAACTACAATGAGGTATCACCTCACACCAGTTAGAATAGGCATAATCACGAAATCTACAAACAACAAATGCTGGAGAGGGTGTGGAGAAAAGGGAACACTCTTGCACTGTTGGTGGGAATGTAAATTGATACAGTCACTATGGAGAACAGTATGGAGATTCCTTAAAAAACTAAAAATAGAACTACCATATGACCCAGTAATCCCACTACTGGGCATGTACCCAGAGAAAACCATAATTCAAAAAGACACATGTACTCAATGTTCATTGCAGCACTATTTACAATAGACAGGACATGGAAGCAACCTAAACGCCCATTGACAGTTGAATGGATAAAGAAGATGTGGTTCATATGTACAATGGAATATTACTCAGCCATAAAATGGAATGAAATTTGGTCATTTGTAGAGATGTGGATGGATCTAGAGTCTGTCATACAGAGTGAAGTAAGCCAGAAAGAGCAAAACAACTGTCGTATATTAACGCATATATGTGGAACCTAGAAAAAAGGTACAGATGAACCTGTTTGCAGGGCAGAAATAGAGACACAGATGTAGAGAACAAACATATGGACACCAAGTGGGGAATGTGGCTGGGGTGGTGGTGGTGGTGGGATGAATTTGGAGATTGGGATTGACACGTATACACTAATATGTATAAAGTGGATAACTAATAAGAACCTGCTATATAAAAATATAATAAATTATATTCAAAAAAAATATATCCATGCATCTGAGAAACATATGTAAACATGCTCAACCACACTAGTCACTCACAGAAATGCAAGTTAAAATCAGCTAAATATATCCATCCAGAAGTTTACAAATGTATAGTTACATACCAAGTGTGAGGGTGTGGAAAAATGAGAAAATTTGTCACTGTTGGTGGGAGTTTAAATGGATACATCTACTTTGAAAAACTGTTTTGCGGCATCTACTAAAGTTGAATATGCACAGATACTCTTTGGGTCACTCTTAGGCACACTTCCTAAGGAAATGCATGCACATATCTACAAGAAATTCTCTACAGGAATTGTAATAGCAGCAAGCTGGAAAGAACTCTAGTGGAACAAAGATACCTCCAACACCTCTGGACAGAGATGTCCTTTTTTTACCTACTTCTGTCCAAACAGAGCAGAACCTTAAATGCTACATCAAGCTCTGAAGGCTTCTTCCCAAGACCTGCTTCCATCTTTCTTAAGCTTCCTTGCTATTACAGGAAACTTAAAGTCTTCTTCTTTGAATATCTCATCAAAATTTAGTGAAATATACTTTGAGTGCTGTCATCTCCTTAAAATCCTCTTTATTTATAAGTAAAGCTTTATTCTACATGGCAATGCTCAAAGAAAATCTCACAGAGGGAGCTGCTTCAATGGATACTCTGTAGCAGAAACAAATATGTTTTCTTAGCCATTTCTTGAGGAGGTACCTAGTTTATTGTTCACTATGCTGTCAACTTTAAAAATGCACAACGTGAGAGTGGTGAATCAAGTATTATTTGGGGAAAAATGAGGACAATAGCCCAGGCGACAGCATTTCAGATAGCTATGAGAAACTGCTCCAAAGAGGTGGGGAGAATGTCAGTATATATGTGTTTTTGGTGTATGGGGAGTACATACAATCAAGCACATATTTTTTGCAGAAGGTTTCTTCTAGTCATGAGAGCAGTCAACACCATGAAGGATTTTAGTGGTTTTCTAGATATGAGGAGATACAGGGCTCATAAATCTGTTCCTGAAAATATCTAACTATCTGAATATCTGTTCTGACAGTTTTTCCCAGAGCACAGAGTGCCTCATTTCTGCTCTCTACCCTGAACTCCTTTCAGGGGGTATTTAAAATCAGCAGCTGCAGCAGCACATGATTTAATCCTTGTAGAGGTAGATGGCAAGTGACAATTTGTCGTTGACAATGTCATTAAAGAGAACCCTGGAAGCACAGCCTACCAGTCTTCCCAACATCTATACATGGAGAAAATGCATGAGCTCTAAATCACTTTATGTAAATTTAAGTTACAAGAGAAAGGTAACAGATAACCATTATAAATGTACTCTTAAGATTAAGAATATAATTCAGAGCTTCTCTGGTGGTGCAGTGGTTAAGAATATGCCTGCCAATGCAGCGGACACAGGTTCGAGCCCTGGTCTGGGAAGATCCCACATGTCGCAGAGCAACTAAGCCTATGTGCCACAACTACTTGGCCTGTGCTCTATAGCCTGTGAGCCACAACTACTGAGCCCGCATGCTGCAACTACTGAAGCCTGCATGCCTAGAGTCCATGCTCTGCAACAAGAGAAGCCACCACAATGAGAAACCCACACACCACAACGAAGAGTAACCCCTGCTCGCCACAACTAGAGAAAGTCACGCACAGCAACAAAGAACCAAAGCGGCCAAAAGTAAATAAATAAAAAATAAAATAAGATTAAGAATATATTAGAACATTGTTTAATGAAAACAATTAGTAAAAGGAATTTACTAATTCCTTGAGTTAATTTCATGCTCATAAATTACACCTTTGTCTGTTGGAGTTCTTACCTACATGAATGGGATCGTGTACAAGAAATATCTTAAAAGCATTTATTTAGTAGCTGCAGATTATATGTTCCCAGTGAATACTTTTGGTTTTGTTCAAGAATGTTTATTTCTTTGCTCAGTCTTTTCATTTTCCATTGTCTGTGTATTATATTGTAGTTATGAAATAGTTAAGTTTAATCATTTATTCCTTCCACTATATAAGCAAGGGGTTGAAATTCTTGGTGGCATTAACAACACTGGCAGACAAATCAGAGTAGGCTTGTGTGTTCCTTGAATTGTAACAAGAAACATGATGGAGGGGAGGCAGAAAAGAAACACTAGGAAGATAGAAAGTAAAATCCTTTGAGTTTGGAACCATCATTTAAAATGTCAACTCATTTCATGTTATCTACCTGCAAATATTCAGTATTTGTTGATATTTTCATAACATTAGCCTCAGAGAACTAATTGCAGCATTAACTAATGTGGGTAGTAAACTGGGTATTTTCTTTCACTAGATTCCATCTGTGGCAGTGAATCAAAGGGAAAGTGAGCAGAGTATTGGGAATGGGGCAAAGAGGGCAAAGAATGTCACCTCTGCCCCGTGCCACAGTCAAATAAGAGAGGCATGGAAGCCCTGCAGGGCTCAGCACCGGTGAGTAAGACCACCTGTGATTGTCTCTGATGGCATCTGTGCCCAGGCTGGCTAACTGCCTTGACCCAGGTCACAGTGTGAATTACAGTCATGATTACAAGACACAATATCTAGCCTCACAATCAATAAGCTTTAAAAATTTGTATTTGTTTCCTTATCTTTTTTTTTTCTTTCTTTTCTTTTCCTTTTATTTCCTACTATATCACTCTAATATTAGTTCAACTGCTTTGGAAAAAAATGAGAAATTCAAGTAATAATTGCATATCTCCCAGGGTCTTTATCTGAAATTACTCTATTCTCCCTTACAATATACTACAGAGGGTTTAAAGTTTTACTTTTTAAAATTGCCTACTATTTTAGGATCATTTTTTATTTCTTCATTACCATTTTATTTATAGGTATTTAATTTTAAAAAACAGGTATTAGATAAAACTCAGCCTGTAGTTTTAATTGTTAAAATAATAATGATGAAATGATACCTCATTAACATCTTAAATATCATATAATTGAAATATTTGATTTTAGCTATCTACCCTGTGTATAAATAAAAATTTGTATTTAGAAGATTATTACTTCAACATTCTCCAATTTTCAACCCCCTTCTTAAAAATTGAAAAATCTCTGGTATAATACTATAGGATAAAAAAAAAAAATCAATCCTTCATGACTTTTAATAATCAATTTCCTGCAAAGAACAACAAAATAATGTCCCTTTACTGCTCTGCTTTCATGCTGGGCTGAGGTCACAGAATACCCGTAAATACGCCTGTAGTTGTAAAGCCATACTTTCAGCTTTTTCTTGGCTTCAGGATCTACTATGTTCTACAATTTTTTTTTTTTTTTGCCATAATCTAGCATCCCTGAGTTCCATCTTGAATCTAACTCTCTCAACTCATAATTGATAAGATGAGACATTTGGAGACCTGTCCAGAAAGCAGGGCTACTGCACAGCAAATGAGAAAGAACTTGATGTAGGGCTGAGATGAGGACCAGGCTATAGACGCTGTAACTGAGAGGGACCCTACAGGGCTTCCCAGGACAGACCCCTCCGCCATATCCTCTGCTTTAGCTCCTCTCTGAAGTACCTAGATAATAATATCTTTTGCACATTTCCTGAGTTGTCTTACAGATGCTAAAGCCACCACCAAATAAAAGATGTTAATTACTAGATGATCATGAGCACATAGCACCCAGGCCTACTGGGACCTGAGAATAGATAACGTTGACACCACTCTGTTACCTCACCATTAACCAATCAGAGAACTATGCATGAACTGATCACATACCCTGTGACCCCCCTTCCTCTGCTGGCATTTAAATGCTTTGCTGAAAGCCACTGGGAACTTTGACTATTTTGAACATTAGCTGCCTGGACTCCTTGCTCAGTGCCCCGCAATGAAAGCTGCACTTTCCTTCATCACAACCTCATGTCAATAGATTGGCTTTACTGCACTAGGGTGAGTGGACCCAAGTTAGGTTTGGTAACAGAGCAATGAAAGAGATGTATTTGTCCTCACTCTCTGAATTAACAGTCTTTTTGGCAGAGTCCAACAAGCCCATTGATGCCTTCCACACTATTGTACATTGGAATGGCTTCAAGCATTCACACAGCTGGAAGAGAAGGGTCTTTGGACTTTGAAGGACCTTACTTCTCTCAGTGAGTGGACGTTTACTGGATAGAATATTATTATTATTTACTAGCTTGCAGGGCTGTGGAACCTACCTCCCTGGGAAGAAGTCCCTTTCCACATTCCACAATTTGTAATTCAGTGTGCTCATTTGTGAAATGGACACAAAAATATGACCTGGTTAAGATGAATGTGTATTTTAACCTCCATAGTCTAAGATGGTCTTTGCTTGCTTTGTGGAGACCTGGTTGATTGTGTTGTCTGTGTAGGGAGTAGAAGGCTGGAAGGAGCTGGTTGGTTGCATGGCTGTGCATGCAGCAGCTGCAATGGAGAAGAAGTGTGCTGTGTACACCAGAAAGGCATTAAACACATCTTTTATTATAAGGAAGACAAAGTAACCAAGACCCAGAAAGATTAATTAAATTTATAATAGCCAAATAGCAAGGGAGGAACAGATTAGGATGCTGGCTTCCAACATTTCAACAATGAAATGGTATTTATTATTTATTATTTCATTATATATATATAATTTCATTACCAAAAGGACCTTTTGTCTCAGACAGGATTGGAATATTCCTTGGTACTTGTAGTGTTGGGCTACCCTTTCAAATCCTTGCATATACATGATACTTTTTCCTGGAATGCCCATTGCACCACATGGTAAATTGCTATGTTAAAACAAATACAGTTATATGGTAGACTCATAACAATCCCTGGAACATTTAAGATAAAACAAAGTGTTGAAAGATATTTTGCTCTTGGGAATGCCAGCTTAGATTTTAAAATTACTGTCTGCCTTTATTGACAGAAGGAAAAGAAAATATAATGAAAATTGTTGTTCTCACTCCTACATAACTGCACTGACTTGAGATGTATACTGAATTAAAGCCAGGAGTCAGATTCATGAACAGCCTGAGCTTAACTGAGATCCTGGCTCCCTTAGGCACACAGATATTCAGAAACTTTTAGGTTGCCTAGTGTGTTTCTTGCATCCTGGTTTTAAATACTCTTTTGGAGGAAAATGATTTTCTATTCAGCTCACCATACACCTTTCTCTTTCTTTTGTAGAAAAAAATGAACAAAATCTTCCTATAGTCTTTGTGATGTTTAATATGCATTATAATTTCTTTGAATATTCCCTTCTGTACTCTTTCTTTTGCCTTGTCTACTTAAACAAGTGTGAGCTATGATGCTGAATTCTAGCACTTTAAACTCTGTATGCACCAATATTTTATATCACTTTCAAGGTGTTTTCATCTATTTTTCTCAATTTTTCTTCTACTTGTTTGGTCATTTATCTGATCCATTCTTTCTCTCTCTGTTCCTCTGTCTCTGTCTCTGTCTCTCTCTCTCTCTCTCTCTCTCTCTCACACACACACACACACACACACCCTTCTCTCTCCTTTCTGTCTGAGCATTTCCACCCTATACTCATCTCGTTATTGTCTGAAGGAAAAGTCAATATATTTACAAGATGGTACTATGATTCAGAGTTAAGACTGTATTTTATGAGTTCCTGAGGCTTTATAGAGCAGAGATTTGGGCTACAGAAGGCCAAGATTAAAGGATTCTCTTGAAACCTGTTAATCACTTTCCAGGTATGGACACATAATTATTCTCATGTTACATGCTTCTGGTTCAGCTACTATGGGCAGATTATTGTATTTTTTGATACCACCTGTGTTGCTGGGTGAGGTGCATCTTCATATCGCCCTTGTAAAATACCTGTAATGGACAATATCAGCTTTGTAAAATTTTAATTTCCCTCATCCATTCTTCTACATAATTTTATAGAAATTTATTAAATCCTGACCCTAATATAGAGTTGGCATAGAAACTCCTCTTTCAGACTAATCCAGTAAAACAAAGCATTGCATCTTTTTATTCTTCCCTGTCATTTTGCTAATACAGAGATGTAGAAATCAGGAGAGACAAATTTGTCCAAAGACAAATTGGACTTAGGTCAAATAAGTGACCTTTTCTTTGTGGCAGCTGATTTACTTACCAAAGCAAAATCATCTCTGCTGTGACAAAACTGCATTGAGTTAGATAAGATGCCTTAAGTCTTTTATAAACGTCTGGTGTGTATTCTTTTCATTTCCCAATCTTTCCATCCCACAGACTGCTTAACAGATTGCATTGTGAAGCTCACGCTAAGTATTATATTTATTACATAGGAGGAGTGCAAAACCTTACAGGATTTCCATGTGGAAAAGAATACATATAATTCACCTACACAGTAGAATAAAAATGACATTTGCTTTTCAATAAAGCTTATTTTGTGCAAAAGCAAACACCATCAAAATGATACATTTCTTGAATTCCTCAAATTAGAATATAAAAGCAATATTTTCATTTGCAATTTTTATTGTTGTTATTCAGTTGCTAATCCTGAAAATGTTAATCTGGAAGGCAAGTAGAAAACCTCCTAATTTTTAACAGCCACTGGGATAATATAATTATATCTATAAATCTACAGTAAATATTTTGCTTAACCCTCCTCTCATGTAGACAAAACTCTGAATTTTGATGTTTAAATGCTTTAGATATAAAATGAGATATGCTCTGATTTATTTAAGAATGATATCTGCTTGGGTACACATACTCTCCCAGTTGATTTTGAGAAAATGCACCTCAATGAACATAGGAAATAAAAGGGAAATTTTTCTAAATCTGAGAGTAGACTGTTTTCCTTAGTGGCTTTGCTAAGAGGGGAGATACTCAGCAGTGATGGGATGATGCAGTTTCTCAGTTTACAAAACATGGCATTATTGATCCCAACTTTGTTTCTACTGACAGTCTCTGAGAGGGTGTTTTGTTTAGTTCTTTTGTCATGCTGCTGTAGGTTTTAATGGTAATTTCCCATTGACTAATCTCCTTCTTACTGACGCAGATTCAGGAAATGTTAATTTCTGGGAAGAAATTCTGACAACCTATCTGTTCATGGGTGTCAAAAATGGAAGAAACTCAAGAACGAAAATCCTATTGGCAACAAGAGCAAATGCTTTGCACCTCTCAATATTTCAGGAAATGCCACACTTGATTTTTTTTCCATCTAGTTTATTCAGATCCTTATTCAATTAACTGACTTTCTTAACTGATGACCTATAAATTAGCCTATTTCTCTTGACCAGATATGCTTAAGACCAAAACCTGAATCAGAAAAAGAAAAAAAAAAAAAAACTGGAAATATCATGTTTTAATTGGTTTTACATCATTTCCTTTGTCTCTTTTCATTCAGAAATACTGACCCCAGAACATACATGCGTATGATGGATGTTGCCTTTCTTTATGAAATAGCCCTTTTCACATGAAGCAAGGACTGTTGGATGACCAACAACAAAAAAAGCCTAAGAGTGATTCCAATTAATTTTGTCACTGATCTACTTTGTCACTATGTATTTAGCAAATGTGGATGAAACTCTCCAAAGGAAATAAATGTTGCCAGAAGGCTGGTGATCAGCAAACCTGGCTGCATTAATATTCTCTCCCATTTCTCATTTCAGAATGAACATGGAGGAGGGTGTGGGGAAACTTAATGCATAGAAAGCCGAAAGACATAGAGGAAATTGGTTCTGAAAATGTCATTAATCTTTCATTGTCTATATCTAGAAATAGGCAAAATCATCGCAAATCAACAAATCATATTTCTCTGCATTATGTGTTTTAGTAATCTTTTCTTCATTCAAGTAAAATTAATCAAATACTCATTATGTTCCAGACACAAGGATAAGTACACAAGATATACAGAAGCTAAAGATACAATTGTATTAGTTCCATACAAAAACAAAAAGTAATTTTGACTATGAAACTGTAAGCAAAAGCTTATTTTGTCTAGGGCAGCAATGGGAAAAGTGATGTGTCTGTACTTTAATTAGGCAACAGAAATCCATGAGATTGCCTTCACTTGGCTTTCAGCTGTTTATTTTGCATCAGGAAAATCCATAGACTCTGAAGAAGAGCTCAACCGTAATTAAAAGTGTTATTGAACTAAACACAATTACCAGTGTTTACCTCATTAAATAATACTGTTGGCACCAGAAGCAGAGTTCAAACTAGTTTTCTTTCCTGCATTCTTGTTAGACATGGTTTAAAAAATGTCTAATTCAATTTAGGAATGATCAGTCCCAAAATCAAATTTGGAAAAATTGCTGACTGGGGGATCAAGGGACCAGGACTGCATCACATGCCAAGTTCCTTTGAACCAGAAAAACTCCTACCTCAACACTGAAACATTGATGCTCTTTAATATTTTAATTTGGGGTTTTAGCTTCTGAAGCTTTATGTTTGCACTGTGATTAAAAACAAGGAGATTTGGGAATTCCCTGGCGGTCCAGTGGTTAGGACTCAATGCTTTCACTGCCAAGGGCCAGGGTTCAACCCCTGGCTGGGGGACCAAGATCCTACAAGCCACATGGCATGTGCAAAAAACAAAACACAAAAACAAAACAAGGAGATTTATCATTTATAGTAAAGTAAGGACAGTAATATAATGTCCTCATTTTGTGAATATAATTACAGGCTAATAATAACTTTATCAAAAGACAAATACCTGAATAAAACAAACATGGCACAAAAGATAGACTTCTAATTTTTTATCAAATAAAATAAAAATTTAAAGTAGTTAATATATTAGGTGTCACATATTTTGAATAAGAATAGGAAAGCAGTTAATAAGGCTAAAATAATCATGATCTGATTAAAGAACTTTTTGGATGAGTAGAGAAAAGCATAACACAGTCTGTATGTCTATAAGTTAAGTGCATTTTGTTAGGACATTTTCCATATACTTCTAAACACAGCATGATGGAATAAACTGCATAGGTTTATTTTTTATTCATTTAGATCATAAAAGGCCACTAATAATAACTGGAAAGCTGGTTCAAACCTAACAATTTACATGTCTGAAAATGAAGAAAGTGTAACTTCTCCTAGTCTCCTGAATTCTTTGATGACTGTCTTGACCAGACCACCTGCAGAGTCCTGCAGACATCTGCCTCTTTCTTTGAGGGCCTGCTTATATGCCTGTAATCCTGGCATGCCCAGCACCTTTTCACCATGTGCCAGGTAAACACCTCCTGATTTTTGATCTTTACAGATCAAAACTATCTCCCCTATAAAGATTATTTTCATCTCCTAAGTGGCAATCTTAGCGATTCCCTCCTTCAGATTTTGTCTTTTGACTTACTTTTAAAATTTTACCACTAGAAATTTACATCAATTATTATTATTATTTTTTTTTACATTTACATTTCTGTCTTTCACTAGATTGTGAGCCCTTGTGTTTTCTTTGTTCTTTGACACCTTATACTTTCTGGCATAGAGCTTTATAAGATTTTAGTGAATGAATGAATGAGGCTGCATTTGCCTAGACCTGTTAAATCATCATTCACTTATTAAATTCTAAGGTAAAATATCTCATGAGTGCCCATGCACATGCAACCTGGTTATTTAAATTAAGGAATGTCACTCAAAACTAGTAACTATTATGTTTCTGTCAGTCTTGTAGGTACTGGTAAAGTGGTAATGGAAAAAATGGATGATAATCCCTGTCCCTGTGGCCCTTACATGCAATGTAAACTCAAAAGTGAAATATAATGCTTACAATATATACGATTAATTTAATTGTAAATTAGAAAACTGCCTAGATCTTTTAGGAATATCAACTAAGTATTGGGAATTCCATTCATAATGAATTACACATTCATTTAAGGCTTATACCTGGGGTCACTTTCTATGAGTGTTTAATGTAAAAATGTGTGTTAGAAAGTTATTCCTCCACTGTGGGATTGTTTTATCTAAGTTAGGCTGGCTCAGGAATACAACTTTGCAGTCCTCTGAATCAAAACCTGATTTGTATATAGAAAGGGTTCATCACCTGACATAAGTCTCTATGGATTTCAAGGATATGAAATTCAGGGTTTGGATACTTCATGGATTTTCTAAGATTTTGCAAGCTGTTTTAATATCATTTGCATTATTCATAAGGCCTGAGCAGTTCTGCATGCATGACTATAATTTGCTCTATGTGCATTTAAATCATAATCTTGAATAACTTAGTCCAGAAATAAAAATGATTTGACTTCCCTAGTTCCCAAAAGAACCAGTATTCCTTCTGACACTTCATGCTTCTCTCTGCCTGTTGTTCATCTCACCATTTTCTTATTCTTTCAGTGTTAGTTACTGAGCATCTACCGTAGGGCTGCCCTGCGCTAATTGCCCCATCTGGTGAAAAATACCAAAGAGTTTGTAAGCAAAAGAAGAAGATATTGAGTTTACTATAGTAAGTGGAATATATATTGAGATAAGATCTCTGAGAGCATAAACAGAATTCTGATCAGTTTGGGGGATGTTTCGGGGGGGGGTTCATTAAGGAAGTTACATGAAATAAGATATGAAAGATGTATTGAAGAATAAAAATGGAGTCATTAGAAAAGAGGAAGAAACATAAATGACTTTTATTACAGGCAGAGAATACAGCTGGAACAAAGGGAAGACAAACATACATGTCAAGTTTAAGTGAAGGTATACTCAAGGCTAAACTGTATAGAACTTGAAGTCTGTTATGAATCTTTCTGACCTTTATACTTAAACAAATGGTAAACCATGAAACATTCTAAGAGGCTGGTGATATGTATGTTGCTTAAAGTTCACTCTGGCTTTGTGTAGATTAAAAGGGCAAAATGGACGTGAAGGAAACAGTTAAGACGCATGACACTATTTCAGGTTAGAGATATTGGTGGTTTGGAGTAAAATGGCATCATTCGATATGGAAGTAAGGAAAGAGAGTTAATAAAATGTAGTAGATAAAATCTAGAGCACTTTTTTAAATATAGGGACAGTGGGTACGGGAGTAAGGGGTCAAGAGTGACTGCCAGAGGTTTGCTTCACATGGCAGATGGATGATGTTACCATTCACCGAGAAAGGGACCTCTGCACAAGAGCCAGATTTGAGACGAAAACCATGGCTGTCTTTATAGACTATTCATTTTCAAAGTGGTGGATAAGCTATTAGAAATATGTGCCTGTGGAAAATAAAAATTTGACTGAAGGTACAAATTTTGTGTATATATATATATATATATATCTGTATATGTGTATGTATATATATACACCCATATATATCTATCAACATAGGAGGTGACACAAGCAACATACTATGAGTGCAGACTATGAATTTGGAGGTATTTTTTAGAAAACCCAGGTATCTCTACTTCAGTTGTTTTGGTGACTGTGAAAGTAACTATCCTTTTTTTCTTTTTTACCTTAAGGTTATGAGATGATATAACTGATGAAGTAGATGGATATCTGTCTGGCCTCATATGGTTCTATGGGGCATGATGCTTATGTTTATGTGGTTGTCAGTTTCCCTAGAGGGAACATCTTCAAAAGTAAACCTAGGGTTTAATCCCTTGGCTCATGTTCACTGCAGATATACTTGGCACATCCCCTGTAGTTTTGTCTGGAGTAACAGGAATTTCTTTTGATTCCACTTCACAGATCTTAGAAATGAACAAGTCTTACAGTACAGCAGGAATCTTCAGCTATCAGGGTTACCAAACATGATGTAACTTATGTTGACTGTTTCTGAATAAAATTCTAATAGATTTTGAATCTCATGAAGGTCTAAAGCAGTCTTTTATTACGATGAATCTGCATGAGAGAATCTTCATTTTCTAACAAAATTTTAATCAAAGCCAGGCAGAGGTGTGACTGAAATGGTCAGCTATACCATTTATATACCAAGGTGGTAGCACTCACTTTCCTTAAAACCCAGGAAGTAAAACATGTTTTCATGCACATAGTAGGCAAAATATATTTCAAGTTTTTGTTTTCTTTTTAACTACTGAAGAATGACTGAAGATGTTGTAAATAATCCAATAACATCATAAAAGGCATCAACATTATGTGAAGGAGGCAGAAAAAGATCCTATTATGTTTTATATATGGACCCCAAAAATATTATATCAATAGAATGAAATAAGGATTTTTTTTTTCAGGATTCTTAATAGTTTTCTCTCCAAGTTAGATTAATGTATTGACTTCTTCTTTTTCTTCTTCTCCTTCTCCCCCTCCCCCTCCTCCTCTCCCTCCCCTTCCCCCTCCCTCTTCCCTTCATCCCCTCCTCCTCTTTCTTCTTTTCTTCTTCTTCTTTTTTTTCTGCTTCTTTCTTCTTCTTCTTCTTCCAATTTACTACTGGATTGATATCTTAAACACCATCACTAAGACCATTAAATAAGTTAAAATGTTATGTTTAAATAATTCCTGTCCTTACTGAACAAATGTTTCATGAACTTTTCCCCAGATTTTTCCTTAGAACAATCCTGGTTCTTCCAAAGATGCAACAATTTTCATGGAATGTTTCTCAGCTGAGAGGTCAGGGACTTGGTCCTGTACTCAGAGCCTGTGTCCATACTGCAGATAAGTGTCCCTCATATTCCAGGTCATAACATTCCAATTGTTACCACTGCACCTCCAGACAGATGCTGGAATTGAATCTCCACATGGAAACTGTGAACATGTTACTCAGTCACTGAGAAATTGTCAGCAGTATCTTAAATAGTAATCCAACTGAAATGACATATTGACTGAGGAAATGCCTAAGTTAAAGTAAGTCCTTATTCTCACTGATTCTAAGTTAAAAGGATATTTTTCCAAGAACTTGAAAAAGAGGAAAAGATGATTTCCCTCCTGTGTTAACCTTCAAATTAAAGCAAAGTGGATTAGTGACCAAAAATTAATAAACACCCTGAAGGACTAAATGACTCAGAAGATACTATAAATTGAGTACTTTAAGAATTGAATCTATGAACCCATTTAAGGAAAGAATATACACATCAGAAATGTGGGAATTAGTAACCTTTCAATTTATGAGAAAACAAAAATGTAAAAATATATATTTGGCAGAGATTTTGTCCAGGGGAGAGAGAGCTTTGACTCTAAAATTCAAGTATTCCCCTTTTGAATGAGAAAAGGGAAAGAAAAGATATTGTCTTATCTAAATTGTTAGAACTGGTGACTCACATATTCCAATTCAAATTGTCTCATTACGGTAGTATAACATGCATGCATATTGTCACCTAGAGATCATTTGTCTCCCCATGCAAGGAGAGAATTCATTGTCACACAAGTTCAGCAGCTATTTCTCACTAAAAATTAATAAGTTGTCATTTAACTTAACCTGTATGTTAGCTACAGGGAGAGACTGGGCTGATCTTGACAATGTGAGCATTCTGGTTCTTTTGACAGGTACATTATTCACTGTGAATTAATAAAATAGCATCACGGGACAGACAGTTCTTTAATGGTCCACACTCAAATTGCTGACAAATGAAGGTCTCTGTTTTTCCAAGCCTGAGTTCAAAGTTTTAAAAACATAAAGAGTGTTTCCATGGCAGTCACTGAGGGAGCAGCTCTTGGCCTCCAAACTCTACAGGATAAACATTTAAAGCTCTCTTCCTACATTATAAAATGTTACATTATAAACATCACCACCTACTTTCTCTCAGACCTCACCACGTTTGAAATTTCCTCAGGCATGCAGGCACTCTGAAGGGTCTTAGCACAGTGGTGGACAATAATTAGCCCTAAATTAAATGCTGAAATAGGCCTACTTAACAAATATCAAAAGCAGATCCAAAAGGATCAAACCATTTCCAACTAATTCAACTGTGCTCCAAGAGAAAGCTCAGGAATATTTACAAAAAAACACATTGGAAAACAACACCAAAAAAAGTAAAGTTCATGATACTTGCCATCCGATCTAATATTACCAAGCATACAAAGGAGGAGAAACACATGACACATTGAAAAAAAGGGAGAAACCAATCAATAAAACTGACCCCAAGTTGACACAAATGTGAAATTGAATAAACAGAAAATTAAAACTGTTGGTATAAATGCATTGCTTGTGTTGAAATGTTAAAAGTAAATGCAGAAGATATTTTAAAGAAAAGTCCAGTAGCACTTTTACACAAAAAAACACTACAAACTCTGAGGTGAAAATTACACTGGGTAAGATTAATGGCAGGTGAAAATTACACTGGGTGAGATTGTCAGGTAACTTTGCAGAAGAGGGGAACAGAAAGTTGAAGACATATCATGAGAAACTATCCAAAATAAAGCAGAGAGAGAAAACTAAATTTAAACAAAATAAGATCTTCAGTGAACTGTGAGACAATTAAAAGGTGTGATAAATGGGAAATTTAGATCTCTTGGATGGGGGTGAGGGAATAAAAGATGTTTAAAGAAATCATGGAGGAAAACTTTCCAAATTTGATGAAAACTATAAACTCAGACATGAGAAGCTCTGCAAAACACAAACACAAGAAATATGAGTACAACTACACAAAAGCACATAATAAAAATGCTCAAAGTAATGAGAGAAAAATCTTAAAAGTAACGGGTAGGTGCACATTGCATACAGAGGAAAAAGATGTAGAAACAGTGCAAGTGAGTAACATCTGAAAAATACTAAGAAAAAACAACAACAAACTGTAAACCTAGAACTCAATATTCAAGACATATGCACCGTGCTGCAGGCTCGGACTCCGTGGAACCAGAGAGTTGGCACTGCATACAACACCTTTGTGGACTGTGTGCTCCTTGAGGACAAAGAAATCAAAGCAGAGCAAAGTGCCTGGAACATACCGTGTGGCTGACAGGGTCTTGGTGCTCCAGCCTGCTGTCAGAGCTGAGCCTCTGAGGTGGGTGAGCTGAGTTCAGGACATTGGACCACCAGAGACCTCTTTTCCCATGTAATATCAATTGGCGAGAGTTCTCCCATGGATCTCCATCACAACATTAAGACCCAGGTCCACCCAATGGCCAACAAACTCCAGTTCTGGGTGCCCCATGCCAAGCAACTAGGAAAACCGGAACACAAACCCACCTATTAGCAGAGATGCTGCCTAAAATCATAATAAGTTCACAGACACCCCAAAACACACCACTGGACATGGCCCTGCCCACTAGAAAGACAAGATCCAGCACCGCCCACCAGAAGAAAGGCACCAGTCCCTTCCAACAAGAAGCATACACAACCCACTGAACAAAACTTAGCCACTGGGGGCAGACACCAGAAACACGTGAACTCCGAATGTATAGCCTTAGAAAAGGAGACCCTAAACATAGTAAGTTAAGCAAATTGACAAGACAGAGAGACACACAGCAGATGAAGGAGCAAGGTAAAAACCCGCAAGACTAAACAAATAAAGAGGAAATAGGCAGTCTACCTGAAAAAGAACTCAGAGTAATGATAGTAAAGATGATCCAAAATCTTGGAAATAGAATGAAGAAAATGCAAGCAACGTTTAACAAGGACCTAGAAGAACTAAAGAGCAAACAAATGAAGGTGAATGACATAATAAATGAAATAAAAAATTCTCTAGAAGGAATCAATAGCAGAATAACTGAGACAGAAGAACGGATAAGTGACCTGGAAGATAAAATAGTGGAAATAACTACCACAGAGCAGAATAAAGAAAAAAGAATGAAAAGAACTGAGGACAGTCTCAGAGACCACTGGGGCAACACTAAATGTGCTAACAATTGAATTATAGGGGTCCCAGAAGAAGAAGAGAAAAAGAAAGGGTCTGAGGAAATATTTGAAGGGATTATAGCTGAAAAATTCCCTAACATGGGAAAGGAAATAGTCAATCAAGTCCAGGAAGGGCAGAGAGCCCCATACAGGATAAATCCAAGGAGAAACACACCAAGACACATATTAATCAAACTATCAAAAATTAAATACAAAGAAAACATATTAAAAGCAGCAAGGGAAAAGCAACTAATAACATACAAGGCAATCTCCATAAGGTTAACAGCTGATCTTGCAGCAGAAACTCTGCAAGCCAGAAGGGACTGGCAGGACATATTTAAGTGATGAAAGAGACAAACCTACAACCAATATTACTCTACCCAGCAAGGATCTCATTCAGATTCAATGGAGAAATTAAAAGGTTTACAGATAAGAAAAAGCTAAGGAAATCCAGCACCACCAAACCAACTTTACAACAAATGCTAAAGGAACTTCTCTAGGCAGGAAACACAAGAGAAGGAAAAGACTTATGATAAAAACAACCAAAAAATTAAGAAAATGGTAATAGGAACATACATATAGATAATTACCTTAAATGTAATTGAATTAAGGGCTCCAATAAAAAGACATAGAATGGCTGAAGGGATGCAAAAACAAGACCCGTATATATGCTATATAAAAGAGACCCACTTCAGACCTAGAGATACATACAGACTGAAAGTGAGGAGATGGAAAAACATATACTATGCAAATGGAAATCAAAAGAAAGCTGGAGTAGCAATACTCATATCAGAAAAGAAAAGACTTCAAAATAAAGACTATTACAAGAGACAAAGAAGGACAGTACATAATGATCAAGGGATCAAACCAAGGTGAAGCTATAACAATTATAATTATTTATGCACCCAACACAGGAGCACTTCATTACATAAGGCAAATGATAACAGCCATAAAAGGGGAAATTGACAGTAACACAATCATAGCAGGGGACTTTAACACCCCACTTTCACCAATGGACAGATAATCCAAAATGAAAATAAATACGGAAACACAAGCTTTAAATGTCACATTAAAGAAGATGGACTTAATTGATATGTATAGGACATGTCATCTAAAAACAACAGAATACAGTTTCTTCTCAATGCTCATGGAACATTCTCCAGAATAAACCATACCTTGCATGAAATATTAAGCCTTGGTAAACTTAAGAAAACTGAAATCATATCAACTATTTTTGCTGACCTCAATTCTATGAGACTAGATATCAATGACAAGAAAAAATGTGTAAAAAATACAAATACATGGAGGCTAAACAATACACTACTAAATAAAAAAGAGATCACTGAATAAATCAAAGAGGAAATCAAAAATTACCTAGAAAAAAATAACAGTGAAAACACGATGACCCAAAACCTATGGGATGCAGCAAAAGCAGTTCTAAGAGGGAAGTTTATAGCAATAAAATCCTACCTCAAGAAACAAGAAACATCTCAAATAAACAACCTAATATTACAGCTAAAGCAATTAGAGAAAAAAGAACAAAAAACCCCAAAGTTAGCAGAAGGAAAGAAATCATAAAGATCAGATCAGAAATAAATGAAAAAGAAATGAAAACAATGCAAAGATCAATAAAACTAAAAACTGTTTCTTTGAGCAGATAAACAAAATTGATAACTGTAAGCCAGACTCATCAAGAAAAAAAGGGAAAAGTCTCAAATCAACAGAATTAGAAATGAAAAAGAAGTAACAACTGACACTGCAGAAATACAAAGGATCATGAGTTGTTACTAACAAGCAACTATATGTCAGTAAAATGGACAACCTGGAAGAAATGGATAAGTTCTTAGAAAAGCACAACATTCCAAGACTGAACCAGGAAGAAATAGAAAATATAAACAGACCAATCACAAGCACTGAAATTGAGACTGTAATTATAAGCCTTCCAAAAAAAAAAGCCCAGGACCAGACGGCTTCACAGGCGAATTCTATGAAGCATTTAGAAAAGAGCTAACACCTGTCATTCTCAAACTCTTCAAAACTATAGCAAAGGGAGGAACACTCCCAAACTCATTCCACAGGTCACAATTACCCTGATACCAAAACCAGACAAAGATATCACAAAGAAAGAAAACTACAGTCCAATATCACTGAGGAACATAGGTGCAAAAATCCTCAACAAAGTACTATCAAACAGACTCTAACAGCACATTAAAAAGACTATACACCATGATCAAGTGGGGTTTATCCCAGGAATGCAAAGATTCTACAATATATGCAAATCAATCAATGTGATACACCATATTAACAACTTGAAGGAGAAAAACCATATGATACTCTCAATAGATGCAGAGAAAGCTTCCAACAAAATTCAACACCCTTTTCTGATAAAAACCCTTCAGAAAGTAGGCCTAGAGGGAACTTATCTCAACATAATAAAGGCCATATATGACAAACCCACAGCCAACATCCTTCTCAATGGTGAAAAACTGAAACCATTTCCTCTAAGATCAGGAAGAGCACAAGGTTGCCCACTCTCACCACTATCATTCAACATAGTTTTGGAACTCTTAGCCACAGCAATCAGAGAACAAAAAGAAATAAAATGTATCCAAATCAGAAAAGAAGAAGTAAAACTGTCACTATTTGCAGATGACATGATACTATACATAGAGAATCCTAAATGTGTCACCAGAAAACTACTAGAACTAATCAATTAATTTGGTAAACTAGCAGGATACAAAATTAATACACAGAAATCTCTTGCATTCCTATGCACTTATGACACAAAATCTGAAAGAGAAATTAAGGAAACACTCCCATTTACCATTGCAACAAAAATAATGAAATGCCCAGGAATAAACGTACTTAAGGAGACAAAAGATCTGTATGCAGAAAACTATAAGACACTGATGAAAGAAATTAAAAATGTTACAAAGAGATGGAGAGATATGCCATGTTCTTTGGTTGGAAGCATCCACATTGTGAAAATGACTCTACTACCGAAAACAATCTACAGATTAAGTGCAATCCCTATCAAACTACCAATGGCATTTTTCACAGAACTAGAACAATAATTCACAATTTGTATGGAAACACAGAAGACCCCAAATAGACAAAGCAATCTTGAGGAAGTAAAACGGAGCTGGAGGAAATCAGGCTCCTTGACTTCAGACTCTACTACAAAGCTACAGTAATCAAGACAGTATGGTACTGGCACAAAAACAGAAATTTAGATCAATGGAACAGGATAGAAAGCCCAGGGATAAAACCCCACATACAGGGCTTCCCTGGTGGTGCAGTGGTTGAGAGTCTGCCTGCCAATGCAGGGGACATGGATGTGCCCCAGTCCTGGAAGATCCCACATGTCATGGAGCAGCTAGGCCTGTGAGCCATGGCTGCTGAGCCTGTGCTCCGCCACGGGAGAGGTCACAACAGTGAGAGGCCCACGTACATATATATGGTCACCTTATCTTTGATAAAGCAGACAAGAATATACAATGGAGAAAAGACAGCCTCTTTAATAGTGGTGCTGGGAAAACTGGGCAGCTACATGTAAATGAATGAAATTAGAACACTCCCTAACACCATACACAAAAATAAATTCAAAATGGATTAAAGACCTAAATGTAAGGGCAGACACTATAAAATTCTTAGAGGAAAACATAGGCAGAACACTCTTGATATAAATCACAACATGATCCTTTTTTGACCTACATCCTAGAGAAATGGAAATAAAAACAAAAATAAACAAATGGGACCTAATGAAACTTAAAAGCTTCTGCACAGCAAAGGAAACCATAAACAAAACAAAAAGACAATCTTCAGAATGGAAGAAAATATTTGCAAACTAAGCAAATGACAAAGGATTAAACTCCAAAATATACAAGCAGCTCATGCAGCTCAGCATCAAAAAAAAAAAAAAAAAAAGACAACAATCCAAAAATAGGCAGATCTAAATAGACATTTCTCCAAAGAAGATATACAGATTACCAACAAACACATGAAAGGATGCTCAACATCATTAATCATTAGAGAAATGCAAATCAAAACTACAAGGAGGTATCACCTCATACTGGTCAGAATGGTCATCATCAAAAAATCTACAAACAGTAAATGCTGGAGAAGGTGTGGAAAAAAAAAGGAACCCTCTTGCACTGTTGTTGGGAATGTAAATTGATACAGCCACTATGGAGAACAGTACGGAGGTTCCTTAAAAAACTAAAAAGTAGAATTACCCTATGACCCAGCAATCCCACTACTGGGCATATACCCTGAGAAAACCATAATTTAAAAAGAGTCATGTACCCCAGTGTTCATTGCAGCACTATTTACAATAGCCAGGACGTGGAAGCAACCTAAATGCCCATCGACAGACGAATGGATAAAGACGATTGATACATATATACAGTGGAATATTACTCAGCCATAAAAAGAAATGAAATTGAGTTATTTGTAGTGAGGTGGATGGACCTCACTGTCTGTCATACAGAGTGAAGTAAGTCAGAAAGAGAAAAACAAATACCATATGAAACATATATATATATATATAATCTAAAAAAGGAAATAGTTCTAAAGAACTTAAGGGAGGACAAGAATAAAGACCCAGACATAATGTATGTACTTGAGGACACAGGGAGGGTGAAGGATAAGCTGGGACGAAGTGAGAGAATAGAGTTGACATACATACACTACCAAATGTAAAATAGGTAGCTAGTGGGAAGCAGCTGCATAGCACAGGGAGATCTCTGTCCTTTGTGACTGTCTAGAGGATTGGGATAGGGAGGGTGGGAGGGAGATGCAAGAGGGAGAGGATATGGGGATATATGTATACATATAGATGATTCACTTTGTTATACAGCAGAAACTAACACAACGTTGTAAAGTAATTATACTCCAATAAAGACGTTAAAAAAAGTAAATTACAATATAATCTATGAATAAAGGCAGTTTTGCATCTTCAAACAACCATACAAGGCAATAACTTTCACAAATGAGATAAAGACTTTTAGATATAAAAAGCCACATCAGCCAAAATCTGTACATAGATGCTGAAATCCCTTATATAAAACAGGTTCATAGAGTCAGCCCTCCATATCTGTGGGTTCCACATTGCAGCTGATTGAATCCACTGAACCCACGGCTGTGGAGATCTGACTATTTAGCAGATGGAAATAGGCAGCTACACAAAAGAATGAGAATTAAGAAAAAATATCCAAATTGGAAAATAAATAATATTTTCCTTATAATTTAAACATTTTTAGATGAAATGGAAAACTTTATTTTTAAAGTACAACCAGTTAAATCTGACAAAAGAAATAAAATCTAAAGAGCCTTATATTAATTAAAGAAATGAATTCATTATCAAAAATCTATTGAGAACTCCAGGCCCAGATGTTTTCATGTTTGGCTTAAATCAAACATTTAAGGAAGAAGTCACAACCGTCTTCACAGGCATTTTCAGAAAATGATAGAAGGAATAATGAACAACCTTTTTCTTTTTTTTGAACTTTAGAATTTATTTATTTTTTTATACAGCAGGTTCTTATTAGTTATTGATTTTATACCTATTAGTGTCTATATGTCAATCCCAGTCTCCCAATTCATCACACCACCACGACCCCTGCCCCTTTCCCCACTTGGTGTCCATATGTTTGTTCTATAATTGATTGAAACAAAAACAAAGTATTGTACAGTTTGTAATACATGAAGAAGTAAATCAGATGGAAATACCATAAAGTATGAGTGGGGAAAAGTGGATATACAGTCCTGGAAGTTCTTATACTACATGTGAAGTGGATATATCACTTGGAGGTAAACAGCAAAGAATTTATTTAAAAAGTTAAATATAATTAGCCAATTAAAGAAATAAAATGTAATCATAAAATATGCTCAATTGGAAAAAGACATCAAAGAGAAAATAGGGGACAAAGAACAGATAAGAGAAATAAAAACTAGTAGAAAGATGATAGGTACACAAAATAATTTAATTAATCATATTAAATATCAATCATAACACTGCTCCAATTAAAAGGTAAATTAGATAAAGAGCAAGTTACAAATGTATCCTGCTTATAAGAGACACATGTTAAAGACATGAATGGTTTAGAAGTAAAAGCTTATGAAAAACGTCCTCAGTGCTATAGTATATTTTAAGAACATATTAAAAGAAAGTAGGACATGCATATTAGGATGACCATTATAAAAAATAATAAAAGAAAAATTGTTGGAAAAGATGTAGAGAAATTGTAACTTGTGCTTTGCTAGTGGTCGGGGATGTAAAATGGTTGGGCACCTGTGGAAAACAGTATGGTAATTTCTCAAAACATTAAGCATAGAATTATCATATGATCCAGCAATTCCACTTCTGCATATATATTCAAAAGAATTAAAAACAGGGACTTTAACACAATATTTAGCATAATAGTCAAAAAGATAGATGCAATTCAAGTGTCCATTGACAGACGAATGGTTATGAAAATGTGTTATGTACATAGAATATTATTCAATCCAGAAAAGAAGGAAAGTTTGACACATGCTACAGCATGGTTGAAACTTAAAGACATTATTCTTTTTTTTTTAATTTTGGTAAAATGCACTTACTCAAAATCTATATCATATTTGAGTCTGGTTATGATGCTTGTTTAGTTTCTTCAGACTGTGCTTTTCCTTGCCTTTGGCATGCCTTGTGATTTTTTTGTTAAAAGCCAGACAAGATGTATCAGGTAATAGGATATGTGGTAATTAGGATTTTAACATCAGGTTTTATGTAAATCTGGCTGAGAGATGTGCTATGTTTATGTTTGTTGCAGCTTTTGGAGCCCGAGGCTTAAATTTCCCCTAGTTTCATTTTTTTTTCTCTCTCTCTACTGTTGTCTTTGGGTTTTGTTAAGAACTCCTTCCTAAATTGGGTCTGAATCTTGTAGTTCTTTTAGCAAAAATCCACTGTTATCACACCGGAGCCCTTTTGATGTCATTGTAAGGTGCCTGAAGGGCTATAAGTTTCTATACAAATATGATTAAATCTCATTTTTTAAAGAAAAAAAATTTTTTTATACAGCACGTTCTTATTAGTTCTCTATTTTATACATATTAGTAGATACATGTCAATCCCAATCTCCCAACTCATCCCACCATCACCACCACCCCTGTCACTTTCCCCCCTTGATTTCCATATGTTTGCGCTCTATATCTGTGTCTCTATTTCTGCCCTGCAAACTGGTTCATCTGTATCATTTTTCTAGGTTCCACATATATGTGCTAATATACATTTGTTTTTCTCTTTCTGACTTACTTCACTCTGTATGACAGTCTCTAGATCCATCTACATCCCTACAAATGACCCAGTTTTGTTCTTTCTTATGGCTGAGTAATATTCCATTGTATATATGTACCAATCTTCTTTATGCATTCATCTGTCAATGGGCATTTAGATTGTTCCCATGACCTGGCTATTGTAAACAGTGCTGCAGTGAACATTGGGGTGCATGTGTTTTTTTGAATTATGGTTTTCTCTGGGTATATGCTCAGTAGGGGGATTGATGAGTCATATAGTAGTTCTATTTTTAGTTTTTTAAGGAATCTCCATACTGTTCTCCATAGTGGCTGTATCCATTTACATTCCCACCAACAGTGCAAGAGTGTTCCCTATTTTCCACACCCTCTACAGCATTTGTTGTTTGTAGATTTTCTGATGATACCCATTCTGACTGGTGTGAGGTGATACCTCCTTGTAGTTTTGATTTGCATTTCTCTAATAATTAGTGATTTTGAATAGCTTTTCGTGTGCTTCTTGACCATCAGTATGCCTTCTTTGGAGAAATGTCTATTTAGGTCTTCTGCCCATTTTTTGATTGGGCTGTTTGTTTTTTTAATATTGAGCTGCATGAGCTGTTTATGTATTTTGGAGATTAATCCTTTCTCTGTTGATTTGTTTGCAAATATTTTCTCCCATTCTGAGGGTTGTCTTTTGTCGTGTTTGTAGTTTCCTTTGCTTTGCAAAGGCTTTTAAGTTTCATTAGGTCTCATTTGTTTATTTTTGTTTTTATTTCCATTACTCTAGGATGTGGATCAAAAAAGATCTTGTTGTGATTTATGTCAAAGAGTGCTCTTCCTAGGTTTTCCTCTATGCGTTTTATAGTGTCTGGTCTTACATTTAGGTCTCTAATCCATTTTGAGTTTATTTTTGTGTATGGTGTTAGGGAGTGTTCTAATTTCATTCTTTTACATGTAACTGTCCAGTTTTCCCAGCACCACTTATTGAAGAGGCTGTCTTTTCTCCATTGTATATCCTTGCCTCCTTTGTCACAGAAACAGATGGAGAGATATACCATGTTCTTAGATTGGAAGAATCAATATTGTGAAAATGACTATACTACCCAAAGCAATCCACAGATTCAATGCAATCCCTATCAAATTACCAGTGGCATTTTTTACAGAACTAGAACAAAAAATCTTAAAATTTGTATGGAGACACAAAAGACCCCGAATAGCCAAAGCAATCTTGAGGGAAAAAAATGGAGTTGGAGGAATCAGACTCCTTGACTTCAGATTATAATACAAAGCTATAGTAATCAAGACAGTATGGTACTGGCACAAAAATAAAAATATAGATCAATGGAACAAGTTAAAAAGCACAGAGATAAACCCATGCACCTATGGTCAACTAATCTATGACAATGGAGGCAAGGGTATAAATCTCATTTTTAAATGGCCTCATTCCCTGGGGTCTGACCTTCAGAAGCTCTTCTTAGCCTTTCACCCCTTATGTGAGACAGGAAAGTATAGCACTAGAGTTGTCTCGTTCAGTTAACCAAGGTCAGATAAGACCCCAGGAGGCAGCAGTTTCCTTCGAGGACAGAATTTTGCCATAGAGAAAACTGCAAGTATTTCTAGTGATGACTTTTCCCCTTCCCTGATCAGAAGAGGAGGGGAATTTTCTCTCATCTTTACAATGAAATCCTGATGGTGATCCTATGGGGGTTAAAATCTATGGAAGTGTGCGTGCTTCTCCCTGGACCTTCCCACTGGACCCCCAGGAGTTTGTAATTCTCAAAGTGGTCCACACTCAGCCTCAGAAATTCATTGACAGTATCCCATTAGCGTTCTTACCAGTTGCTGGCTCCAACCTGTTTCTGCCCCTGATAAGCTGACCTCAGCTGCAATTCTCTATATTTACTTATATGTTAAGTTTTGTGGGTGATGGGTTTGCTCAGTGACCTCAATTCTGTGGCCAAGTTGTTGATTTTTTAGTTTTTTCAGCTTTTTTCTTGTAAGGATGCAAGTGACAGTTTTCAAACTCTTCACATGTCAGAGCTAAAAAGCCCCTCCTTCAATTAATTTCTATTGTGTAAACTAAGCATTACTCTTCTTGGCTGTGCATCTATCTTTCCTTTATGTACACCATGTTAAAACATAATTAGCTATCTCTGTACTTTTCTTTAAGTCAGAAAACCCTGGCTGTCACTCAAACCTTGGTGCTAATCAGGGTGTGTCCTTTGTTTCCTACTGTTCAGCTCTGCACCTCTATCATACCTCCTGCTACAAAGAGCCTATCTCCCTTGTTTATCCCCACCTCTAGAGATTAGCAAGCACTAAACCTCTTGATGATTATGATGTTCTTGTCACAGGCGCATTCTTTACCATTTTAGGGAGCAGCGTGTGTTCTCGGATCTCTCACAAAACACAGGTAACTGGGTTTTCCCATCTCATGTAACAAAACTATGGTAGCATGGCAACTTCCCTCAGACTTCTTTTGATTCTTTTCCTCTGCTACCTTTCCTGAAAGTTCTTACATTTCCACTTCACTTTATCACTCCATACATGATTCCTAGCCCTCCTAGCCTGTACTAGCAGCATCTTCTAGGACTCTGTAAAGGTGTAGAATACTCATCTTTGTTCTCCGTCTACTTTGATAAAATCTCCCTTGTTTAGATTCGTATTCCTCAGGCTTGTGGCATCATATTCAGGACCTAGTCACATATTTAACTGACTGCTGCTGGATTAAAAATCTTCCAACAAACAAAAGCCCAGGACCAGATGGCTTCACAGGCGAATTCTATCAAACATTTAGAGAAGAGCTAACACCTATCCTTCTCAAACTCTTCCATAATACAGCAGAGGGAGGAACACTGCCAAATTCATTCTACGAGGCCACCATCACCCTGATACCAAAACCAGGCAAGGATGTCACAAAGAAAGAAAACTCCAGGCCAATATCACTGATGAACATAGATGCAAAAATCCTCAACAAAATACTAGCAAACAGAATCCAACAGCACATTAAATGAATGATCAAGTGGGTTTTTTTGCAGTTTTCCTCCTGTAATTGATTTCCAGGTTCAAACCCTTATGGTCAGAAAAGATGCTTAATATGATTTCAACCTTCTTAAATTTATTGAAACTTGTTTTGTAGCCTAGTATTTGCTCTATCCTGGAGAATATTCCATGTACACTTGAGAAGAATGTGTATTCTGTAGCTATTAGATGGAATGTCCTGTGTATACTTGTTAGGTCCATTTAGTTTACAGTGTTATTCAGATCCACTAATTCCTTATTAATTTTCTTTCTGGATGATCTATCTATTAATTTAAGTGAGGTTTAAAAAACCCCTATTCTATTATTGTAATACAGTCAATATCTCCCTTTATGTCTGTTAATATTTGCTTTATATATTTAATTTATTTGCATAAATATTTGTAAAAGTTATATCTTCTTCTTGAATTGACACATTTATCATTATGCAATGCCTTTCTTTATCTTTGTTATAATCTTTTTTTGAAAGTCTATTTTGTCTGATATGGGTATTGCTACCCTAGCTTTCTTTTTATTTCCATTTGCATGGAATCTTTTCCCAACTATTCACTTTCAGTCTGTGTATGTCTATGGATCTGAAGTGAGTCTTTTAGGCAGCATACAGATAAGCTTTTTTTTTTTTTAATTCATTCAGCCACCCTACATCTTTTGATTGGAACATTTTTATCACTTACAATTAAAGTTATTTTGGATAGCTATGTACTTATTGCCACTTTGTTAATTGTGTTCTGGATGTCAAAGTAATTTATTATTAAAGTCTTATTCCAAACTTTAATGTTTTCCACTGTCCATAAGATACTTCAAGATCCTGCTCTTTCTGCTTTGACATCAAGACTTCTCTATTTAGTAATGATGCTCTAGTCACAGTGGTTTTCTTTTATTCTTGCATAAACCAAGACATCTGCCATCTCAGAATCTTAGCAATTAGTATGCCCTCTACCAGGAATCCTCTTGGTTTTATCATTCTCGTGCACATTATTAAGAAAATTTATCCTGTTTTTATGAAATCCCAGCATTAAAAGCAGTACCTGTGACATTTAAATATCTGTTAAATAAATAAATAAATGCAGGATCAGATGAATCACTCTTGAGAATAAATTACAATAGCAGGAGTCTGGTATAGAATTTGAGGAGACTATTTTCCAGTCAAATATTAAATATGTGACTCACTCATACCTGTGTTTCCATGAAAGAACGTGCAGGAAAATGAGTTAGTTGTGGAAGAGAGCATAAATGCTTCCATATGCCTATATAAGACTGATCACATGCAGATGGTATGTTTGAGTTTATAAAACATGAGTTGATTATAGTATCAGGTTTATATAGAGAACAATGTCCACTATTTAAATTTGATTCTCAATGATGAAACATCCCACTTAGGTGCACATTAGAATAAAAGTCTAATCTTAACAAAGGTACTATCCCCAAAAACATTAAATTTTATCAGCAATATACCTCCCTTTTTTATTTTCCTATTAGGCTGCTCTTCATGGGTTCTTGATGTCATTTTAAGTGACCTTTCTTCTAAACTTAAAATGTTACTCTCATCAATTATAAAATGGCCATAAGCTTATACAGAAATGTTTATTCTTAATGAACTAGTAGAACCATAAGAAAATTCATCTAGGAATCACACATTACCATAAGCAACAATTTACCATGCTGTAAATGAACCGGATCTGCCTGCATAAGAGGTGACAGATTAATATTAACTTCTCTCACATAAATAAAACCCTGGCACTGTCCAAAAATACTTAAAAACACAAAGCTGTTTTTCTGGAGAAATGACAAGGTTGGGAAAATTGATGTAGGAGCCATTTGCATGAAGGGCATAGGATTGAGTGGAATGACCAAGTCAGGAAGTTTAGAGAAGGAATGTAAAGGAAGGGTAGGAAAATTGGAAACCAGGTTTGAAGTGGCAGGATAACCTAACATCTTCTCTGGAACAGTATAAGAGTTTTAATCAAAGGTTTATGCAAAAGATGGGAAGTGAATCAGTGTCCCCACAAAAATAATAATGCTAACCAAGAACAAACAAGATAGATGAGTGGTCCATTCAGAAATGGAGTGGGTAAGACCTTACTCTGGGTCAAGGAATTTACTACCAAACAGAGCACAGAATTCAGCTATAATTTCATGCCACAAAAATATTCATTAAGTGCGGTAGAGATTTGAAAAAGGCCCCCATAGTATAACAGATTTGTAAAATACTTTAACTTCAAAATTCTACAGGGCTACCTTCCTTGTTCACATATCTGTATGGTTGCACCACATGTTGTTTGGTCCAGAATTCTAATTGACAATATACACCTTTTTTAATCTTTAAAATTGGAAGACCAAACACCAGTAAAGATGGTGTAAACCTTTTGACCCTTTCTACTCTATGCTTTTATTTGGGGTGAATAGAAATAAAGAGAAGAAAGAAGAATGAAAACTTCTAATAGATGCAAAACCTTTTGCTTTGTGATGATTCATGTTTATACAGACTTTGGAGAAACTATTATGTTACTGAGAAGGATAAACATACCTTAATTGATGTTTTAGAATTCAAATCAAAGACAGTCTTCAAAATATGGTCTACTTTTTCAAGTGTTACGTGAAATTTCAGGTAATAAGTGGCTGAAAAAAAGGCCTCTGGGCATAGCGATCAGAAAACATTGATGGAAGTATTTTCAGGAGTATGGTGAGTATGGAAGCCAGATTGCAAGGGTAATTGAATGAATGGATATTGAGTCTGGAAAATTAATGAAAATAAATTACTGCTTTCAAAAAATTGGAGAGTGCATATGTAGAGGTCTGCAGGGATGAGAATAAATTATTATAGAATTCTTTTTAAATGCATCTCTTTATAGTATAATGTAAGTTAGAAAGAGTAAACATTGAAGGTGGGTTTTTTGTTGGATTATAAAGTCCCAAAGAAAAGGAAAATCAGAAAATTTGGAATTTGCATTGTAGGTTGGGGGTTCTGTGTCTAGAAAGATGGTCAGCTGAGAAGAGAAGAAATGCAAGAATTTAGAAGGGATAGAATTAAGCATTGATCTACTCAAATAATATTCCCTGAAAGTCTGCTTTGTGTATAAATCTTGTCAAGGAATATTGAGCTATATAAACTTATACTTCCTACAGATTATGGTTTTATCACAATTTATCATCTGAGAAGTCAAAATAATAACAATTAGGTAGATGATAATACCAAACAACTATATTAATATAGCAGGCTCTGTTGATATAACATGAGAACTCAGACTCTCAAGTGTTTAATATGAAAGACAAATAAATCCTGGGCAATCCCTCTTTGTCACTATAGGTAAGAATACTGTTGCATTAAGGGACAAAAGGAGGAAGGATATACACAGCCTCTTAACAGCCTTGGCCTGAAAATGATATACTACACATCTGCTCAGTGTTCTGCAAGAGGCTAGGAAATATAAGAGGGCAAAAGACGATTCAGTGAGCACCCTGACACAACATCCATTTCCCAGAAGTGTATGTACATAAACCTGCACAATTATATAATATAAAATGTGTCTGTATATCTGTTTATAAATACATATGTATATATGTACTACACATATAAAAGTGTGTACCAATTGACTTCAACAGATATTAAGAATGTTATACATTTAAAGAAAGAATAACATATTAATGGAGAAACTTCTATTAAAGGCACCTTTGCTGGTCCTGGGGATACAGCAAGCACTAAAATGAAAGAAAAACCTCTTTTCCTAATAGAGCTTATGTTCATGTTATGTTTTCTAGGCTCATGGCATAGGGCCTTTAAGAAAGGGTGTGATTTGCAGGATCACAGATGGTCCTACTTAAATGGACACACAAAGCATAATATTCTAATAATAATCAAAGCTGATGATGAATTTGATAAAGTATGAGTGTGTCTGTGCTGTTATTTTGTTCTCCCTTCTATTTCACCATTACTTTTTAGTTTTGGTCACATAAGAATTTGAATTAAAAAAATGTTTCGTCTCTTTTAACTTATTGATTTTCTTAAAAGTGTTTCTCTATTTTTTTCCTGATAGATATAATGATACTTTTAATTAGGCTATTTAACTCAACATGCTATTTGTATATGATTAGATTCAATTTTATACACTCTGTAAAATGGATGTAAGGTTTATTTTATTGTTCTAGACATAGCAATACTTATTTAAAAATTAAAATGATTTTGAATGTTATTCAGTATACTTCTAAATGGTTATCTGAATCATTGTGTAACTGAATATTATAGTCCCACAACTGCTTCTACATTTTCATTGTACATCTTTAAAAGGTACTCTTCTCAAAATTACTGGCTATGGGCAAAAAAAAAAACAAAAAAAAACACCCAACTTCTTATAATGATGGGTACCTTGCACAACTCAAAATTTATTGTTGATAAATAAGTCTTTTCTCAGCCAAATAATGAGCTGCAATAAAGATAAAATGAGAATGTTGAAGAAAGAATAAAGGTGTTTATAATCTTTTTTTAACAGGAAGACATAAAGAATGCAATTTCGCTAAGCAACATGATTTCTCAGTATTATGTGTGAATATGATCATTATTTTTATCACTTCCACATCTTCACTCTTTAAAATTTTCTTTGATGTAGTCTTTTTTAAGGAGTTTATTTGTGTAGTGATAATCTGATAATTAATGCTTGATGACTAATGAAATGAATCGACCTGTCTGAATAGCAAATAAAAAAATTCACAACTAATTTAACCACTTCAGGGAACACCTGAGGGGAAAATGCAAAGGAGTTTTTATCACTCCTTTCCAAGTGGTCCTCAGAAAATCTCTGGTAAAGTGCACCAAACTATCCTTTTCATGAGGATGATGTAGTGATCAAATCAAAAACTGCTACAGCTATAAATTTTGGTCAACAAATTTTACCTTTTAGGTACAAATGAGCTGTCTTTAAGTAAAAACAAACCTATTGTGATACTTCAAGAACACTGTTTCTATTAAATGAGCCAAGTATCACTAGGAGCCCACTCCTGACATTTAAATTATGCTCTGCTTTCAAAATGAAGTATAGGGCTTCCTTGGTGGCGCAGTGGTTGAGAGTCCACCTGCTGATGCAGGGGACACGGGTTCGTGCCCCGGTCCGGGAAGATCCCACATGACGTGGAGCGGCTGGGCCCGTGAGCCATGGCCGCTGAACCTGCGCGTCCGGAGCCTGTGCTCTGCAACGGGAGAGGCCGCAACAGTGAGAGGCCCGCATACCACAAAAAAACAAAACAAAACAAAACAAAATGAAGTATGAAGATGTGTTACTTAAAGTCTTAGTAGAAATGCCAAGAAAACTATAATGCCCTAAAAGGTGCAGATCTACATAATAGGTTTGTAAATAATTGTGTGTGTGTGTGTGTGTGTGTGTGCACTTATTCCCTACTATGTCTTACAAGCATTTATTTATAAATGGTGTTATTCGGAGGTATACTGAAGTGTCTAAAGGTCTACATTAAAACAGCCTAAAGTACAAGAATGCATATTTAGACAAGTTCTACATATATAACATCTTTCAACCACTGAATATTGTTCAATTTGACAAATGCTGTATATTAGTGCTTCTCAAATCTGAGTGCACATGAGAAGGAAGGACACAAAGATTTGCTTCCAATAGGCTAAATTTTCACAGGAGTTGTTTTTGTACTGTTCATGAGCTGAGAATATTTTTTGGTTTTTGATTTTTGCATAATTTTAAAGTTTAAAGAAAAGTAGAACACATGACAGGGACATAGAGGCATTTGTGATCCCCAAAGTCTTAAATATTTATTATCTGAATGTTTACTGAAAAAAATCTCTGATCCCTGCTTCAACTAGGGAAAATGGTTTCCTATTACCTAAATATTATTTATAAAAGTCTTCGTCTAAAAAGCCCAGGAAAATGGCTAACACATATAACAATTAATCCAATACAGTTTAATAGACATTAATTCAGTGCAACAAATTAGTTTCAATTACTATTTGCAAGGTACACAGGTAACTTAGAAATTACAGTAAATACAAAGATGAACACATTACATTTACAGAGAATACCACTTAAAAAGAGAAATAAGACAAATGAATTGATAATAAGAAAATAAAAGGTAAAATGGAGGTGATAAAAATATTTAAATAGTCTTTGGTAAAAAGATGGTAGGAAAAAAGACTAATGAATATCTAGATATAAGAAAAGCCATATGGGATTGAGACATTACTTGAGATGGACTTGGTAAAAAGTATAATTTTAGTCTACTACAGATGAGGCAAAGAGAAGACATCCCTGCAGAAGAAATTTGGGTGAAAGTTGAAAAATGTGGGAAAGAGCAGTTAGGGCAATATGTACAGTAGAGTTCTGAAATAACGGATTAGTGCTATAGTGTACAATAGAGGTTGGCAAACTTTTTTGTAAAAGTACAGGTAGTAAATATTTTTGTCTCTGCAAGCCATGCTGTCTCTGTTCTAATGATTGAACTCTGTAGTTCTATCAGGTAGGTTGCCATAGACGTTATTAAATGAATAGGTGTCCTGTGTTTGAATGAAATTTTATTTACAAAAACAGGTGGTGATCTGGGTTATAGTTTTATGAACCCTCATGTAGTCAACCATAAAAAGACAATGAGATTAGTTGGGCAATAGGGATTTTTTTGAAAATTTCTGAACAGGACCATAGTACATTTTAGGGATACATGTCATCAGTAATCCTTACAATTGGGAATACAGAAACATAAATCTATGTTGTCTCACCTTGTTTGCACATAGAAGTTTATTAATAAACTATTTTAATCATAAAAGAGACAATGTGATACGATGTCAATATAATTGACAATTGTTAAGTTAAAGGACAGTACAGTGAGTGCTATCTGTGTTCAGAAACAAGAAAAAATTCTGTGATGGTTAATATTATGTGTCATCTTGGCTAGACTATGGTGCCCAGTTGTTTGGTCAAACACAAGTCTAGATGTTGCTATGAAGGTATTTTTTGCATGTGATTACCATGGAAATCAGATCTGCTTTGAGTAAAGCAGATTGCCTTCCATAATATGGGTGGACTTTATCCAATCAGTTGAAGGCTTTAAGAGCAAAACCCAATTTTTCCAAAGAACAAGTCTTTTTCTGAAGACTGCAACATAGATACCCTGTCATTTTCAAGCTCTGTGGAATCTGGACTCAAGGCTGCAATGTGAACCCTTCTCTGAATTTCCAGTCTGTCAGCTTGTCCTGTGATGTTCAGACTTGCCAGACACTGCACAATCCCATGAGACAAGTCTTTAACCTTTCTTTCTGTCTCTTTCAATAGGTAGATGATAGAGATAGATGGATGGATAGATATTAGTATAGGTAAAGGTATAGACATAAAGATATAGGTATGGGATATATATATAGGTATAGATATAGGTATATATATGTAGGTATAGATATAAGTAAAGGTAAAGACATAGATATAAATATGGTTATAGGGATATATATATATATATATATATATCTCCCTACATATATATGGACATATATAGGTATAACTATACATGTACATGTAAGTATAGATATAGAGGTAGGTATAGACATAGCTATAGATATAGGTATATGAGTTTTTGACAAGTGCTAAGATCTTTCAAGACCGAATGATAGTCTTTCCAAAAAATTGTGCTGCATAAACTGGATTGCCATATGCAAAGGAATGAAAGTCACCCCTTTGTCATACCATATACAAACATTAACTTGAAATTTATCAAAAATTTAAATATGAGAGGAAAAACAATAAAACTATTAGGAAAAAATCATAGAAGTAAATCTTTATGATTTTGGACTTAGCAACTGATTAGGTATGACACCAAACCCAAGACCAACAAAATAAAAAAAAAAAAAGATAATTTGACCTCATCAAAATTAAAAAGTTTTGTGCTCTAAAGAGCGCTATTGAGAAAGTGAAAAGATAGCCTACAGAATGAGAGATAAAAATTCCTAATCATATACCTGATAAAGGACTTGTTTTAAAGGACTTAGAATTTAAAAAGAACTAAAACAACTCAAAAATAAAAAGAAAATCCAATTTAAAAATGGGCAAAGAATCTGAATAATCATGTTTCCAAAGAAGATATACAAATGATGAATAAGCACATAAAGAAATACCCAAAATGATTAGTCATTAGGGAAATGCAAATCAAAATCACAAGAAGAAATCATTTCAAACCCACTAGGATGGCTAGAATCAAAAAGTCAGATAACAGGGAATATAGTCAATAAATTTAATGTCTTTGTATGATGGCAGATGACAACTAGACTTATCATGGTGATCATTTTGAAATATATAGCAATACGGAACAACTATGCTGTGTAGATGAAGTTTGAATTAGATGAAGTTTGTCAAAAGGTACAAAGCTCCTGTTATAAGATAGATAGGTGCTCTGAATGTCAGGAACAACACGATGACTCTGGTTAACTCTGCTGTATAATATACAGGAGAGTTGCTGAGAGAGTAAACCCTAAGAATTCTCATCCCAAGGAAATGTTCTTTTCTGTTTCTTTAATATTGTATCACATGAGAGGATGGATGTTCATTAATTCATCGTGATAATCACTTCATGATGTACGTAAGTCAAATCATGATGCTGCACACCTTACACTTATACTGTGCTCTATGTCAAATGTATCTCAATAAAACTGGAAGAAAAGTCAGATAATTACAGTGGATAGGAAGAAGGATCCTGGGAGAAAACCCCTGTTCACCTCCCAACAGCCCCAGTTTAAACAGTAGAGGTTTCTGCTACAAGGACCATAAACCAAATTTATGCAGCTACTGCTTGAGGTGGAAAGAAGGAGGAGAAATAACCACTAAGCACGTAATCAGAATCTGTGCCATTGCCCAGTGACTTGTAACCCCACCACTTGAATCCTGCACCTTCAGTGGAGACCTGATGTTGAACTGGGAATATTGGTGGGGAGAAGGTCAAGGAGGTCTGAACCTAGAGAAAGGGTGGAAAAGCCATCAGAAACATCCACACACAGAGGGGAAGATTCTAATTGAGATAAAATTATAAACTAAAATTTCAAAAGGTTATAAAAATTACATTGTGAAAAGTATGAAAATTCAACAAAGAATATATATTCTGAAGGAACTTCAGAAAAATACTTTAAAATTTAGGTATTGAAAATTCTCAGATGTGTCTACCAACCTTCTCTCCTTCTATGCAGAGGTCAAGCAGCAGCCACAGCCCTCTTGTCAGAGCAGTAACTCAAGACAAGGAATGCACCTCTACTGACCAGAAACACTGGATTTCTGCCAGCCCACAGCTGGAGGTTGCTACCACTCCCCCCACCCACAGCCTCCAGTGGGACTCCACTCTTCATTGGCTGCTACGTCATAGGGATCTCATTTGGAAGCTCTCCCTCCAGACATTCTGCCTTAGAAATGTGTCAGTTACAGAAGGATCATCACCAAATGTCACACATCCGTTTTCTCACACCTTCTCCCAAATCCTTCAAAAAGATGGATGGCCACAATAACAATCTGTGTCCAAAATCATGAAATAAGGGCCCGCTTCATCACTGCTTTATTTACATATCATGCAGTGTCTTCATTCCAGTGTCTGTGCAACCTCAAAATGCTTCCTATGAGATGAGAGTGAAAAGAATCCTCAAGGAGACAAAGCAAAGCCAAGAAATTATAAAAATAAATGTAAGAGGGTATGAGTCAAGAGACTCAGAGTCTGTCATACAGAGTGAAGTAAGTCAGAAAGAGAAAGACAAATACTGTATGCTAACACATATATATGGAATTTAAGAAAAAAAAATGTCATGAAGAACCTAAGGATACAGGATATTGAAAATGTTGATTTTTAAATTAAAAACCCATTAAGTGAATAATCTGAGGATGCCTAGACAAGCCTGTGAACCCAAAGGCCTGACCATCCTGCCAACCACACAGGGACAGGGAGCAGCCAGGAGTCTGCTGTCCTAGTTCCTTTATAAGAGGTACGTAATGTCCAGAAAGTGAACAGATGAAAGTGTAAGATGCAGGAGAATGTTTATACTTCGCCCTGTATTGTGAAAACACTCCTTCTTGTGTCTTGTCTGACCTTTTTAAAGGATGGGAGGGGACATGATTTTCACTTTTATAAGTATGAAAATAAAAAGTGTATGTGTATACCCTTACTCTCAGCCATCTTGGCAGTTTGAGGCAAAAGCAATAAAAAAGCAGGATGATGGTGGTCTGTCTGCCATGAGGGCACTGGGTAAAATTGATTTCCTAGTTTTGCGCAAATGTTTCAGATATTTGAGACCTCAGATATCAATAATAGAAATCTGAGGAGTTAAGCGGAGGTATATTAGTTATCATTTAATATAATTTGAATATAAAATAAAGGGTTTGTTTTGGAAAGCCTTTTGACAGATGTCTGTCTCATTGACTTCTGAAATGTTTCCCCCCTTTCCTATAAAAAGAATCTATTATCTAATTATGGGCTTGGCAAATATCAAATTTTTGCTGTTTGATCAACTCCCTTCCAAAGTATTTAATATTCTGGTGCACTAACCTACCTGATGGGTGTGGTGACCAAACACTAGAGTGTTCTTACCCAGCCCTGTGATCTCCACCCCTTGGTTTTACACCTCTATATCCTTCCTTCCTCCTGAGTATTAGAGGGACCTCCAGCTTACTTCTCATCGATAGAACACGGCAAAGGAATGAGATTTCACTTCCGTGATTATGTGACGTCCATACAAATCTGCCAGACAGCTGACTCACTAGAGAGCCTCTTTCCCTAGCTGACTTTGGAGAAATAAGTGGTTATGTTGGAAGGCCCACATGGCGATGAGCTGGTGTCCAGGAGCTGGGGGCAGCCTCCAGCTGACAACCAGCCCAAAAGTGTGCTCACAGTTTTACCACTGCCAGGAAATGAATTCCAGCAACAGACTGAGAGGGTATGGAGGGGTTGCCCCACCAAGAACCTCCACATGAGATGCAGCCTGGCTGACACATTGGCTGCAGCTTTGTGAAACCCTGCTAAGCTGTGCCCAGACTCCTGACACAGTACCATGTGATAAAAATGCATGCTGTTTTAAGCCAACAAGTGTGAGGGAATTCTTGTGTGGCCGTAGATAATTTACACAATAAGGTTGTGAAAGAACCTGGATCCTAACAGGCTCTTGAGTAAATGTGAAGTTTGCTTGTTTTGGGTAAAACATGTTTCTCCGATATGTCATTGATAATAATTTAATTCTTGCCTTTTCTTCTTTTTTTTTTTATGTGTGTTTCATTATTTTTAAAATGTGGTGTGCTCTGAAGAGATGCTCTAAAATCCAAAGGAATTGTTCAATTTTCCCTTATGGAAGAAAACTTCTAGTGGCAAGATTTGAATAAAATGCACATATTAGTCAACTATGGAGTTATCGTTGGAATTTTTTAAATGTTGTAAATAGATCAATATTACACATATTGGGGTTTGGAGTTAGGATCACAACATATTACAGGTGAAAATAACACTGGTTACAGGGAAGCAGAGTTAAATGTAACAGTTTTGGCAGTACTCATGTGATTATTGTAAAGAGCTGCAGAATGTGGTCATGAAGAAATTTCTAATTGTCTTTCCTTTGTTGAACCAGTCATATTTAAATGTAGAAAGAGAGGTGAATATGTAAAATGTGACTTAAGCAATATTCATCATCTTTGAAGTGAGGAAGTTAGGAAGGTAGAATAAGCTCTTATCACGAGAGTAAACCCCTGATAGGGATGTTGTGTTTGGGACTTGGAACACCGGGTCACTGCCAAGACAGAGAGGTCAGACTCTGCTTCTTCCTTTGTTAAAGTTTATTTAAACTTTAACAATTAGATCATACTGTCCAAATACACATGCCATGGTAAATGAAAAACTTCAGAAGTAAGGCTACCACAGCTAATTAGCAAATGATTTAAAAAATTCTGAAGTTCACTGAGGCATCCTTGTTCTGGCTTCAGTGTACAATCAAATGTAATTGGGACAACATTGATTGTGCAAAGGGACGTGATTGAAAGAAAAAAGAGGGAAGATAGCTTAATTAGACTGAAATGGTAAGAAGAAAACTTAATGAGAAGGTCCCTAAAAAATTAATAAGCTTTGTTTCTATGAGTAACAAGCATGGAAATTTGCCCTAAATTGGATGTAAGTAGGAAAACTCTCCCCATGGTAAACTGTAAAGACAGGCTTAAGAATTTTAGAACAGAGGATTTCCATGTACCTGTCTATATCCAGATCATAGCTGTGCTCCAATTTCATACTGAAATTATTTCTTGACTCTATTCCCCCAAACTAACAGACTGTTTGTATAAGAGGCTTTTATTTAAATGGCTAACAGTAGGTGCTCGGTATAGTCATATTACAGTAAGTGCCTTACATGCAAACCTTCAAGTTCCGAGCTTTCAAAGATGTAAATGTTCCATCAACATCAGGTGTAAGTGAAATTGTGGTTTTCCCTCCATCTCCTGTTGCTGATGATCCTTCAGCTCTACCATCTCCCACCTCCTCTCATTCCTCCAGTCAGTAACTCTTCTTGCCTGTTCACTCGATGCCAAACCCTGGATGCCAGCTCTTGTACTGTACTACTGTAATTTTCAAGGTACTGTGCTGTAAGATTAAAAATGTTTTCTTTATTTTTGTGTTTGTTTTTTATGTATTATTTGCATGGAATTATTATGAACCTATTACAGTATAGTGCTATATAGCTGATTTTGTTAGTTTGGTACCTAGGCTAACTTTGTTGGACTTATGAACAAATTGGACCTAATGAATACACTCTCGGAATGGAACTCATTTGTATGTAGGGGACTTACTATATTTGGGTGAGTAGAGTATACTTTTTATAGAGCACATATACTTTATATAGAGTATACTTTGCAAGACACTTAAAAAATGTACATGGCAAATGTCAAAGCATGGGACTCCTTCACTCCACCATATGAGAATGTAAAAACATGATTAGACTCTAGGAGAACTGAACAAAATCACAGAAAAACATTGAGTTGGGGGAAGTAGGGTTTGTCTGTTTCATATTTTATGTCTTTTGCTAGTCAGATGGGCCATTCCAAAAGCTGGATAGGACATGGAGTCTCTTGTCATCAATCTGCCTAACAGGGTCTTATAAAGTCTGCAATGTATCGATGCAAAATTGCCAGGAATTTTTTTTCTTGTTCTGTTGGGACCAAGAATTCCTCTTTTCTCTCTTGCTAGAGAGGTGGTATTGTGTCCCCATAAAAAGATATGTTGAAATTCTAACCTTCATATCTTAGAATGTGACCTTATTTGTAAATGGGGTTGTTGCAGATATAATTACTTAAGTCAAGGTCATACTGCAGTGGTGTGGGCCCTAATCCCACATGAATGGTGGAACTTCTAAGAAGATGGCCATGTGAAGACACAGAGACCAAGGGAGAATGCCTTGTGATGACAGAGGCAGAGACCTGTGAGTGAAGTAATATCAAAGCTTGCTGGTGATACAGAAGCTAAGAGAAACGTCTGGGCCGTATTTTCCCCCACTGTCTTCCAGAGAGCTTGGACCTGCTGACACCTTGACTGTTTGTTTATAGTCTCTGAAACTGTGAGACAATTATTTTCCGCTGTTTTAAGTCACCCAGTTCATAGTACTTTGTTGTGGCAGCTCAAGGAAACTTATAAAAGGGATGTTCATTTTTTTCTGAATATTATGTTCCAATAACATCAGAGTTTATAAGGACTCTGTACTTTAGAAGCCATACAGGCCTATAATAATACTGACTATATACTAAATGGTTATAGGAGTAAGGCCACTCAATCATTTGAAATTAAGAAAACTTTACTTTGTTTTCCTTTCCAATATAGCCCTCCAATCTTTTTCATTCTGATAACATTATTGTTTTTAAACATTATTTTTCCAGAATGGCCCCAACCAATGAATGTGTGTGACTTGAAATTCATAATTATGGTGGGAAATCACATAACTTGTTGAACATCAAATAATGCTTTGTTGAGTTGTCTGGGCCAATGAGTATCTCTCATGACAAGAGAAACTTCATTAGGAAAGAGTCCATGTTCACTTTTATTTTTCCAAAGGATTAAATTACTTTAGTAATAATGTTATAAAAGAAATGATAATGTATAACATATAGTGGGTACTTAACTGTAAGATATTTTTGAGTGCTTTTTGTGACATATTATGAATACACTTAAAAACTTATGTTAGTATTATAAGGCAGGTTCTATTATACCATTTTAGAATTTCAGAAATTGAGGCACAGTGGGTTTAAGTAACTTGCTCAAAGTCACTGATCTTAAAAGCAGCAGACCTGGGAACTGATCCAGGTGCTATGACTCCAGAGCCTAGAGTTGCATCCATTACATTGTTCTCTGTAATGAAACTGCCTGTGTATCAGTACATGAGATACAATAGGTTTGCTTTCATTGCTTAACCCAAAGGCCTTAGACTCCTGTGCACAGCAGGTCCTATGAAATTATCCGGCTTTGCTTTGAGACGAGTGCCACCTTGTCTCCCTATACTGAGGTGGACAAAAAGTGAATAATTCTAATGCTGGGTCAAACGTGTTTAGTCAATTTAATTAAACCCACTATGCTTATTATTCGTGCTCCTGAAATGGCTGTGAGCTAAAAGGTTATGGAGACTCTATAATAGTCCTATCTTATTGGTTTAATAAAATGGTGCTCTTGCAGGAGTCAAAGCTGATCCTGTGACTCAACAAGAGTGATGTGCTATTTTAGTTTACAGGTCATGTTAATCTGGCACTACTGATATGGAAATCTCTCATCTTGCATCATCTAGGGTATGTTAATCTAAGAAGGGGAGAGGGTAGAATTGGATATTACTTGTAATGGCCAACAATATAAATACCAATTAAAAACAGATTTAATACTGTGAAGGATGGTTTCTGAGCTGTAAGTATAAAAACACTCATTCCTGGAAACTTAGCCCTTCATTTCCAAAATCAATGTCAATATTTGTCTGAATTTTATGGTTGCTGAGTCTGAAGGAAACATCTCCTGCTTTCATTTATCTTTCAAAAATGGAAGGAATGAAGTGTTTCTGTAACATAAAGAGAATTGCATACATATGTTCTCACTTGGGAGAAAAAAATCAAGGGGTGAAATTTTCAACCTGAGAAAACTCCACATAGAAGAATAAAAGCTCATCTATTTGACATGTGAAATATGAGGAACGTCTGGGAGTCCATGCATATAGAAGCTTAAAAAAATCCTACTTACATGAGATGTTTTATGTAAATTTAAAAAGGAAGGAAATTAAAATATGAGATCTTCTGTGGTATGTCTGTCTTACATCAACTGACATGAAGATTTTTGTCATGGGTGCCATGTTTTAATATCTCACTTGGGCCTGCCTCACAATGCATTCAGTGAGAAAAAAATATTACTGAATATAATACTGCCAGGGGGTCCTTCAATTACCTGCTGCTGTATATCACACCTCTTCAACATTTAGTGGCATAAAACAGCAAAGATTTATTGTTTTTGCAACCCAGTGATACTGACTGGGTTCAGCTGGGCAGTGCTTCCACACCATGTGCTAGTGCCAAAATCACCTGTATTTGCATTCAGCCAGGAGCTCAGGGAAGAGTGGAACTTCCAAGAAGACATTTCAAATCCAAGATTTGTCTATACATAGCCTCTCATTATTCACTAGTTGAACCCCAGTTTCTTTACAGGATGGCACCTGACCTCAAGAGGGGATGTTCTAAGAAAACAAGTCTCAGTTCACAGAAACCATTTGTCCTCTGCTTGTGTCACTCTTGTTAACAGCAACTTTGCCAAAGTAAGTCAGAGGGCCAAGCCCAGGGCCAAGGTGGGTAAGGACTAAGCAAGGGCATGAATATAGGGAAGTTTGGCTCCTTGGGGGGGTCACCAATGTAGTGGTCTACCCCAAGGGAGAAACAATGACCCATCACACACAGAGTTTGACAAGTGACTAACTTCTCTCAACTTCTCTTCCTTTGGAGGAGGAGGCTCCCTCCTTTCTGCTCAGACTTTTAAAATAGGTCAGGAAGGCAGATGTCACCACTAAGGAGTCATAAAGTGGTGTGAGTATCTGATTGTATCTTTTTTTAAAATCCATATTTTATTTGTATTTCCTTATTTTTTTAAGATTTTTTTTGATGTGGACCATTTTTAAAGCCTTTATTGAATTTGTTACAATAATGCTTCTGTTTTATGTTTTGGTTTTTTGACTGCGAGACATGTGGGATTTTAGCTCCCTGACCAGGAATCAAACCCCTCTGATTGTATCTTAACATAATTTTATATAGAAAATAAATGAACTATGTCAAAAATATTTCAACTAAAATGATGGCATTTTGAATCTTTCTGTATCAGACTTGAAAGAAAGAAAGAACGAAAGAAAGAAAGAAAGAAAGAAAGACAGAAAGAAAGAAAGAAAGAAAGAAAGAAAGAAAGAAAGAAAGAAAGCACAAAGAAAGGAAGGAAGGAAGGAAGGAAGGAAAGGGAGGTCTAATTAATTTGTAATTTTACAAGGAGACAGGGTGCTCATCTAATTTTGTCCATTTATCCCCTAATAATGTTTCCTCAAAGTTATCCATGTCCTAATCCCTGATCCCATTGATCTATTCCATTACATGGCAAAAGAGACTTTGCAGATGTTATTAAATTAAGGATTTTGCCATCAGAAGATTATCTTGGATTATAAGGTTGGCCTACTGTAATCACATAGTACATAGGAGGGCAAGGAAAGGCAGAAGAATCAGAGACAGATGTGTGGTGATGGAAGCAGAGGGTCCAGATGACACAATTGCTGGCTTTGAAGATGGAGGAAAGATACTGAACCAAAAATAATGCAGGTATCTCTGGAGCCCAGGAAAGGCAAGACTCTCCCCTTGAGGTTCCGGAAGGAACCAGCCCTGCGGACACCTTGACTTTGGTTGTGTGAAGCGCTTTTTGAACTTCTGGCTTCCAGAACTTTAAATAACAAATTTGTGTTGTTATAAGGCACTAAATATGGGGTAATTTGTTACAGCAGCGATAAGAAACTAATTCAATTCCCTTGGAACAATCAGTTTAATGATAATCTGGAGAGAGGTATTGATATTGAGCTGGAAACAGTACTGAGTTAAGTATCCAGCATGTGCCTCAAACAAATTAATTCATGGAAAATAAGAAGTTTAGAGATATAGAGGAGAGCTGGAGAACTCAGGCATCCTTCTCAGGAGAGTTCTTGCAGCAGGGGATTGAGAGAAAGACAGAGGCAATCTATGAAGGGATAAGGTGTGAGAAATTAAAAGTGCCTAACAACAAGACTCAGTTCAAATATATAGCCCAGAAAAACTACAGAGCGATAAGGATACAGAGAACATCCTATGAGACCAGGAACAATAGACACATAGCTGTGAAGCAATGATCATCTAGCCAAAGGTGGATTTCCCAATAGCAACAAGAAAAGTTCTTGGGAAATAATTTGGCGTGAAGCAAAAAGTAAACACAAAGGAAGAAATGGTATGAAAATATAGTTTAGTAGAGATTTTAATAAAATTATTTCATAATCCTAACCATTGAATTAAAACAGATACAAAGTTTTAAAATTATTAAGTTTATTATGTTAAAATAGAGGTGAATTAAAATTCATTTTATAAAAAATAGGAGGAATTAAGAGAAAAGACAAATCAAGCTGAGCTTGTCTTATTTATGAGAAACACAGATAATTCACATAACTGTGCGTATCTTTAGCCCTTAGGAAAATGTAAAATACATATGGAATTTTGTAAGTAGCATTTAAAATCATTTTTGCATATGATAATTTAATGATGGTCTAAGGCAACACTTTAGTTCCCTTTGGAGGGAAACAATACTGGGCTGTTGCCATAGGTCATAGCAAAATAGAATCCAAATGACCCAAATCCGTTTCATCCAGTAAATATTTACTAAATGCCACGTGTATGTCAGACACTTTATTGTAGTTGGAGATAGAGGAAAGAGTTGCCACCATGTGTCAGAGTTAGAAGGAGAAATAAATACACTAATATGATACATAATATCATGGTATGATGGGACAAGATAATAGATAATGCTATGTACCCTGAAGAAAAATGAAGCAGGTTTAAATGCTAGGGGATGCTTGAGTGTGTTACTTTGTACAGGGTATTCAGGAACATTCTGTCTGGGGGCGACATTTTAGCACATACCAAGATGAAGTGATAGGAAGAACATAGGGATGCTTCTGAGAAAATAAACATTACTAGGAGAAGAAATAGAATTGTGTGAGCCCTGAGGTGGAAGTAAACTTGCCAATTTCAGTAGAAGCCAGATCAGTGTGGAGGAGTGGAATTGAAATGTGAGCAAGCCCCCGTGTCCTTTTCTTTTGTAGTAAAAGGTTGACTCAAGAGTGAATGATGGGAAATGTAAAGATGTATCAATAGAAACAAAGAAGAGCTGTTGGGCTGGGGAACTGGTAACAATTAAGACTATAAATCTGCCACATCACGGAATCACTGAACCCCCAGTTTTTGGAAAGATACAGATAAAGGCCTGATACATATTCCTAAGCTGTTTTTACAGGAAGCACACCCTCACCAGATGGAGATGGCAGACCTTAAGCATATGGACCCTAGGCTGGTTAGAACCAGAAAGCTTGGAACTTCACCTTGATGCCAACCAATCCGAGAATTGTCCATGAGCTGATCACGCCCTGCTCCTTGAACACTGTAAGACTCCTCACTAACCCCTCCAGCGTGGGTCACGCAGTCTTGAGAGCATTAGCCCGCTGTGGCCCCCTTTGCCTGGAAAAGTAATAAAGCTACTCTTTTCTACTTCACCTAAAGCTCTGTATCCGCGTTTCTATTAGGCACTGGTGAACAGAGTCTGAGTTTTGGCAACAGTGTGAGAGAGGGGAAGTGTGGTGGGAGATGAGCTGGGGCTCTGGCTATGGCCCAGGTCCAATGGTTGGGCTCCCTTTGGGTTTTTTTTTACATTTTCATCTGTATGAGAAGGGGAAGGCACTGGAGGGTTTTGAGCAGGGCAGTGATGTGCCAGGGGGTTGTAAATATTTTACCCTGGAAAGCTATCACCTTGGATGACTCACAGAGTTCCTGTTTTTCTGGGGAGTCTCAGACGAGCCCCCCTCCTTCAAGACTCAGACTCTGTCTCCCATCACCGCCCAACCAGATAAATTCTAAACCCTATTACCTAGGTATCCCCAGAGGGCTTCTAAGACAACAATGGCTTTGCTAACAAAAAGCTCTCTAAGAATTATACTCTGAATGTGCCTCTGATTTCCGAAAAGTTTTCTTAATTTATGGAAAGCTCAACCATATATTTAAGAATCTACATGCAGAGTATAGATTCTTTTATCACAGAGTGTAGCAGTCATCTCAGTGCTGGATAGGCTGAGGGAAACCTGTAAAACAGATCCCTGTTTCCCTCATTCATGCAATGAAAGGAGTTCAGTCAAGAATATAAACTATTACTTCCATTTCACTCTTGCTGGGAACATTTTGTTAGACGTTATTTTATTTGCACAATTCTTTCCTACTTGACTATAATGAGAATGGTTCAATTTTCTCTTACAATGTAAATCATCTTTATCTTTGAATTTTTTTGCTTTTGCTTTGGATTGTCTCATAATTAATTTGTCCAACACTGTATTTACTGTATAAGTGAAAGCCATTGGACTAGAGAAGAGAGGCTATTGGTGAACAGGAAAGACAGCAGCCTCTATCCTCACTCCCCTTACAGTCTAAGGGCAGAAACGCACATGATCACAAGGTGATTAATTGTTGGATCCTGAGAGAGAGTTTGATGGACCTGCCCAGGCCAAGTTGTTCAGGAGGGCTGACCTGAGGAGGTGAGTGGTAAAGTGACAAAATGAAAAAAATAATTAAGGAATGTCAAATAAAATGGTGATGGTAGTTAGGGAAAAACAGGTTGGGATATTAGGAATTGAAACCAGGCTAGTGCATTGGTAGCAGAGAGATCTGTGGGTGTGGGGTAGAGACTTTGGATCTGGAGCATCTGCTGTAAAGGTAAGATAGAGTATGACATGGACAGAGTCATATGAACGTGTTGTCAGTGGAAAAACTTGTGTCTTAACATTTAAATAAATTGAACATTTTCCACTTTTCTAATCTGTTTTAAAAAACATAAAGAATTTTTATGTACACATTTTTATTTTTTAAAGCAACTTTCAACATTTTTATTTTTTAAAGTAACTTTCCACTTTTTCAACATAACAAGATGAATATTTACTTCTAAATTTTTGTAAAATACTCTATAATAGTGTATTTTATGAAAAAATGTGTATCATTATTCAGTCTTTCATTTCAATCCTCATATCTTTGTGAATTATCATTCCAGATAAAATAGTCACTGGGGAAAATGTGCCACATTAAAATAACCAGACTAGTATATATCAAAAGGGTTAAACCAAGATTTTACAAATGTAATCATATTCAGTGCTTTTATTTCCATTAAAAATGAGATTGTTAGGGGCTTCCCTGGTGGCACAGTGGTTGAGAGTCCGCCTGCTGATGCAGGGGACACGGGTTCATGCCCCGGTCTGGGAAGATCCCACATGCCGCAGAGCGACTGGGTCCGTGAGCCATGGCCGCTAAGCCTGCGCGTCCGGAGCCTGTGCTCTGTCCGCAATGGGAGAGGCCACAACAGTGAGAGGCCCGCGTACCGCCAAAAAAAATAAAAAATAAAAAGATTGTTAAAGTATTGCTTTAGTGTCGAGTGTTTATAACATTACTAAATTGTAAAATAAAATGAAATATGCTTTTGCTGTTAGAAATAGATTTTGTATGCTTTTTATAATTTACATAATACATCAGAGCAATGATTCATGCATATATATCTAACATATTTATGTGTATGTATGTATCTATACCAAGGAACAAGGAAATATAAGGTAGATGGATTTTACATGATTTAAATTATCGTGCATACAGATATGCTCAAAGGAACAGAATCCACTGAATTTGGGCAATGATGTTCTCTTGGGGAGTAACTGGAAATGAGTCTCTGCCTTTAATGGTGTAGAAACAGTGCCCAGTGTCCCTCTTCTGTGGCTGGACTCTCAGCAGTAGTGGAGGTCCCGATGTGCTGCACTTCACCTGGCCCTCTGCAGCACAAGGACTCTATTTTGCCCCCTAGCCATATGTTTCAGTATGTCTCTATCACTGTGGAAGCCAAACTCTGATATGCTTCATAAAGTTCTGGATGAACTTGCAGAATGTGAATTCAAAAATTAATGAACATGGATTAACACTCTCCCTGGTCAGTCTTTGTTTATGGGCTTAACACATTAGACCTCTGACCCTTTCAAACCATTTTCATTGCATTATTGTAAACCCCTGACCCAGAAAGGTGCAGTGCAATTGGATAATGCACCATAATAAATAACACCATTGTCCTAGCCATCATTTACCTAGTCTAAGTATGGGAAACTCTGGGGCTGTGTATAAATAGAAGCTTACCAAATTAAATGTCAGTCCAAATTGTATTCTGACATCAGATTGAAATATTGTATTTAAAGTGATTACAGAATACAGAAAAATGCCCTTTAACATTTAAAATTAATAATGTAACAAAATGAAATTAGGTAGAAAGTAGGCAAACTTTTTAAATAGGATGCTGATGTAATATCTTTTTTTCTTGGTTTCTAGGGACTGGGAAGAGGAGGAAAAAAATACACATAACTGCATAGAAAGAAAAATTGGAAAAAGACACATTTGAATCTAGACAATTATGCTGAAGTGAACAACAAACCGTCTTCATGTACAAGAATGAAATTGGTTGGTCACACAGGCCTTATGTAAACCTTGCAAAGAATGCTGAAGTCAGGACTATTTGGTTAGTTTTTATATGACTATTCCAGGAATTTCCATAAGTCCACAGTTTCATCCAGGACCTATTGGGATTTGTAGCTTATTTGAATTTCAACAAGTTAATTGTTCAAGTTCCCTGAGGATTTATTTATGCTTGTTCTTGTGGTGATGGTAATATAGAATGGGTTATGTAATCATAGTGATGGGTAAGAAAAAATGTCCAACTAAATAGGACTATCTAATGGAATGACTTATGTTAACATCCTCAGCTTTATTCTGTTCACCGTCGTTATCAAATCATAGATGGTATAGATGACATGCTTATCCAATTATAGGAGGCCCGACTGAAACGTACACCTTAAAATACCTAAACAAGGTGCAAGGGTATTTTTCACGCTGAGTAAGCTTTGATTTTTTTTTAACAGAATGCCCCTTGCTCCCTAGAAAAAGCACTACACAACCCTAAATATCATCCAAGTTTCATAAGCAGAAAAAAAAAGAGCTATATGAAAAGGACTCAGTGCAGCAGAAACCATCTGGGCAATTATTTGCCTGGCTAACTCCTTGATCTCACATTGAATTAATTGTACCATAGATTTCAGAGTAAGAGCGATAATTCATTTATCACAAGATGGCTTCTAAGTGAAAAGGTTGAAGAAGACAGTTAATGTTGTTAAGGCATATATTCAGTACCATAATCACATAAATTTATGTGAGTTCAATCATTATTAAAACCTTCTAATTAATTCTTATTCTTACTCAATAAAAATAATAATTTCTTATTCTTAGAAAATGTTTGTTTCTATGTTTGCATTGCTTTATGTTATTGACATAATGGGCCATCTAATTTGGTACCCTGAGAGCATGATTTCTAAATTTCACATTTGTACTGTTGTTAAATTTTGGTTGTTTTTAAAATAAGAATTTCTAACTGGAAGCATCAAACACTTGAAGAAAAAGGTTGTGAATAAGACTGCTTGTTTCCCTCCATATTCCTCTTCATGTATAAAGTACTCTATACGTGACTGTTCAGTTCTGAACTACCTATTTTAAGATGCTGCAGAGAAAATGAAAATTTCATTTTACCCTTCATAAGAAGTTATCAAATTTTTCCAAAACTTGGCTGAATATCAAAACATATAGTATTTCCTTTAGTCACAACTAAATAATTGTTTTCTAAGTTTTTGTTGTAAAAGAGAACATCAAACTTGCTAACATTTTTTTTTCTTCCATGTGGCTTGCTGTAAAAGAAGGGTGCTAGTTTTCTGCTCGTAAAACAAGTCACTGCTAAGTCAGTTGGGGGGGGGGGGGTAAGGGCAGTTATTTAACAGTGTCTGTAGGTCCCAGGTCCAGGCACAGGGTGTTTAGACTCTCCACAGGGTTTTAAAGTTTGAGACCAAGGTGCCTGCAGGCTGTGTTATCTGGAGCATGACGTGCTCTTGCTGGCTCATTCAGGTTGCTGGAAGAATTCAATTCCTTGCAATTGTAGAATTGAGATCCTTGCTTTCTTGCTGGCTGTTGGCTGTGGCTGTTTTTTTTTTTAGAGGCTAAACAGGTTCTAGACAAATGGCCTTCTTACAAAGTCGCAGCTCACCTCTTGAAAGCAAGCAGGAAAGTGTGACCCTAGTCTCCTAAAATGGAGTCATATAATAGAACAGGAGCAACTATCCCATCATCTCTGTCTTGCTGTGTAACCTTGTCAAAGGGTGCTGTCCTATCATGTCTGCAGTTCTTGACACACTCAAAGGGAGGGGCAGATACACTGGTGGACTAGGATCTTGGCGGACATTTAAGAAATCTGCCTACCGCGAGATTTTGTTTGAAAACTCCCATTCTCTATGGAAATTTAGAGACTCTATTTTCCAGTTTTTTCACATGTTTATTCATTCCTTTAGTAAAGACTTAAGGTTGCCTCTTATGCTGCAGTGCAATTCCGACCCTAACTACCAAGAGACACATAGGGCAAAATTTGGGAGGGTATCAAACTCAGACCTTTTGAATCCTGTCCCCATAAGGACACTCTGATGGGGGTCCCCATCAGAACACTCACTCTTCTGGTATATGGATGTGTTCATCAACCTGTAAGCTCACACAAGCATCAATGTTTTTAAGTGGGGCTTCATTTTGCAGGCATGACCTAGTGAAACATTAGCCATGTGCTTGAACCCAATCTTTATCCCCTCCTTTCCCAGTTCGTTGGGCCAATGTCATGTGACTCAAAGCCCCAGTTCTCTAATCACAGGATTAGTCTTTATGGCATGAGAAGTTTCCATCTTTGAGTCATCTCCTTAGCATAAACTCAGGTATTTTCCAAGGATTTTCGATACATAACAAAGACACTCCTACAGCTTGGGAAAGTGGAGATTTTGGTGGAATATAGAGATGATCGGAACTCTGTAGACCTTCTTTAACAGATGTAGAAACCAAAGCCCAGTGGGGCCAAGCTACCAGCCTGATATCACATAGTGACAGGGTAATGACATAAATTTGTTATCTAACCCAGGGCATTTCTGAGAGTGAAAGGGGCTCTAGTAATAATTATGTTGGGACAACAGGTGTGGTGTCCTATGGTGTAAGAACAAACTCACAATTCTTTTTCCTTTTATGGGTTGGGGGAGGAGGAGGAACATGCAACAGCATAATTGAGATATAATTCACATACAATACAATTTACCCATTTATAGTGTAAAATTCTATGATTTTTAGTCAGTTCACAGAATCATCACAATCAGTTTTAGAACATTTTCATCACTCCTAGAAGAAACCTTGTAACCTTAGCAAGTATTCTCCTACTGTCTTTCCAATTTCTCTAGTCCCAGGCAACCACGATTCTCCTTTCTATATAGATTGACCTATTCTGGACATTTCATGTATATGAAATTATACAATACGTGGCCTTTTGTGACTAGCTTTTTTTCACTTACCATAGTGTTTTCTAAGATCATCCATATTGAACATGTATCAGTACTTCAGTTTTTGGTTTTTTTTATAGCTTAATAATGTTTCATTCTATGGATGTACCACCTTTGTTTATCCATTCATCATTTGCTGGATATTTGAGTTGTTTCTACTTTGGGGTATAGTGAAAGATCCTGCTATGAACATATTTGTGCACGGTTTGGTGTATACCTATGTTTGCTGTTAGGAATATACATATGAGTGGAATTGCTGGGTTCTATAGTAACTCTATGTTTAACTTTTGGGGGAAATTTAAATGTTCAGAATCTCCCTCCAAGAGTTCCCTGGGAAATATCAGATCACTTTTTTTTCTTTTCTTTTCTTTTCTCTTTTTATTTTTTATACAACAGCCTCTGGTGTGCCATTAACTGATCTAGGCTCTAAGACTATTATGGTAAACATGGTACACAGTGTTTTTTCCCTCACAAGGTAACATCTGATTAGAGAATAGCAAGAATTAAACAAGTCCTTTAAAAAGAAGTGTTATGAATGGAATAAAGAAAAAGATAAGCTATGAAAACACATATTAGGGGAAACCTTAACTCTTCAAGAGGACAGAGAAAGCTATCCTCGAGAAGTGAGATATAAACTAAGGTTAAAGAATAATAGAGTAATAAAGAACAAGGTCACATGGGAGTGTTTCAGTAAATAAATCACCATGTATAAAGCTTGCATGCAAGATAAAGCATAGAGAAAATGAAACAGCAGCACCTATTAAATACACAGTTTGAAGGTCAGAGTTGTTAGATGTAGCTTGGATAGTTAAGAAGGCAAAAAACAAAAAAACACCATGGAGAATTTTATGAGACAGTGAAGGAATTAATAGTTTAACACAGAAAATAGCATCTCACTGAAGGATTTTCAGTGATAGCCTGATCACCAATGTGGTCTTTGAAACCTCCTCTAGCTCCCAAGAGGAAACGGGGGTGAGGAGGAGAAGACATGAAGTTCATAAGTCTGTTCTAGCCCTGGTGAGAAATGGCATGGGCTGTTCTGTCTGTGGTTCTGGCAGCACAGGTAAAAAGAGGTGACTATACCAGAAAGGTATGTAAAAATAAATCTAATGGACAGTCATGATGAGTAAAATTAAAGATATGCAAGGAGAGGGAGGAAACCAGTATGACTCCCCTTTTCTGGTCTAAGAGCTAGGAGTGGATGGGGGACTGTTGCAGGAGACATTTAAGGACACAGAATATGAACTCAAGTTGGAAATGCTGAGTTGGGGTATTTTCTGAGTACCCATGTAACAATATTGGTAGAAACCTTGTTAAATCACAGGAGAAAAATGAGCAACATGAGATTGGGGTGAATCATCAGCATATACATGACTATGAAAGTCTCTGGAATTGAACTCATAAAGAAAGAATGAAAGAAGTGAATCTAAGAAAGAGTCCTAAAATATGCTAAAATAGAAGAGCAAAAAGAAGGAAAGCCCTCAAAGTTGATTCGGAAACAGTACCCAGAGAGGTAAGAGGAAACTCAGAGAGTGTGGTATCATGAAAGTGTTTAAGGATGTTTAAACCAAATATTTAGGTAAGATTAACTGAATCTATGAGATTGATTTGTTTGACTTGTGGACTCTATGCTGATACATTTAACTGAAAATTATTATTCTTGTCCTGGGGCAGGAAAATTGATGATAATAAAGAAGTATAAAAATCAATGGTCTAGGGGCTTCCCTGGTGGCACAGTGGTAGGGAGTCCACCTGCCGGTGTGGGGGACACAGTTTCGAGCCCTGGTCGGGGAAGATCCCACAAGCCGCGGAGCAACTAGGCCCATGCACCACAACTACTGAGCCTGTGCTCTGGAGCCCGTGAGCCACAACTACTGAAGCCTGTGTGCCACAGCTACTGAAGCCCATGCACCTAGAGCCTGTGCTCCACAGCAAGAGAGGCCACTGCAATAAGAAGCCCGTGTACAACAACGAAGAGTAGACCCCACTCTCAGCAACCAGAGAAAATCCGCATGCAGTAGCAAAGACCCAATGCAGCCAAAAACTAAATAAATGAATAAATAAAAAAAAATCAATGGTCTATTTTTGTTATTTGTTAATGAGAATGAAAAAGAGGCCAACAAGACAGATAATACATGCAGAAAGAATAGAAAACAAGAAAGGAAGGATGTTACTCCCACAAAGCTATTACTTATTGACTACATGGCTATATGACACCTACAGTTCATCTCTTCTTAATGATGTTTCAAACTCTGATAAGTAATGGGAAGATTTTTGAACCAGAAGTTGATATATGCACTAAAGAGCTATATGCATCTACTAATATCTGAAGAAAGCAAAGGGAAAATGATTTTCACATATAAAGTGAATAGAAGTGGGCTTAACTTGAGATAAACCTTGTCTGTGTTGAGGGACAGAACATAGCTAATTGCATGATGACCAGACTGTAGCCATGACATAAGTTGTTTCATCGTGAGCAGTACTAAATCTATGGCTAGCACAATTCCAAGAACTGGCCTCAAGAGGATGGAATTAACACTATTGCTTATAATAATCTACATCTTTGTGGGTATCAAAAAATTGTAGCTTGTTCTGCTTGTTTATGCAAACAGCCAACTACAACTATCAGCAAAGAGAAGCTACAAGTCAACATATTCCACCCTAAGAATACAGCACCCTATGTCAGCATGAATATACAGAAGACAGACCTTCGTCTATAATCCATAGAAATGGAATGATGCCCTGATAAGTGGGGATTTGTAAGCAGCTCTTGGTAGGAAGGAGCTCTCTGCCGGAGGCCCCTTTTGTCTTGTTAATAACCTTAAGCCAGGTGCCCCCATGCTCTATTCATCCCAGGCCCTACCTTAGCACACCTTTCAGATCTTTTGATCACACAATACCTTGCCTAATCTGTTGGTTCTTTCTGTAGATCAAAGTAGAAATGAAGAATACATAACAGATAGCCAGATCTCTTTGCTAGCTCTCCCTTCAATAATTTTGTGAACAAAGTGTGTGAACAAGATAGCATTTAAATAAAGATACAAAAAGTCAACCATCCTGCACACATTGGGGAATGACAATGACTCTGACCCCCCATCTCAATGATTAACTGAGATTACTTCCCTTTTTCTCTTTAAAAACTTTCATTTCTGAGCAGAATCTTGGGAGGTGATTTTTGGGGGACACTGAGTCTACCATTCCCCCCCCCCACAGATTGCTGGCATTCTGATTGAAAGCAACTTTCCGTTCTACCTCTCAATATTGCCCCTCTCAAATACTGAGTTTTGAGTGGTGAGCAGCCGGACCTGATTTGGTAACAGAATTATTATGTGCTTTTCCTCTTGCTCTCAGCTCTGTTTGCATTCATGTTTTAGCACCAGATAAAATGGATCTTTGTTAGTTATAGTATAATACACATATAGGCGTATTAACATCAAATGTGGGATAAAAACACAAATAATTGGATTTAGGAGAAAGAATCCAAGGGATAAGAATAGTAGAGAATTTCAGAAGACCACTACCCACTTAATATACAGAAGAAATGGATTCACAGTGCAAGAGATGTATCCAATGCCAAGGGCATGATATGGCCCTAAAGTACAAAATTTCTTTTAACTGATCTAGCTGCTTCTGAGAAAAAAAAAAAAAAGTATGTACTTGTACTATATAGAAAATGGGTCATTATTTGCTACAGAGTCCTCAGTAAGCAATAATGATTTCTTTTTTCTTAATTCATTGTATTGAAGTATAATTGATTTACAATGTTGTGTTAACTTCAGCTGTACAGCAAAGTGATTCAGTTATAAGTATATATACATTCTTTTTCATATTCTTCTCCATTATGGTTTATCACAGGATATTTAATATAGTTTCCTGTGCTATACAGTAAGACTTTGTGGTTTATCCATTCTATGTATAATATCAATAGTTTGCATCTGCTAATCCCAAACTCCCAATCCATCACTCCCTGACCTCCCTTTCCCCTTGGCAACCACAAGTCTGTCCTCTATGTCTGTGAGTCTGTTTCTGTTTCATAGATAAGATCATTTGTGTCATATTTTAGATTCCACATATAAGTGATATCATATGATATTTCCCCTTCTCTTTCTGACTTACTTAATTTAGTATGATAATCTCTAGGTCCACTGGAGTAGCTGGTGGGATTTTTCTTAGACTTTTGTTGTTAACATCTCTGGTCTACAGATGCTATTCTCAGTCTTCATCCCAGGTAAATGTTCTCCATACAATCTGCCTCTCCACCTGAGGTCTGTGTCTCTCTTGCCTGTGACTAGATTTTAATCTTGCCAAACAAAGCATGAAACCTGTCTCGCCACATCTGCACCTAACTCTTGACTTGTCCCCTAGTTTTCTAGACCACAGCCAACATACATTAACACAGGGTCATATCTGCCCCACTTCTAGACTTGTGTCTCAAAGCCAGGAATTGAGTTGCAAGAAGTCTCTGGAAGGTGTAAAATTTATTTTTATCCCTCTTGGAAAATATAAAGGTTGAGGCTGAGAAAAGGATCTGCTTGTTGATCATGTAATCACAGTTAACACAGATATCCGCGACTGAAACAGCTGTGCAAATTGTTAGAGCCACGTGCCATTAAATCCCATAGAGCATCTGTGCTCCTCTGTGCCACATACAGTGCATTTGTCATTTCTAATCTCACAATAATGCACAAAGAGAGGGAGGGATTATTAATCTCTTCCAACAGAAAAAGAAATTGATGGTGGTAGAGGTTTAGTACCTTCTCAAACTGAAGGGTGCTTGGATACCACTACTCCATGGCTCTCTTAGCCATTTAAGCAACTATGTTCACATGATTAATATCCTATGACAATTGGATAAACCAATAATGTTTTAACTAATATAAAGAGAACAGAAATGATATATTATTTCAAAATGATATTAGAGTTTATACTCTGTAACCTCCTATCGTGTTAGATTGCCCCAAAGAGAGTATATATAGGAAAGTAAACCTCCACAATGACTATTACCACTGGAAGAAAATCAGTAGCTGTGGTGTATGACCCTGTACTGAATGCCACAAGCCCATAGTCTTTTTCTTGCCATGTTTTATTTCTTAATAATTTGTAAAAATAATTTTCTTAGTCATTCTGTGCTTATATAATAAATATGCCTAGTGAAAGCAATTTGGCTATATGAACTTTCTTAAGGATATATATTAATCTCAATCATAAACTTTACTGGGTGTCATAATAATGTGTCTGACAACTCATTCTTATTGCTTCCCAGGTATTTTAATGAAAAAGCAGAAATGACAAATGATAATAGACAAAGAATTGAAGTTAAATGTGCCGTAAATTGTTACCAACATTGGGATTTTCCTCATAATTTAAAGAAAAACAATAATAAATATGATATATATGAAGATCTTATTCTTGCTCAATATCTTTGCTTTAGAATGTATTAATTTGAAAAATAAACCTCTAAATATACTCATAAATTATTCTGCCTTAAAAAGTGTCCTTGATCCAGTATGCCCTTTATAAATGATTCAGTATAGTGTTGATTACCTTAAAGGCAGCTGGAAAGATGAGGAAGTTCTCTTATCTCCATGGGACAGGATTTATAGCTCTGATGTCCTGAAACTGGCAGAGTGGCTTTCTTGAGGGATATAACAAATAAGATAGTGCCACTGGCATTTTTCCATGAGATGCATACAATTATAAAGTTATCCATCTCAAGATCCAGATTTTTGAGTTTTATGACCAATACAAAAAATGGAGAGTTTAAGGAAATACTGTACAGCTAATGTCTCATTTATTCTAGACAAGTCTCATTACTCTTAGTTTTTCCATTGATCTGATCAAAGGTACAAAACAACATTGTACTTTCATCAAATCCCTATTTACATGGTAAGCACCTTGGTAACTCCAGTGGCTTGTGTTCACCAAAGGAATTTCCTTGGACATTTTTTTGACCATCTGTGTGTAATATTCTAATTACATTATTTTATTTTTATTATATTTAAAGCTGCTTAATAGCTTATAGCTAACATTTGGAATGCATCTACATTTAACTTCAGCCAATTTGAAACACTAATAGAAATAGGAATTGAAATTTTCTGGAATATGTTCAAATCATGTAATTACCTTAGATTGGTCAAACAATTTTATTTATTTACTTATTTATTTATTTACTTATTTATGTTTATTTATAAAAATTGAAGTATAGTTGATTTACAATATTATATTCATTTCAGGTGTACAATACAGTGTTTAAAAATTTTTGTAGATTATCCTCCATTTAAAGTTATTACAAAATGATGCTTATATTCCTTGTGCTGTACAATATATTCTTGTAGGTTATCTATTTTATGCATAGTAGTTTGTATCACTAAATCTCATACCCCTATCTTGCCCCTCCCTCTTTCCCTATCCCCCCGGTACTTATTGTTTTCTATATCTGTGAGTTTGTTTCTGTTTATTTTGTATGCTCATTTGTTTTATTTTTAGATTTCACATGTAAGTAATAACATAAAGTATTCATCTTTCTCTGTCTGACATATTTCACTAATCATAATACTCTCTAGGTCCATCCATGTTGTTGCAAATGGCAGAATTTCATTATTTTTGTGGCTGAGTAATGTATATATATATATATATATGTATAAAATACAGAAGATATGGTGTATATATATATATATATATATATCTTTTTTATCTATTCATCAGCTGATGGACATGTAGGTTGCTTCCATATTCTGGCTATTGTAAATAATACTGCAATGAACATTGGGGTGCATGTAACTTTTCAAAGTAGTGTTTTTGTTTTCTTCAACTATATACCCAGGAGTGTAATTGCTGGATCATATTATAGTTCTATTTTTAGTTTTTTGAGGAACCTCCATGCTGTTTTCCATTGTGGCTGCACCTACTTATATTCGCACCAACAGTGCACAGTGTTCTGTTTTCTCCACATCCTTGCCAACATTTGAAAACATTTAAGCATATTTTATTATCTACATTTTCTACGCTTTGCTATATGTAACCAAAGCAATAGTATATACTACCTTCTATGAGGATGGGGGAAATCATTCTTATTTTACATTTTAAATGATTTCTGTTGAGCTTATGTGACTTTTTGTTTATTTATTTCTTAACTCATAGTTGATAATTCAGGCCATCTTTTATTATTTTTTATACTTTCAATGAAAGTTCTGGTACATTTCATGAAAGAAAAAAGCACTTCAATTTTGGTCAACGCAGAATAGAAGAAAATGAGCAAGAGAAGTTTGTTGATCATTAAAATAATGATGACCATTTTATTTGACCATTTGAAATGATAAAATAAATATTATCAAAAGAAAAATACATCTCGAAGAAGATCAGTTTTCCAGAGACTGTGTAATGTTATGGAGCTAAATAATATCTATAAATATTTTCATTTCTAATTGTGATTGAATGTACCTTGGACACAATTCAATCATTAAAACTACATACTATTAAAGTAATTTCTGAAAAATTATTTTCCCTCTACTATATTTTTACCTAAAGAATAATGCTTATGATATTTTTGTATTTCCAAACCTAAAAACTACTTATCATAATTCAGAACTCAAGAAATGTTTGTGAAATAATTATTTATTATAAAAATCAAGTGGAGTAATGTTAAGGATTGGTTCAAGAAAATCTGCTATTTTCAGGGTATTTGTACTTATTTATTTGTCTCCCTCCCTTCCTCCTTCTTTTTCTCTCTCTCTCCCTCTTACTTTCTTTTTTTTTCTCTCTCTCCCCCTTTTTCTTTCTTTCTTTCTTCTTTCTTTCTTTCTTTCTTTCTTTCTCTTTCTTTCTCTCTTTCTTTCTTTCTTCTTTCTTTCTTTCTTTCTTTCTTTCTTTCTTTCTTTCTTTCTTTCTTTCTTTCTTTCTTTCCTTCTTTCCTTTCTTCATCCTATTTACTTTAGTAATAATCACGCTGTATCTATGCTCCAACTTATAAACTATTACTTTGAAGAAGACATACATATCAACTTGCATATTTCTACCCTACTCCATCCCACAATTTTTTCTTATGTTGGAAAATAAGAGAACCAAAGAGAACCAAAATCATAACTAATATTTATTATTATATATAATACATATAATATTAAACACACACACTTACATATTTACAAATCGTATTGCAGGAATTGAGAGGAGGGAATCCTCACCAGCCAGAGACTGGGAACCAGCACCTACCATTTCCTCCTACATATAAATGGCAGGTTTCCTTGTATACCTGTCAAATCTACCTGTACAGTTTGTTCTCGGGTTAACAGTGAGGTGGGCCCTTGTGATACTACAAGGTGAAGATGAGACCCAATGATTCAGCAAGGGAAAGGAAAGTGGATATTGCCATTAGTTAGAAAACTTCACAAAGGCCATTGGGGAGGTTTAATGATGATATATATTTACAAGAAGTTCCAACATCTGTCTAGTAAAACTTGTAGGATCTGCAAAAGGATTACTGAATTTTCCTAGGAATTTGAAATATAGAATATCTTTACAGGAATATACAGTAAGTGTAGAGGAAGGTAAAAAATAAGAATGTCTTAGATGATTCAAATATTTCAATTTTAAGATTATGTGACATCTTTTTTTTTTAATTTTGTACTGAGAGGCTAATTTCCTTATCAACTTCTATATCAAATAAATAGTATCAACAATTTTGCATTTTATTCATTTGAGTGAGATATATATATATGTATATTCATATATATGTGTGTGTGTTGTTATTTTGAGCAGTTCTGTTATAAATATTCTATTATTATCTGTTACAAATGTGCAATAATATTTCTTAAATATTCAAGTAGGAACGGCATGTTGTTTTACATTGTCTCTGAATTTCAATTTCACTAGATAATGGCAAAAATTTATGTATAAATTCCACACTCTATCTCATACATAGTTTTAATAAACATTTTTATTTTTGCATTTTAATGAGGGCAAAGAGAATTACATTATGTGTTTATTTTCTTTGATTTCATTGAAAAAATGTTTTTATTTTTTTAATAAAAATATATAATTATATATATTTAAGGTCTACTGCATGATGTTCTGATATACATATACATGATGAAGTGATTGGTATAGTCAACCTAATTAATGCATCCTTCTTCTCATATAATTAACTTTTTTTTCCCTTTGTTTGTGTGACCTGAGGTTCATTTCCTTAGTAAATTTCCAGTATTATAATATAGCATTATTAACTTTAGTCACCATGCTGTACTATGATCTCTAGAACTTATCCATCCTACATGATTGCAGCTTTGTACCCATGGACCAACATCTGATTTCACTCACTTCCTCATTCCTGGTAACCTCCCTTCTACTCTCTGCTTCTATGCATTCTACTCTTTTAGTTCCACATATAAATGAAATCATGCAGTATGTTTCTTTCTGCATCTGACTTATTTCGCTTAGCATAGTGTCCTCTAGGTCCTTCTATGTTGATAGAAATTGCAGGATTTCCTTTTTAAAGCTGAATAACAATCTATGATGTCATACACATATAGCACAATTTTTTATTCACACAACCGTCAGTGGACGCTTAGGTTGCTTCCTTGTCTTGGTTATTGTGAAAAATACCTTTGGAATTTTGATAGAGATTGCATTGAATCTTTAGATAGCCTTGGGTAGTATGGATATTTTAACAATATTAATTCTTCAAATTTATGAATGTAGACCATCTTTCTATTTATTTTGTGTTCTTCAATTTCTTTTATCTGTGTTTCATAGTTTCAGTGTAGAGATCTTTCATCTTGGTTAAATTTATTCATAAGTACTTCATTCTACTTGATACTATTTTAAATAAAATTGTTTTCTTGATTTCCTTTTCAAATACATTATTGTTGGTGTAAAGAATTGCTACTCATTTATGTATAATGATTTTTAATTTTGTATCCTGAAGCTTTATTAAATTTTTTATTAGTTCTAACAGCTTTTTATTGGAATCTTTAGGATTTTCTATGTATAATATCATGGCATCTGGAAACAGAGGCAAATTTACTTCTTCCTTTCTGATTTGGATGCTTTCTCTGGCCTACTTTCTCTGGCTAAGACTTCTGGTACTATGTTGAATTAAGGTGTTAGGAGTGGTCATCCTTGTCTTGTTCCTAACCTTAGAGGAAAAGCTTTTAATTTTTCTCCACTGATTATGGTTTTAGATGTGGGCTTTTTATAAATGGTCTTTAGTGTGTTGAGGTAAGTTCTCTCTTTACCTATTTTTTAAGAAAAATATTTTTTTAATTGCCTTATGTGTGCATTGATAATAAGTGTTTATGCTTTAGGTAAAATAATAAATATTTGAGCTGATAATTTTAATAGGTAGATTTCATCTAATGAGCAAGAAGATATGATATCTACTATCTAGCAGTAAAGGCAAAGACTAGACTTAGATTTGCGCAAAAACTTTAGATTTGCGCCTCTTGCACCTCCTTCCCACACTCCCTATCCCACCTTTTTAAAGATCCAATCTCTAAATACAGTCACATATGAAGATACTGTTGATTAGGACTCCAACATATAAATTTGGGGGGGTGGGGCACAGTTCAACCTGTAACAGACACCAGAGTCCTTTAACTATCACAGTGGATAAAAATGTAATATCAAAAAGGAAAATAAAGTTTTGTTTTAAGAAAATCTCAATCAAGGATGCCTTCTGGATAAACCGTAGTGCAACATATTGTATCTAACATGATCTTTAAATAAAATAGGAGCCATATTACAAGTAAAAATGTGAAGGATATATTCAGATATGCTGTTCAACACACACACACACGCACACACACACACACACAAAAGGCAATTTTAATTAAATTGAATCAATACACAAAATGGCACAGAAAAAAGCATCTGCAAAGTTTAGCATATATGTACTGAAGACTAAAGAAGCTTTCTCCTTTCCCCTAAGACATTATCTTAATAACATTTATCCAATGTATTTTCAGTTTCAATTCCAGATTTCTAAAGGAAATCAATTTGTGGATGTCAGACTATATGCTTAGAAAAATAAATAAAACTTATTATAGATAAAATGGTATACTACAATTACTTATTTTTGTTTTTTAACAAGAATTCATACATATAATTAATATTCAAAGTTGCCTTATCCTTCTGGGTGATATTCTAAAGAAGTAGATAATTTTAATCTTATGTTACATTGGTTAAATGTGTATCAGCTGGATATTCCAGTAACAATTACTTAATATATATTTTGATAGAATAATATCAATTAAAAATATATATCCTCCTATTTATTCCTCCTCTTGAGAGAAATACAATTTTCCATCAAACACATATGCATATGATGATTTACCCTGGATATCTTTTATAAATGCCATAGCACAGTCAGTCTGTGTGTATGTATGTAGATAGAAAGATAAATAGATAGAGATAGAGATATATAGATATATGGATAATGTATATCTAAAATACAGTCTGTAAGCTGTTTTGAGATACAGAATTGAAGTAAGCATTCTAATAGTTATTATTCTCTGATAATATAGAATTCAGCAATAATTTCTAACTAATATAAAACAGATATTTTAGATTTATGGTTTGAATATTTTCTTAACTTCATCATTTACACTTTCAACTACTGATAATTATTTAAGAACAAAGAAGAAAAGCAACATACCTCTATTTTTAGAATATAAGAGAACTTGAAATTCCTTACACATGAAATAAAGTTACAGATGGACACAGATGAGAGAGGTTATGTAGGAAGGACCCGAGAGGACACACATTTTACAGAGAGAGAAATAAGTGGCGAGAATACCAAGTGGTGAAGAAACCAGCATAAATACTCTCCCTAAAATTGAAAGGCCAACTCAAGGTGAAAACCCTGCAACTGTTTGCAACAGGATGTTCAAAAGTGCATGGAATGAAAAATAAATAATAATAAAAGTCTATCTATAGCCTTGTAGCAGACTGGCACCAGAAATCATTTATTTATTTATTTTACCTCTGAGGAGAGAACAGTAACATTTTGTAGAAAGCAAAATAAGAAATGAGAGTAGTTTGCTTTGTGAAAATTCTACAACCTGCAATACTACTCTGGATTTCTCCTTATCCTCCAGCAAGATTGCCTCCAAAGAGTTGGATCCAGAAAATAATCCCTTTGTTTTAAAAATAATTTTTTAAAAGTCACAAAAAGAGCACCCATATAACAATATCACAAAAGGAAGTGGGGGACAAAGTACAGGAAAACTCATCAACAGAACACAGTAAAGAAAAATTAGTTGAAAATTAAAAAATTGAGTCTCAAGTTTAATAATGATGCATCAATCACAACTATGAATAAAACAACAAATCAGATATAGAATCAATTTGGAAAAACCACCACAAAATATACATGTATATATGCAGTAGAAGCCAGTAGAACTGAGAAAAAAATTGGAAAATTGACCACTTAAATTATAGATAATAGGAAAAAATATATAGGAAAATAATCACTACAAAGTTCTGAATAAAGATGCTAAGATGGACCTGAGGGAAGCATTAAGAGAAAACAAAGAATTTAAAATAATTATAAAAAAATAAAATACAAGTAAATTAAGGACAACATATACATTTTGGAGAGTGTAATAGAGAAAAACAAATTTAAAAAATGGAACAACTATTTAATTAGATAACTCATGATATTATCAAATTAAAGACATAAATCTACATATTAAAAGATACATCATATGTTGGGAGAAATTGTCACAGGTTAATCAGTATTGAGATTCTTATGTAAAATTGAAATATAACAATGCATACAGAAAGTTTCCTAAGACATAAACATACAGATCAATGAATTATCACATTGTGAGCAACTTGTGGATTTTCCACCTGGACTGAGAAACCAAACAGCCAACACTTTACACCCCTTCCCAATGATTAACTCCTTTTTGTCTCTCCAAAGTAAACCACTTACTTTAACACTTGAGTTAGTTCTGCCTATGTTTTAGATTTATATAAAGGAACTCCTAGAGTACGTATGCATTATTGTTTGGCACCCCGCCTCAACAATATGTTTGTGAGATTCACACTTATTGTTATAAGATGTTCAAAGTTACTTATTTTTATAGCTGTGCATTATTCCTATCAATAACTCTACAGTAATGTATTTATTCATTCTTATTGTTGGTAGCCAATCAGATATTTTCATTACATGTTACTATATATACTGCAGCCGTGAACATCCTTGTACATAGCTCCTGTTGTACAGATGCATGGGTTTCTTCAATGATTTAACTAGGAATGGAATTGCTGGCGCACGTGATATGCATATATTCAAAGATACATCCAACTCTTTAGATTCACTCAGTTTTCCAAAGTGTTTGTTGGCTGGTTGGTTTGTTTACCAGTTAAACTCCTTCCAACATAATATGAGAGTTCTATTCATGATTGTGTCAATATATGGATTTTCAATACTGTTAATATTTAGTAACAACAAATTTTAATCATTCTTATTAAACTTATTGTTTTTTTTGAATTGTATTTTCCTGATTAATGAGATTGGCCACCTTGTCATATTTTTTTTCATCATTTGGACATGTTCTTATTTGAAGCATCAGATCAAGTGTCCAGCTTATTTTTTTTGCATTGAGTTGTCTGTTTCTTCTTGATTTAAGGCTATAATATATTCTTCATAGAAGCCTTTTGTCTTCTCCCATTCTATAACTCACCTTTTCTCTCGTTATGAGTTTTTAATGATCAGAAGATCTTAATTTTGGCTTATGTTTATTTGTCTATCTTTTACTTTAACATTAGCATGCTTGTAATTAATGAATCTTTCCCTACATCAAACAAAATAGTTATCATTTGATATCTTAACATGATATAATTTAATACTCAACCCAAACATCATCATTAAGTATAATGGAATAATAGTTTATGTTTGTGCACTACAGTGAAGATCACTAAAAATATCACACATCATCCTATTATCAAACATTGTTCTAGGGGTATTTCACAAACAATTAGACAAAATAATAAAATTACGATACACAAATTGGAAAAGAGGAAGTAAATGTATTACTATTTACACATGAAGTGGTGGTTTACCAAGAAAAGCTAAGAGAAAAAAAAAAAAACCCTGAAAATCCACTTCAAACAATTAATGAATAGATGAGATAATTATGCATAAAATTAATAAATATGCAACCAACACATAGTTAAAATATTTAGTGAAATAAATATATTTTATATGATTCCCCCCAAAAAAACACCAACAAATAAACTTAAGAAGCTAAGTAAAGTTCAAAAATCTCAAGAATACTTTAAAGAAAGCCATTGTAGTACTTGTACATTAACACAGATCAATAGAAACAAAATAGAAAGACCATAAACAGGCAAAAATAAATATAAACTGCTGGAGTACAGTAAAGTTAGCATGAATCAGGGAAAAAATTAATTTCCTTTAATATAAATATTTTTGAATAATCAAAAATCTTTTGAAACACAAGAAACTTTAATGCAAATCTCCTGTGTTAAAGAAAATTTTAATAAAGCAATTATATTAAATAATAAAAAATAAAAGCATAAAATACTAATTATAACCAGATTGAATCAGAGTTTTATAATTATGACCCAAATCAATAATTTATAAAATAAAATTTTGATTAATTTCCATTAGAGTAATAAATCTGCAAGAAAAATGTATCATAAACCAAACAGAAAAAAAAACTAGTTAAGAAAAAATATTGATAACCTAATATAGAAAAAAGTATAGCTTCTATAATACATAAGGTGCTCATGCAAATTAATTTGAAAAATAACAAATAGAAAAATGGGCAAATATATGAAGAGCAAGGGAAATTAGCATGATATGCCATTTTTCTCCAGTTAGGTTGACAGAGACCTTAAAGTTTAACAATATGCTATATTGGGATGTGCAAGGAAACATTTGTGGGATAAACAGTATTTGTAGCTGTTAGGAACATATTTTAGAACAACTTCTATGGAGAACTATGTGTTAAAATATACAAAAAATAAAATTCAGTAATTATATTTCTAAAATTATTTATCAGTAGTAATAAATCCTTCTTTCTACTGAAAAAAATTAAATTACAGTAAGATTTACTTGTCTAAGAGATACACATACACAATTGTAAATGACATATATTAAAAGTAATACATTATAGTATTGTTTATAGCACCAAAATTATAGTTTCATTTTAAATTCCTTTTAACAGGAGTACAGTAATATTAGGATATTTGGTAACTTATGCTTAAATCAAAATAAGGAATCTCATTACATATTGATATAAAAATTAGTCAAAATATTAATCATTGGGGAGAAAAGCAAAGTACTGAATATTGTATACAGTGTGCTATCACTTTTTGTAGGAAAGAGAAAAAAGATACTATCTCTATGAGTTTGTTGTTACATCTACAATATAAATATATATTTGGAAGGAGAAATAAAAAATTAGTAAAAATGTTTTTGTGCAGAGGTAACTAATAACAAATAAATGTGTTTAGACCTTATATGTTTTATACTTTTGAATCATGTGATATTGCAAAGTTAACTAAAATTTTTAAGAGAACTATGTATGTCAGATTATTGAGCAAGGTTCCCTGTGCTATACAGTAGATCCTAGTTGGTTATCTATTTTAAATATAGCAGTGTGTACATGTCAATCCCAAACTGCCAATCTATCTCTCCCTCACTTTTCCCCCAGTAACCATAAATTCAATCTTTTAGTCTGTAAATCTGTTTCTGTTTTGTAAATAAGTTCATTGTATCATATTTGTTTACATTCCACATATAAGTGATATCATATGATATTTGTTTTTGTCTCTCTGACTTACTTCACTTAATATGATAAAAATGGATTAAAGACCTAAATGTAAGACCAGATACTATAAAACTCTTAGAGGAAAACATAGACAGAACACTCTGTCATAAATCGCAGCAATATCTTTTTCAATCCATCTCCCAGAGTAATGGAAATAAAAACAAAATAAACAAATGGGACCTAATTAAACTCAAAAGCTTTTGCACAGCAAAAGAAAATGAAAAGAAACCATAAAGAAAATGAAAAGACAACCCACAGAATCAGAGAAAATATTTGCAAATGATGGAACTGACAAAGGATTAGTCTCCAAAATTTATAAAGTGCTCATGTGGCTCAGTATTATAAAAACAAACAACAGAATCAAAAAATGAGCAGAAGAACTAAATAGACATTTCTCCAAACAAGACACACCGATGGCCAAGAGGCACAGGAAAAGATGCTCAGCATAACTAATTATTAGAGAAATGCAACCAAAACTACAATAAGATATCACCTCACACTGGTCAGAATGGCCATCATCAAAAAATCTACAAACAATAAATGCTGGAGAGGGTGTGGAGAAAAGGGACCCTCCTACACTGTTGGTGGGAATGTAAATTGTTACAACCACTATGGAGAACTGTATGGAGGTTCCTTAAAAAACTGAAAATAGAGCTACCATATGATCCATTAATCCCACTTCTAGGCATATTCCTGGAGAAAATCATGATTTGAAAAGATATATGCACCACAATTTTCATTGCAGCACTTTTTACAGTAGCCAAGACATGGAAGCAACCTAAATGTCCATCAACAGAGGAATGGATTGAGAAGATGTGGTACATGTATACAAAGAAATATTACTAAGCCATTAAAAGGAATGAAATAATGTCATTTGCAGCAACCTGGATGAACCTAGAGTTTATTTTTAAGAGCAGTTTCCAGTTCACAGCAAAATTGTGCCAGAAAGTACACAGTTACCATACATTTGTGCCCCCACACATGTATAGTTTTCCCCATCATCAACATCCCACACCATAGTGATACATTCCTTATAATTGACAAGTAATAATTAACACATAATTTTCACCCTGAGTCCAGAATTTACATTAGGGTTCGCTCATGTCATTGTAAATTCTATGGGTTTTGACAAATGTATAATGATATATATCCACCATTTTAGTATCAGCCAGAATGGTTTCACTGCCCTAAAAATCCTCTGTGGTCTTGAAAGTGTCTTTTGTAGAATAGAACTTATGTTAATGAAGTCAAGCTTATCAATTATTAATTCAATTGATTGTGCCTTTGTTGTTGTATCTAAAATGTCATTACTAAACCTAAGGTAATTTAGATTTTTCTCCTATGTTATCTTCTAGGAGTTTTATGGTTTTGCTTTTAGATTTAGGTCTGTGATCCATTTTGGATTAATTTTGATGAAGTGTGTAAGATCTGTGTCTAGATTCATTTTTTGTGTGTGGATATCCATTTGTTGCTGTATCATTTGTTGAAAAGACTATCACTTCACCATTAAATTGTTTTTGCTCCTTTGTCAGATATCAGTTGACTCTATTTGTGTGGGTCTATTTCTAGACTCTCTGTTTCATTACATTAATCATTTGTCTATTCTTTTGCCAATACCACAGCATCCTGATTGCTGTAGATTTATCATAAGTCTTGAAGCCAAATAGCCTCAGTTCTTCAACTTTGTTCTTCTCTTTCAATATTGTGTCAACTCTCCTGTGTCTTTTGCCTTTCCATAGAAATTTTTAAATCAGATAGTCTATATCCACACAATAACATGTTGCAATTTGAATGGAGAGTGCTTTGAATCTATAGATCAATTTGGGAAATACTGAGATCTTGACAATATTGAGTCTTCCTATACATGAACATAGATTTTCTCTCCATTTATTTATTTTTTCTTTGATTTCTTTTAGTAGAGTTTTATAATTTTCTTCATATGGGTCTTGTGTATATTTTGTTAGATTTATAGCTAGTGTTTCAATTTGGAGATGCTAATAAAACAGTATTGGGTTTTTAAGTTCAAATTCCACTTGTTCATTGTTAGTATATGGAAAAGTGACTGATATTTTTATATTAGCCTTGTATCCTGCAACCTTGCTCTAATTCCTTATCAGTTATAGAATTTTTTGTCAATTCTTTTGAATTTTCCACATAAGCAATCATACCATTCATGAAGAAAAACAGTCTTATTTCTACGTTCCCAGTCTGTGTACAATTTATTTACTTTTCTTATCTTATTGCATTAGGTAGGACTTCCAGCATGATGTTGAAAGAATTAATAAGAGGGAACATTCTTGCTTTGTTCCTGAGCAAAAGGGTTTTAATTTTCCCAAAATGTTTGCTTACAGTTGATAATTTTTTAGGTCCCTAGTTAGACACAAGAACATTTTGTTTAATCCACTTTCATTTTCTGAATTATCAATAAAGGTAGACATTTCCATATATTTATATTTACAATTATATTACACATTTTTTTGTGAATTGTCACTTAATTCATCTGTCCATTTTTCTAACTATTGCTACTGGACTGTTTGTGGAGTTAAAATAAAATTTTTAAAGCAAGCAAATATAAGCCCTATTGGATAATTTTAGTAAATATAAGCACTTAGTAGAAAATGAAGTATAATTTTACTGCTCAAAATAGCCACCATTTTCCTTATGATTTATGTCAGTATATATTTACAGTCTTTCATAATATTTATGTTATACATATTCAATATAATCAATTTTATATAAAAATGTGACAACATATGAAAATAACCAATTAACCAAATAGAAATTTTAATTAAAAAGAAAAATTTAATAACTGAAATTATAAAATACTTAAAACAAGTGTAACAAGAAATAATTATAGCCAAATAAATCTTCTTACAAGATGACATAAAAATACAAACTTGTATATATTTCTGCCTATACATATGGAGAAAAAATAATTTGCTCTCTCTGTGGGTCCTGATTGTGTGTTCTGAATCACTAACCAACACTGTGTTGTTAGTTACGCCCATTTTTCCTAAGATATAAATAAACATAATTAGCAGGCCATAAAAGCAGATACTCTTTACTATTTTGAGACTTTTACTCAGAAAACCAAGTGGTCTCCTATTGAACTCTGAGCTAAACACTTTTTGCCTACACAGGAAGCTGTGATAGGTTTTATTTCTTATTAAATAAAGTCAGGACCACATTTTTATCCATCTTTCACTACCAGACTCATAATACCTCATGCCCACTGTCAACTGGCCAGAAAGAAGAATATGTTATTACAGGAGCAAGATTTTGGAGCAAGATTTCAGCACTATGCATAAAGGACAATTCCTGCTTCACATACCGTTTATTTAAAAATCTCTTTTTCCCTTTCCAATCCCTAAGTATAACATTTGAACTATGCCAGTCTTTAATTGTCTTTCTGTGCCACCAGTTAGAATCCATCAGAAAGGGCTGCTATTAACTTGGAATTCCAGAAGGAATGGAAGGCAGTAATAACCTCACTTTCCTTACACCTGCAGAGAGAAGGTATCATTCTTTGGGGTAAAATTAGTGTAGAACAACTTATTTAAAATTTTAATTCCATGAGGATACACAGGAGACATTCAATAAATGTATAACAACATAAAATGTCACATTGGGAATATTTACAAGAGCTTTTTTGTTTGCTGCTCTAGTGTAAATAATTGTATAAAAACAAGACATCTAATAATGTCATGCTCAAAATGAATACATGAATACTACCTGCTTTATATTGTTATAAACTTAAGCAGTTATTATTATCATTATTAAGGAAAATAAGTGATGTCCTTCTCTATCAAGATGCCATTACTGCTCCTTATCTCCTGTAAACAAAGAGCAAGTTCAAAAAGGAAGAGAGAAAGGATGTTTAGCTGTCAGTATAGAGAACGAGCAAAGAGGTGCAAATTCAATAGAAAAAAGACCTTCAAACTTTCTGTTTGGTTTCAGATTCCAACAAAGGAATGATTTTTATACCTTCATGCATACACGGAGAGCAGGTAAGAAATGAAAAAGTAATTGTAAAATTATATATCATTTTAGAGTTAAAGAGATGTCAAGTAATCTTTTATTATCAAAATAGCATTATCGAGCAAAACAACCTATTGAAATTAAAGACTTTTTCGAGGATCAAGATAATTGTGCTGGTAATAGCAATGATAGCTGAGTCTTAAAAGTTTCTTGCTATAAATAAAATTCCCCAGTCTAATTTTATGGACACTGAAACACACATACACACATGCACACACACACACACACACACACACACACTATTAGTATGAATAGTTGTAAGGGCTCTGTCATGATTCCAAGTCTCAATATATTTTCCCCTGTCTCTCTTTATCAATCTTATTCTATCCTCAACATTTTCCTAGCTATCATCCCTGGGTGTTTTGTTTGTTTTGAAGAAAACACTTATAATAACTATTTAGTTTCCCCAAAAAATATTTTTGGTTTTTGGATGTAAAGTGTTTTACATTGATAATTTAATTTTGGAAAATTAATTTCTTCATATTTATTTTTTTTAATTTCAGCTTTACTGAGGTATAGTTGACAAATAAAATATCAATGCTTGTTATGCCTCTCAAGAAAGATTTATCTCTAGAAGTCTTTCATATTTTTTGTCAAACTTCTTTCTGATAATTTTTTCCCATCTGTGACAAAAATTATTTTTCTCTTTTATTTTAGCAAACTAACATAATAATTGTATGTTATCTTACAGGTATGTGTCATGTGAACTTTTATGTATTTTGTTGTTTATAAATTTTATTTTATTTATCTTTTTATTTTTTGCTGCATTGGGTCTTCATTGCTGTGTATGGGCTTTCTCTAGTTGTGGCGAGCAGGGGCTACTCTTTGTTGCGGTGCACAGGTTTCTCATTGCGGTGGCATCTCTTTGTTGTGGAGCATGGACTCTAGGCATGCAGGCTTCAGTAGTTGTTGCACTCAGGCTCCGTAGTTGTGGTTTGCGGGTTCTAGAGCACAGACTCAGTAGTTGTGGTGCACAGGTTTAGTTGCTCCATGACATGTGGGATCTTCCTGGACCAGGGCTCAAACCCGTGTCCCCCGCATTGGCAGGCAGATTCTTAACCACTGTGCCACCAGGGAAGTCCCTATCATGTGAACTTTTAAATAGTAATTTCCTTATTTGTTGTTAATCCTATATTCTTATATCAAGATGTGAGCAAAAAACAGGTGGAATCTAGAAAAATGATATAAATGAACTTATTTGCAAAGCAGAAATAGAGACATAGCTGTAGAGAACAGACATATGGACACCAGTGGGGGAGGGGGGTGGGATGAATTGGGAGATTAAGATTGACAATTATACACTACTAGGTTTAAAATAGATAACTAATGAGAACGTACTGTATTGCACAATGTTCTGTGGTGACCTAAATGGGAAGGAAATCCCAAAAAGAAGGGATATATGTATACATACAGCTGATTCACTTTGCTGTACAGCAGAAACGAACACAAAATTGTAAAGCAAGTATACTCCAATAAAAATTAATTAGAAAAAGTAAAGAGGAGAAAAGACATGAGCAAGAGGTTATCAATTCTGATAATGAGCACTCTGATTGGATTCATAGTAAGTGAATAACTTCCTAATGATCACAGCTGGGACAAAGCCCCTGTTGATATATTTCTGAAATATGAATTACTTAATTCACATTCACAAGGATGCCCTCCTATTGGTATTGGGTTTTCTGAGTTGATTGCATGGGGTTCATCTCGGAGGCCTCTCTGTGATCATGAATTATGAGCTTCCTAGGCTAGAATCTGTATCATTGGGATACTTCAAAGCTTCTTCTCACCAGGATGGGGGCCATATACTTCAGATTTACAGTGTCACCTTAAATCATTCAGCCCTTAGGATACAAATCACTGATGGTCAGTGGAGGCCTCCTACAACTTTCTTCCAGTTATCTCCTGTCAGGCTTCTATTTTTTATAAGCAAGGCAGACTATTATTACTCATGATTTTCTTTCCTATTTATGAATTTTTCCCTTTACATTGAAAATAAGAATGTAATAAACCAGAACTTGGGCTTAAATTACAACATATACAAATGTGAGGCCATTATTTTATAATTTTTCTTTCCCTAAAATAATGTCTGGTGGCCCTTAATGCTGTTAAAAACAGTGATGAAATTCCCAAATTTTTAAAGCATGTCCCGTGAGTTTTATTTTTTATCCCACTATTTAAAAATTTTTGCTCACCCCATTTTTGCTATTTCATGTGTTGTATGGCTTGGGTTATTTCTAGTATTACTTCATTTTTTTTCTATAGCCCTGTTCCAAAAGAAATATTCCTGATACACTTTAATCCCTTATAAGATAAAATTCGATGATAAAGTTTGTCATCAGTCATCTATAACAAAAATGAAGCCCAGGTTATGTATTTTGGCAAAACAAAACCATGTTTTATGTTGAGGTTTTAGAATGTGAACTTATACCATCACCCTTTTACTTCATCTGCTTTAAATAATAAATAATTTGTTATGTTACCAGTCAGTTCTTTTTGTTGCTTCTCCTTTAATACTCAGGAGAAAAGCAGTATTTTGGAATTCAGTACAAGGAGAGAGACAGATGTGATAGTGGTATCCTCTAAGGGAAGTCCAGAAGATTGTGGTTCTTAGCTTTGAAAGTCCAAAGATGTCCTTCTGCTATGCTTGGGGATTATCAGAGTCCTCAAGGCTGCGATCCTGACTCATTAAAGTGTGCCTGAGGCTGGGGTTTCCCTCAGTCTGACAGACATGTTGATTTACAACAATCACAAAGTATCTTAGGAACTTAAATATGTAAAGTCAGAGTTATTTTCTGTAGGGAGACCTGTTTAAAAATCACTCAGAACAAGAAAATTGTGTTTTGATAATAGTTTCAAAACTAGGATAGTGGTGTTAGGGTTGTTAAGGCATGAGCCATATGTCTCCTTGCATGGCCCTGCAATAAAACTTTCTCTGCTCCACCCACCCAAAACAAACAAACAAACAAAAAAGCAGGATATTTGGATGCCCCAAATATTTAATGGCCCTCAGTGTAACCATCCTTTTAATAGTAGGGGGAGGGAGCTGGGTAGTATTCCTTTCATCTTCTCTTTACAGGAATAACTTGAAGTGGGGCTGAATGGAATTCTAAGTCTTATGTGTGTGTGTGTGTGTGTGTGTGTGTGTGTGTGTGTGTGTGTGTGTATTATATGTTGAATTATGACTCAATACATTTTGTTTCAAAAGGATTACTAATTTTTTTTAGGATTACTAATTTTATTCATTTATATTCTAAAGTGATTTAGTTTTAATTGAATAACAGCCACAAATAATAAAATATAGTACATTATTAAGGCAATTCAATGTAACACATCTTATACTACTTTTAGTACAATACACAATGTTCAGTCTACGGATGTCATTCCTTAGTGATTTTCCATCACATACGTGTTCCAATAGATTAAACAACAAAAAATGTCTTTGTTACCAGGACATGGGTCGTAGATTAGTTTGCCTGTAGGTTTTACCATAATCAGGTCTACAGGGTTAAGAAGGAAGCTTTCATTGAAAGGTTCCCCAATCAGAGGGTTATATAGGCTCAGTTGTTCCTATGACAATTTTTTATGTTAACAGAACCTACTTGAAAATTCTAACTTGGTTCCTTTAAATCTCTGGTTATATCAAGTCCTCTCCTTCCCAATGTAGATTTAGAGGATTTCATTACAAAGCTTAAATTTTTAATGCTACATCTTATCTAAAACACATTATAGACTTGAAAGCAAACACACCTACATCTGTTTTAGCATTCTCTTTCTTCTTCTTTGGCTCTCATATCCTATTCTTATCGATTCTAAATAACTATTAATTGAAATATTGTATTATGTATTAAATAATAACACTATTAAATATAAATGGTAGTGTATGTAAATTGAATAGGTCAGTATATATTTGTATTATATTTAAAATTTCAAAATAATCATGTGTGTATACACATATGTGTGTGTATTTATATTATATTCTTGTATAAAAATGATATGGAAGAAAACGTAGGTTCTAGTACTAAGACTGGCACTCATTTGCATGTATTAGTATCTAGGATTTACTTTCTTGGTCTTTGAGATGGACATAGTTACATTGGTCTTATATTTTGTTCTCTACTTGTGAGATAATTATTGAAAATATGCTTAACAAGTATAAATTATTATTCAAGTGCAAGTAGCATAATAAAATACCAGAATATTGTTATTTCTATACCATAAATGATTCTGATGAGGTTGAAATGTATACTGTAAATTATACAGCTAGTTCATAGTTGAATAGCTTTCCTATGTCCTTTACCAGGAGATATTTTTAGGAACCATGGTAAAATGGTTTAAATGTTTATGATTCAAATCATATGCACTATAAACATTTTGAATAGTAAGACAAAGCATATTTAAAGTCCTAAAGGAGAAAACATATTTTAACCTATGCTTTAAATGTAATGCTAAGATGGTCATCTGAAGTATTTTTACTTATTTGAAGTATAAAATTACATTTATATTTGAGTTCAGTGACAATGTCTTAATGCTATAATAACTGAAATCTTAAGTATATATAAAGAAAGAGATAAAGATAGATTCATATAATCATTCTCGGGATTTGTAAGACACCAGCAGAGTCAAGAAATCTTTAAAATGCTTTATGTGAAGCTTAACCAATAATTACCCAGTAATGTTATTGTAGTGTATCCAAAATTAATCAGCAAAATCCTCATTTGATGCCCGTCAATTTAGTTATAAATTCTATCCAGTAATGTGTCCTTTTGGATAAAAAGAAAAGAAAAAAATACACTTGAAAACTTTTTGAAAATGTGGCAATTCCTGATAATTTGAACAAAGAATACACTGAATTATTTTCAGCAGGAAATGACTTCTCATCTAATTAAAATAGTGTTTAGTTTTTGCATTGCTCACCACCTCACTCCTATGGTTAGATGTTGATGTGAGATTGAACTAAAGGTTTCCTTATTCTTCTTAAAATTTCTTCATATTGTGCCATGCTACCATGTATGTATGGATTTAAGTAAACTAAATCAAAAGAGCAAAAATCAATGCTCCTTTATACTACAAGCCTTTCTCTTTGGAAAGTGCAAACATTAATAATTGGAGAGGCAATAAAGAGTCCTTATTAATGAATAAAATTTGAAGTCAGACAAGATGAGAAGTAAACCCAAACTTCCACACTTCCCATCTATGTTAAATTGCAAAAATTTATAATCTCTGTTAGTCCTCATTTCTCATACCCTCTGGGGTGAGTCTTATTTCTATTAAGTATTTTAAGGACTGCAGTATATAAGTAAATTATTTAACACATATCTGGTGTGAAGGGATGGAAAAAGATATTCCATGAAAACGGAAATCCAAAGAAAGCTAGAGTAGCAATAGTCGTATCAGAAAAAATAGACTTTAAAATAAAGACTGTTACAAGAGATAAGACAGGACACTACATAATGATCAAGGGATCAATCTAAGAAGAAGATATAACAAATATAAATATTCATGTACCCAACATAGGAACACATCAACACATAAGGCAAATGCTAACAAATATAAAAGGGGAAATGGACAGTAGCACAATAATAGTAGGGGAGTTTAACACCCCAGTTACACCACTGGACAGATCATCCAAACAGAAAACAAATAAGGAAACACAAGCTTTAAATGACACAATAGACCAGAGAGATTTGATTGATATTTATAGGGTATTCCACCAGAAAGTGGCAGAGTACACTTTCTTCTCAAGGGCACACAGAACAGTCTCCAGGATAACTAACATTGTGGGTCACAAATCAAGCCTCAGAAAATTTAAGAAAACTGAAATTGTATCAAGAATCTTTTCTGCCCACAATGCTAGGAGATTAGAAATCAATCACAGGAAAACAAAAACTGTAAAAAATATGAATACAAAGAGGCTAAACAGTGCACTACTAAATAACCAAGAGATCACTGCAGAAATCAAAGAGGAAATTTAAAAAATACATAGAAACAAAATGATAATGAAAACATGATGACCCAAAACCTATGGGATGCAGTAAAAGCAGCTCTAAGAGGGAAGTTTATAGCAATTCAATCTCACCTCAAGAAACAAGAAAAATTGCAAATAAACAATTTAACCATACACCTAAAGCAATTAGAAAATGAAGAACAAAGAAAACCCAAAGTCACTAGAAGGAAAGAAATCAGAAAGATCAGAGCAGAAATAAATGAAATAAAAATGAAGAAAACAATAGCAAAGGTCAATAAAACTAAAAGTTGGTTCTTTGAGAAGATAAACAAAATTGATAAACCTTTAGCCAGACACATCCAGAAAAACAGGGAGAGGACACAAATCAATAAAATTAGAAATGAAAATGGAGAAATCACAACTGACATCACACAAATAAAAAGGATTATAAGAGACTACTACAAACAACTATATGCCACTAAAATGAACAACCTCAAAGAAATGGACAAATTCTTGGAAAGGTAAAATTTACCAAGACTGAACCAGGAAGAAGTAGAAAATATAAACAGACTTATCACAAGTAATGAGATTGAAATTGTAATTAAAAATCTTCCAACCAACAAAACTCCAGGACCCGATTGCTTCACAGGCAAATTCTATCAAACATTTAGGGAAGAGCTAACACCTATCCTTCTCAAACTCTTCCAAAAAACTGCAGATGGAGGAACACTCCCAAATTCGTTCTACAAGGCCACCATCACCCTGATACAAAAACTAGACAAATATTTCACAAAAAAAGGAAATGACATGCCAATATCACTGATGAACACAGACACAAAATTCCTCAACAAAATCCTTGCAATCAGAATCAAATAACACATTAAAAAGATCATACACCATGATCAAGTTGGATTTATTCCAGTAATGAAAATATTATTCAATATATGCAAATCAATCAATGTGATACACCATATTAACAAATTAAGGAATAAAAATCGTATGATCATCTTAATAGAGGCACAAAATGCTTTTTACAAAATTCAACACCCATTTATGATAAAAACTCTTCAGAACATGGGTATAGAGGAAACCTACCTCAACATGACAAAGGCCATTTATGACAAACCCACAGCAAATATCATTCTCAATGGTGAAAAACTGAAAGCATTTCCACTAAGATCAGGAACAAGACAAGGATGTCCACTCTCACCAATCTTATTCAACATAGTTTTGGAAGTCCTAGCCATGACAGTCAGAGAAGAAAAATAAATAAAAGGAATCCAAATGGGAAAAGAAGAAGTAAAACTATCACTGTTTGCAGATGACATGATACTATACGTAGAAAATCCTAAAGATGTTACCAGAAAAGTACTAGAACTAATCAATGAATTTGGTAAGTTTGCAGGATACAAAATTAATGCACAGAAGTCTCTTGCAATCCTATACACTAACAATGAAAAATCAGAAAGAGAAATTAAGAAAACAATCCTATTTACCATTGTAACAAAAAAAAAATAAAATACTTAGGGATAAACCTACATAAGGACACAAAAGACCTGTACTAAGATAACTATAAAAGAAAGAAATGATGAGAGAAATCAAAGATGACATAAACAGATGGAGAAATATACCATGTTCTTGGATTGGAATAATCAATGTTGTGTAAATGATTATACTACCCAAAGCAATCTACAGATTCAATGTAATTCCTTTCAAATTACCAATGGCATTCTAAACAGAATTAAGACAAAAAGTTTTACAATTTGTATGGAAACAGAAAAGACCCCGAATAGCCAAAGCAATCTTGAGAAAGAAAAACAGAGCTGGAGGTATCAGGTTCCCTGACTTCAAACTATACTACAAAGCTATGGTAATAAAGACAGTACAGTACTGGCAAAAAAAAAAAAAAGGAAATATAGAACACTGGAACAGGATAGAAAGCCCAGAGATAAACCCATGCACTATGGTCACCTAATTTATGACAAAGGAGGCAAGAACATACAATGGAGAAAAGACAGCCTCTTCAATAAGTGGTGCTGGGAAAACTAGACAGCTACATGTAAAAAGAATGAAATTAGAACACTACCTCACACCATACATGAAAATAAACTCAAAATGGATTAAAGACCTAAATGTAAGAGTGGACACTATAAAACTCTTAGAGGAAAACATAGGAAAAACACTCTGACATAAACCACAGCAAGATCTTCTCTGACACACCACCTAAAGTAATGAAAATAAGAACAAAAATAAACAAATGGGGACTAATGAAAATCAAAACCTTTTGCACAGCAAAGGAAACCATAAATAAGACTAAAAGACAATACTCGGAATGGGAGAAAATATTTGTAAATGAAGCAATGGACAAAGGATTAATCTCCAAAATATACAAACAACTCATGGAGCTCAATATCAAAAGAACAAACAACCCAGTTAAAACATGGGCAGAAGACCTAATAGACATTTCACCAAAGAAGACATACAGATGGCTAAGAGGCACATGAAAAGTTGTTCAACATCACTAATTATTAGAGAAGTGTAAATCAAAACTACAATAAGATATCACCTCACACTGGTCATAGTGGGCCCGTGAGCCATGGCTGCTGAGCCTGCGTGTCCGGAGCCTGTGCTCCGCAATGGGAGAGGCCACAGCAGTGAGAGGCCCGTGTACTGCACACACACACACACACACACAAAATGAAGGTGAACTAAGGCATTGCCAGATAAACATTAATTGAGAGAATTAATTGCTACCAGCCATGCCTTGCAAGAAATGCTGAGAAGAGTTTTTCAATTTTAAATGAAAGTACAGTAGACAGCAACTAAAATTCACACAGAAAAATAAAGATCACTAGTAAGTATAACTACACAGCTAAATATAAAAGACAGTGTAAGTGTGTATTCATAATGACTTCCTTTTATCCAGTTTTAAAATCTGCATAATACAATGATGATACTGTGTTGGTGAGCTTATGATATATAAAGATGTGACTTATATGAAAATAATATCACAAAGGAGAGAGATAGGTAAGAAACTATTACACTGGAAGAAGTTTTTGTATACCTTTGAAATTAAGTTGGTAATAATTTGAACTATACTGGTTTAGTTTAATATATTAATTTTAATCCCAGGGCAACCACTAAGAAATTATGTGAAAACATATTAAAAAAAAAGCAAAAAAGGAATTAAAGTGGCACAGTAGAAAGTATATATTTAACACAAAAGCAGGGAGTAGGAAAAGGACACAAGTCAATAAAAGATATTTTTATATAAAAATAAATAGAAAATAACAGACATGTCTTCCCTTATTAATTACATGAAGTGAAAATTTATTAAACCACAATGAGATACTACTTTATATCCACCAGTATGGGTATAATCAAAAAAGATAAAGAAAGAACAATTCCATGTGTTTGTGAGGATGTGGAGAAATTAGAACCCACATATATTTCTGATGGGAATGTAAAATAGTATAGCCACCATGGAAAACAATTTGTAGGGTTCCTAAAATAGTTAAATGGAATTACTGCCTGATTCATCATTTATACTTCTAATTATACTCAGAAGAATTAAGAACATATGTTGAAACAAACTTGTACATGAGTGTTCATAGCAGCATTATTCACAATTGTGGAAAGTGGAAATAACCAAAGGTCCATTATCTGATGAACAAATGAATAAAATGTGATGTAAGAATGGAATATTATTCAGAGACAAAAAAGAATGATATACTGATATGAGATACAGCATGGATGAACCTTGAAAACATGCTAAGCGAGAAAACAAACAAACAAACAAAAAGGTCACATATTATAAGGTTCTATTTACATGAAATATCCAGAATGTACAAATCCAGAGAAACAGAAAGCAAATTTGTGATTGACAGAGGCTATAGGAAGAATGTATGGTGAGTGACTATTTAATGGGTATGGATTTGTGTGTGTGTGTGTGTGTGTGTGTGTGTGTGTGTGTGTGTGTGGTGAAAATGTTCTAGAACTAGATAGTCATGATTATTTCACAGCATTGTGAATTTACTAAATGCCACTGGAATATACATTTTAAAATGATAAATTGTATGTGTCTTATAACAATAAAAAGGAATATAAACAGATGACAGACTCCAACCAAAAGACAGAGATTTTCAGAATACGTTAAACAACATGATACAACTATATGCTCCTTAGAGAAAACACACCTTAAATTTAAAGATACAAATGGGTTTATATTAAAAGAATGGAAAAAATATACCATTCAATCAGTAATCAAAAAATCGAGTGGGCATGTCTATAGTAATATCAGACAAAATAGAGTTTAAGATAAATGTTACCAGCAAGAAAGAGGCACATTTTATAATGATAAAAATTATCAATCCATCAAGGAGACATAAGAAGTATAAACGTATATGCACCTAACAATAGAGCCCTAAAATTCATGAAGCAAAAATTGACAAAGTTGAAGGGAGAAATATGCAATAAAACTATAATAGTTGGATACATCATAACTACCATTAAATAATGGATAGGAAAAATAGGTCTAAAATCACAAGAAAATAGAACACTTGATAAACAAACAACATTAAACCAACTAGACCTAAGATATATCCAGAAACACTCATTCAAGAACAGAGGACTATATGTTCTTCACAAGCATGCATAGAACATTCCTTGAATAAACTATGTGTAAGGCCATTAAATATGTACCCATAACATATTCAAAAGGACATAAACCAATACTGACTTGAAATTAAAGAGAAAAGAAATTCAAGGGCACTGAATTATATAAAGTATTTATCTTACCTCAGTGCAATGAGGTAAAAAATCAATAACAGAATGAATTTGGGAAATCCACAAATATGTGAAAATTAACAAACATATTTCTAAATATCCAATAAGTCAAACTGAAAGTCACAAGGGGAGGGCTTCCCTGGTGGTGCAGTGGTTGAGAGTCTGCCTGCCAATGCAGGGGATATGGGTTTGTGCCCCGGTCTGGGAAGATCCCACATGCCGCGGAGCGGCTAGGCCCCGTGAGCCATGGCCACTGAGCCTGCGTGTCCAGAGCCTGTGCTCCACAACGGGAGAGGCCACAACAGTGAGAGCCCCACGTACCGAAAAAAATGTACCGAAAAAAGATGAAAGTCACAAGGGGATATTGAAAATATTTTGATAAGATTGAAAACAAAAACACAACACATAAAAATTTAGCGAATACAGCAACAATAGTGCTTAGAGGAAAATGACTACCTTGAAAATAATCTTAAATAAAAAACTAACTTTCCACCCTAATAAACTAGTAAAAGAGGAGCAAATTAGTCCCCAGAAGAGTAGAAGAAAGGGAGATAATATGGCAGAAGAAGAAATCAATGAAATAGACAACAGGAAAACAAGAGAAAAATTAGTGAAGCCCACAGATAATTTTTTGAAATGATTAACAAAACCCACAGATTTTAGCTAGACTGGCCCAGAAAAAGAGAGAGAGGGAGAAGACTCACAGCATTAAAATCAACTATGAAAGAGGAGGCATTCCTATTAATTTTACAGCAATAAAAAAAAGAATTATAAAAGAATGCTATGAGAAATTGTATGCCAACACATTCAAAAAGCTATAAAGTGGATAAATTCTTATAAAGATACAAATAACTAAAAGTGACTCAAGAAGGAATAGAAAATCAGAATAGACCTACAATGAGAAAAGATAACATATTAGTAATTTTAAAATACCCCAAAAGTAAAGCCTAATCTCATATTGGTTCACTGGTGAATTCTATCAAATATTTAAAGAAATATTAGCACCGATCTTTCACAAACTATTTCCCAAAATAGAAGTTGAGTGAATATTTCCCAGTTCACTTTACTAAGCCCGTGTTCTCCTTATACAAAATCTCACTCAATATACTAAAACTCACACAAAGAGAAATAGACTATCTGAATATCCCTACATATATTGAATAAACTGAATCACTAGTTAATAACTTCCCAAACAGAAAGTGTCAGCCCAGATGAGTTAACTAGTATATTCTGCCAAACATTTAAGGAAAAACTTATACCAATTCTCTATAATCCCTCCCAGAGAACAGAACCAGAGGAAACACTTCCTAACTCATTCTATGATTCCAGCATTATACTCATAATGAAAACCAGGCAAGGATATTACAAGAAAAAAATATATATATAAATCAGTATGTCACATGGACATAGATACAAAACACTAAAAAATATAGGCAAATCAAATCCAACAATGTATAATACAACATGTTCAAGTTGGATTTATTCCTGGCATTATTGACTGGTTCAATATTCACAAATCAACCACATATTCTATCTCATTAACTAGCTAAAGAAGAAAAATCAAATAATCATACCAGTAAATGCAGAAAAAAACATATGACAAAATTCAACTCAAATTGATGCTAACAACTCAGTAAACTAGGATTAGAGGGAGAATTTCCTCTACTTGAAAAAGAACATTTACAAAAGACCCAACAGCTAGTGGTGAGAAACTGGACAATTCCCCTCTGAGATTGGAACAAGGCAAGGAGATAAGGCAAGGTTTAAATAGATGAATTGACATTCTATAAAATACTTGAACAACTCTCTTCAAACCTGTCAAGCTCATCAGAGAAAAGTCAAGGGTGAGAAACTATCACAGCCAAAAGAACCTAAGGAGATAAGACTACTAATTGTAATATAGTATTGTAAATACTGGATACTGGAACCAAAAAAATCAAGGTAAAATCTAAGGAGATCTGAATAAAGTATGGACTTTATGTAATAGTAGTGTATCAGTATTATTTTATTAGTGTTACCCAATGTACCTTGCTGATGTAAAATTTAATAATAAGGGAAACTGGAGCTGAAGAATATCATTGTCCCCAGTCTCTCCTCACATCAATGATCCACTCCTATGTTCTATAAATTTGGAGTCTATTCTTTATAAGGAAGCTCTGTACACTATTGTTGCGATCTTTCTTTAAGTCTGAAACAGTCCTCAAATAAGATGCTTGTTTAAAAATATATAGATAGGTATTTGATATTTAGACTCAATGGTAGGTAAATTAGATGCATATGAAGACAGTTTAACAAATCTGGTGCTTGAGAGAGTAGTCATGTGTTTTAATGGCTGGAAATAAAATATGAGGATGTGATAGACATTGGCTGTACTGTCCAGTTGTCCTTTGAAGGGCAAACTTTGACCCAACTGTGAAGAATACTTTCAGAAAGTAGCCTGCAGTTGTCATCTCTTTCGGAATGGCCTCATCAAAGAGCTGCCTTGCTCAAGGTGATGCCCCTCTCTGGGATGACCCTTATGCAATAGCTGATTGGTCTAGGAATATCTGACCATCCTGACCCAACTCAGGACAACTCTGAGGGGTCATTTTAGTTCCTGAACTCCCTATTGTCATTGGCCAATTCTATTTTCAGGCCTGTATCACAGATCAATTTCTCCCCTTGGTTTAATCCTGCACTTTTCATTCCTTCTGCAGGTGTAATAAAACCCCAAAGCAGTCCCATATACATATTTTGCACAATGAACTCAGCCAGAGGGTGTGGTTTCCACAAAATTCAACCTGTGAGAAGAGTTATGGTTAGCATAACAATTACTTTATTTTGGTATTAAAGTTGTTTATTCAGAAGGTAAGAATAATAGCCTGGAGCTGTAAGAGAAATTTGACTGTAAATTTTGAATTGGTCATTTTATGAAGAAAGTGAAGTCATATGAATGAGTAAGATAAACAAAGTAAAAACAACTGAAGAAGAGAAAGGGATGAAGATAGAAATCTTGAAAATAATGAACATTTAAAATAGAGGGAGTGAAGGAGCTCTTCCAGAAGAAGGATAATGAAAGTGGAGGAAAGCCCCTGGAGCAGGGATTCTGAAGAAGAATGGGAAGACAGTCTGAAGCAGAGGGCAAGCAACTGGTGTTTAACATGGCCAACACACTCCAAGGAGATATAGGTCAAATAATATATAAGAACTATTTTAACATGTTTGTAATGTTATTACAGTCAAATTATGATGACTCAACAGAGGCATGTACTGAGAAGCACTGAGATAAGAAAAGCTAGCATTCCACAATTAAACTGATGGTTGTATGGGAAGATTTTCTACCTTTTTTGAAAAGTAAATTTTTTCTTTAATTTTGAGCCAGGAAAATTCTAGATATGATTAGGAGGAATGGAAGTGTCAAGAACAATAAGTGAATGTTATTCACATGCAAAGGTAATAATATTGAGGTGGGGAAAACTGAAGAATAGGAGGATTGAAGGCCCAGGAGAGTGAAGGGGTTAACAAGCTAATTTAGGCAAGTGGTGAGCTGACAGGAGTGGACATTTTTTCTGGGATTCCAGTGGCTGAGATGACAATTGTTTCCTTCAAAGAGCTTCAAATCACTTAAAGTCATTCAGGACTCAGATTCTTGCCTCTGTAAAACTATTTTAAGAAAACATTTAGCTTTTTAGAGAGTTCCCTGTTGGTCCACTGGTGAGGAGTTAGCGCTCTCACTGCCAGGGCCCCAGGTTTGAGCCCTGGTCTGGGAACTAAGATCCCACAAGCCACAGGGCAACCAAAAAAAAAAAAAAAAAGAAAGAAAGAAAGAAAAGAAGAAATAATCTAGCTATTCATGGGAATGGAAGCTAAAATTGAAAGCATAACATTTGAAAGCAGATTTGACCAAAATGTTCATCTAAATTTTTAAATTTATATTTTCATGAAATGGCAATACTTTTTTGTGGTTAAGTTGGAAAGTTTTATTTTTCAAGAACTACTGCCTGTTTAGGTCTTCTGCACATAGACATTTCTCCAATGAAGATATACAGATTGCCAACAAACACATGAAAGAATGCTCAACATCATTAATCATTAGAGAAATGCAAATCAAAACTACAATGAGATATCATCTCACACCAGTCAGAATGGCCATCATCAAAAAATCTAGAAACAATAAATGCTAGAGAGGGTGTGGAGAAAAAGGAATACTCTTGCACTGTTGGTGGGAATGTAAATTGATACAGCCACTCTGGAGAACAGTTTGGAGGTTCCTTAAAAAACTACAAATAGAACTACCATACAATCCAGCAATCCCACTACTGGGCATATACCCTTAGAGAACCATAATTCAAAAAGAGTCATGTACCAAAATGTTCATTGTAGTTCTATTTACAGTAGCCAGGACATGGAAGCAACCTAAGTGTCCATCAACAGGTGAATGGATAAAGAAGATGTGGCACATATATACAATGGAATATTACTCAGCCATAAAAAGAAACGAAATTATTTGTAGTGAGATGGATGGACCTAGAGTCTGTCATACAGAGTGAAGTAAGTCATAAAGAGAAAAACAAATACCATATGTTAACACATATATATGGAATCTAAGAAAAAAAAGTCATGAAGAACCTAGGGGTAAGACAGGAATAAAGACACAGACCTACTAGAGCATGGACTTGAGGATATGGGGAGGGGGTAGGGTAAGCTGTGACAAAGAGAGAGTGGCATGGACATATATATACTACCAAACGTAAAATAGCTAGCTAGTAGGAAGCAGCAGCATAGCCCAGGGAGATCAGATAGGTGGTTTGTGACCACCTAGAGGAGGAGGATAGGAAGGGTGGGAGGGAGAGAGATGCAAGAGGGAAGAGATATGGGAACATATGTATATATATAACTGATTCACTTTGTTATAAAGCAGAAACTAACACACCATTGTAAAGCAATTATACTCTAATAAAGTAGTTTAAAAAAAAAAGAAATAACAAACATTATTTCTCAAACCTAGGGGAAAAAAAAAAAGAAAGAAAGAACTACTGCCTGTATTTTATAAAAGAAAATGTCATTTGTTCATCCATTTAGAATGTGTCCTAATATTTTTCATTCATGTTAAGAGATACAAGATATAAATTTTGATTAATGGCTATGCATTATATTCTACCTAATAGTGAATGGAAAGCAAATTTATTTTCTAGTGCAATATTAATTTTAGTATCACTAAGATATTTTATTCCACTATATTAGGAATAAATTTGATGGTTTCTCCATAACATTCTAAAAAGTGTATGTTTTAAGTGGAATCATAAAGTGTTTGCCAAAAAGAGTCTCCTAATGGCATTTTTAACCTTCTCTTTGTTCACTGTGACATTATGAACATAATACATCTTTTCTACAGTGTCAATTGATGGTCATAATTCTTTTATAACAATGTAATTTATTCCAGACATATAAATTAACATCAAAAGAAAGCACTGTTGATAGAATTTATTTTCACAGTTATTTATTAAGGTATAATTCACTGAAGTAGAATATCAGGTTTGGAAGATAGTCTAAAATTTATATAACTGAAAAGTAAATACAATATCCCCCCAATTTTTGTTTAAAGTAGGCTTACATGCCATCAATTATAAGGAATTTTAGAAAATACAAATATGGCTGTCATATTAAATAAATAACATTATTGAAATATCTTTTTTGTGGTTTTCATATGCTATAAGTTTGGACATATGTGGACTTCTTGGACCACATTATTCTTGACTATTTATGTATTTAATGATATTTACTGTTGCAAAATGAATATCTGAAGTTGACCTTTTCACTCCTCTGCAATTAGCTTCTTATTTTGATGAGAATATTCATTTTTCTCTTTATATTTTAAAATGAATTTCTAGGTGGTGATTTCTGAATATTTGCCTAGAACATATGAATTATTCTCAATGTAAAATATCACTTTTTTTTTTACCATTTCTCCACCTAATTATTGAAATTGTTTCATTATACCATGTGTAATAAGGGTCTCATTTTAAACCAAAACTGTGTTCACTGGAATATTTAAGATGTCTGTGTCTGAGAAAGTTGAGGACATGGATTGGGGTGTTTTGATTCTGAGTGACCAAGAACCTATACAAAAAAGCTAATACCAAAAACAAGAGATAGAGTTTAGATGAGCACATTTATTAAAGGTCAAAGGGAAGAAGATCATGGTATTTCTGAACACAGCATCAAATATTTTACTGAGATTCCCTGTGGCATAGTCACATGGATGCTAACCTGAGTCAGAGTGAGATATCTGAAATAAAAATCAGGTGAAAATTAAAAGAAAGTTTATTAAAACATTCTTAATATTAAAGTTTAACTATTAAATTAAAAGTTGGATTTAAATCTAATTTTCATAGCCTTTATTGCCACAGAATTTGTTGTCAGAAAATCTTATCTGTCTAATTCACTACTTTTGCCTAGAGCCAAAAACGGGCTGGTGAATCCTTCACAAATATGTTAAATGAATTGATAAATCATTGAATTAATTCTTTAGATGAGTGATAACATTTGGAAATGACAAAAAGCAATTTCAATCACATGATCTGGACAATTGGAGCGGTTCTGACACCTCCAGTGGCCTCAGGCAATGTCATAGCATCATCTTGGCTGTCACAATGAAGGGGTTGCCTTCACTGGACTTCAGGGACCTCCCTGTCCCATTTGGGGTTGGTGGTAGGAAGAAATAGCACCAAAATTAATTGAATCAAGAGAGGAAACAAAAGTACTTATGCAATGCAGCAGTGAAGAGAAAGAGTTCAAGAAACTTCTCATAATTTACAGAATTACAGGGGGATAGGGTGGTTGAGGCTAGAGTTCTAGGGAGAGAAGAATCAATTTTATGTTCCTGTTATCCTGTTTTCAATGCTAGTTGCAGTTTTAGCTGAGGACACATGCAGGAGTCCCACTGCTTTCTTTCTTTTCTAGTATTTGGTTGCTCCAAACATTCACAAATTGTATATTTATAAGCTCCCTTTAATGTCTCTTAGTCTCTCATGCTCATTCTGTCCATATTTTATTCCTTTGTCCTTCTTATTTAATATGTTTTATGAGTTTATATTGTTTCAAGTTGTCTTTGTCTTCTACATTACAAATTCAATTTTATTCTCTGTTGCATTTAGTTTATTTAAATTAATGCTATATGATCTATGGCTATTTACATTTTGTTGAAATATGGAAAATAATGAACAGGTAAAGTTTAATCTATAGACCATTTAAAATTGTTATTGTTTTTCATTACAGCTTTAATTTTGATTCATATCATTCTATGTGAATAAAAGCTGAATAATAGATCTGCTTTTAATTTTTTATTCTAATAATATGGTAGTTTTTTGCCCGGTTTTTCTTTAAAATAATGAACTACTCATAGAGTAATTTTTGTTATCAGTTAGCATCATATAATCATAATTACTTATTGAAAAATGATGCTTAAAATTACCAGACTACTATATTTCTTCACTAATCTTCCTCTTCTCTCCAGCTATCATGTTTTGCTGTTTTAGGCTTTTCTTGACACATTTTTTATCTTCTAGCTTTTAAAATAAACTTTACTCAATTTCATTTCTTTTTACAGCTGAGTAATATTCCATTGTATATATGTGCCACATCCTCTTTATCCATTCATCTGTTGATGGACACTTAGGTTGCTTCCATGTCCCGGCTATTATAAATACAGCTACAATAAACATTTTGGTACATGACTCTTTTTGAATTATGTTTTTCTAAGGGTATATGCCCAGTAGTGGGATTACTGGGTCGTATGGTAGTTCTATTGTTAGTTTTTTAAGGAACCTCCATAAGGTTCTCCATAGTGGCTGTATAAATTTACATTGCCACCAACAGTGCAAGATGGTTCCATTTTCTTCACACCCTCTCGAGCATTTATTGTTTGTAGAATTTCTGATGATTACCATTCTGACTGGTGTGAGATGAAACCTCACTGTAGTTTTGATTGGCATTTCTCTAATGATTAGTGATGTTAAGCATCCATTCATGTGTTTGTTGGCAAACAAACACATGTATATCTCTATATATACAGATATACATGTATATCTGTATATCTGTGTATCTTTGGAGAAATGTCTATTTAGGTCTTCTGCCCATTTTGGGATTGGGTTGTTTGTTTTTTTGATATTGAGCTGCATGAGCTGTTTATGTATTTTGGAGATTAATCCTTTGTCAGTTGCTTCATTTGCCAATATTTTCTCCCATTCTGAGGGTTGTCTTTTCATCTTGTTTATGGTTTCCTTTGCTGTGCAAAAACTTTTAAGTTTCATTAGGTCCCATTTGTTTATTTTTGTTTTTATTTCCATTTCTCTAGGAAGTGGGTCAAAAAGGATCTTGCTGTGATTTATGTCATGGAGTGTTCTGCCTATGGTTTCCTCTAAGAGTTTAATAGTGTCTGCCCTTACATTTAGGTCTTTAATCCATTTTGAGTTTATTTTTGTGTATGGTGTTAGGAAGTGTTCTAATTTCATTCTTTTACATGTAGCTGTCCAGTTTTCCCAGAACCACTTATTGAAGAGGCTGTCTTTTCTCAATTGTATATCTTTGCTTCCTTTACCAAAAATAAGGTGGCCATATGTGCATAGGTTTATCTCTGGGCTTTCTGTACTGTTCCATTGATGTATATTTCTGTTTTTGTGCCAGTACCATACTGTCTTGATTACCGTAGATTTGTAGTAGTTGAGTTATTTGTAGTGAGGTGGATGGACCTAGAATCTATCATACAGAGTGAAGTAAGTCAGAAAGAGAAAAACAAATACCATATGTTAACACATATATATGGAATCTAAGAAAAAAATGATCATGAAGAACCTAGGGGCAGGATAGGAATAAAGATGCAGACCTGCTGGTGAATAGACTTAAGGATATGGGGTGGGGAAAAGGTAAGCTGGGACAAAGTGAGAGAGTGGCATGGACATATATACACTACCAAATGAAAAATAGATTGTGGGAAGCAGTCGCATAGCACAGGGAGATCAGCTCGGTGCCTTGTGACAACTTATGGGGGGGGATAGGGAGGGTGGGAGGAAGGGAGATACAAGAGGGAAGAGATATGGAAACATATGTATATGTATAACTGATTCACTTTGTTGTAAAGCAGAAACTAACACACCATTGTAAAGCAATTATACTCCAATAAAGATGTTAAAAAAATTAATGGGCAAAAATAAAATAAAAATAACTAAAATACACTTTACTGAAGAATAATTTACAAAGCACATGTTATAATTAATGGGTTTTGATGAAGGGATATAACCATATAAACACCCTTCCACTTAATAAATGGAACATTCTCATCACCACAAAAGTAGACTCCTGCCCTTTGCAATGAACATACCTCTCAACTCTCAGCTTAGGGCAAACACATCTCTGTATTCTCTCAAGCTATACTGTTTGTTTCCTAGAATATTCTATATATGAATTTATGCACTATGTACTCTTTTGTGTCCTGCTCATTTTCTTAACATATTTTTTTTTTAGATTCACTTATGTTGTTAAAATAACTAGCAATATATTTTTTATGCTGCTGAGTAATATTTCATTTATGGATATACCAAAATTTATTTACCCATCCAAATGTAGATGGGCTTTGGGATTGTGGACAGTTTAGGGATATTATGAATAAATCTATTATAAACATTCATGTAAAATCTTTGTATAAGCATGATTTCCATTTTCTTTGTATAAACACACAGCTTGGAATTTCAGGGCCTTGTAAGTGCATAGTTAACGTTATAAGAAATTACTGAACAGTTTGTCCAAGATGACTATACCATTTTATACTCCAAAAAAGCAATATATGAGAGTTTTCAGTCTTTTCAACAAGAGTTAGTAATATTATATGTATCCCAATGTACCTTAATTTGCATTTTCTTGATGATTGATGATGTTTAACATGTTTTCAAATATTTATTGGCACTTCACATAAAGTCTTCTGTGAAGGGTCTGTTAAAATCTTTCCTTTCTAAATTAATTATTTTTTTATTAGTTATCTATTTTATACATATTAGTGTATATATGTCAATCCCAATCTCCCAATTCATCCTACCACCACCACCTCCCTGCTTTTCTCCCTTGGTGTCCATACGTTTGTTCTCTACAACTGTCTATTTCTGCCTTGTAAACTGCTTCATCTGTTCCATTTTTCTAGATTCCACATGTGTTAATATACAATATATTTTTTCTCTTTCTGACTTACTTCATTCTGTATGACAGTCTCAAGGTCCATCCACATCTCTACAAATTGACCCAATTTAGTTCCTTTTTATGGCTGAGTAATATTCCATTGTCTATATGTACCACATCTTCTTTATCCATTAGTCTGTCAATGGACATTTAAGTTGCTTCCATGACCTTGCTATTGTAAATAGTGCTGCAATGAACATTGAGGTACATGTGTCTTTTTGAATTATGGTTTTCTATGGTTATATGCCCAGTAATGGGATTGCTGTGTCACATGGTAATTCTATTGTTAGTATTTTAAGGAACCTCCATACTGTCCTCCATAGTGACTAGATCAATTTACATTCCCACCAACAGTGCAAGAGAGTTCCCTTTATCCCACACCCTCTCCAGCTTTTGTTGTTTGTAGATTTTCTGATTATGCCCATTTTAACCGGTGTGAGGTGATACCTCATTGTAGTTTTTTTTTTTTTTTTTTTTTTTTTTTTGCGGTATGCAGGCCTCTCACTGCCGTGGCCTCTCCCGCCGCGGAGCACAGGCTCCGGACGCGCAGGCCCAGCGACCATGGCTCACGGGCCCAGCCTCTCCGCGGCACGTGGGATCCCCCCCGACCGGGGCACGAACCCGCGTCTCCTGCATCGGCAGGCGGACTCTCAACCACTGCGCCACCAGGGAAGCCCTCTCATTGTAGTTTTGATTTGCATTTCTCTAATAATTAGTGATGTTGAGCAGCTTTTCATGTGCCTCTTGGCCATCTGTATGTATTCTTTGGAGAAATGTCTATTTAGGTCTTCTGCCCATTTTTGGATTGGGTTGTTTATTTTTTTAATATTGAGCTGCATGAGCTGTTTATATATTTTGGAGATTAATCCTTTGTCCTTTGATTCATTTGCAAATATTTTCTCCTATTCTGAGGACTGTCTTTTCATCTTGTTTATAGTTTCTTTTGCTGTGCAAAAGCTTTTAAGTTTTATTATGTCCCATTTGTTTATTCTTGTTTTTACTTCCATTACTCTAGGAGGTGGGTGAAAAAAGATTTTGCTGTGATTTATGTCAAAGAGTGCTCTTCCTATGTTTTCCTCTATGAGGTTTATAGAGTCCAACCTTACATTTAGGTCTTTAATTCATTTTGTGCTTATCTTCTTCCCTTTTTAAATGGTTATTTTTCTCTTTTTTCATGAATTGTAACATTTTTATATACAATAAGTTAAAGCATTTGCCAGATATATACATTACTAAAATCTTTCAAGGTTCTATCTTTCCTTTGCATTATTCTTGGGATGTCTTTGGAGAGCAGAATTTTTAAATTTTGATGACATCCACTTTATCAAATTTTTATTTTATGCTGAGTGTGTTTCTTGTCGAATAAATATTTACATACCTCAATATTTCAAAGATTTACATCTATGTTATCTTCTAGAATGTGTATGATTTTAGCTATTGCATTTAGGCCTGTGATATATTTTGAGTTACATTTTATGCACGATTGAAGGTAATGAGTCAGGTTAATTTTTATTCTTTTCACACAAAGGCTCAATTTTTCCAGGAGTATTTGCTGAAAATTCTATTCTGTTCTAATTGAATTAACTTGGCATCTTGTTTGAAAAGTAATTAACAACATATGGGTGGTTCAGTGTCTTGACTTTCTGCTTTTTTTCACTGATTTATCTGGCTCTCCTTTGTTGCATATCACTTTATTTTGCTATGACTCTCTAGTCAGTCTTGAAATCAGGTTGTATAAATATTTTGACATTGTCCTTCTTTTCTAAAAATAAGCTATCTAGGCTTTTTGCATTTACATAAAAACTTTAACACTAACTTGTCAATTTCTGTCCATGAAACCTCCAGCATTTTTTTTTTTTTTTTTTGGTATTGTGTTGGATCTGTAGCTACTTTGAGAAAAATATTCACATTGATAATATCAAGTGTTCCAATCCATAAGCAAGGTATACTAATATGTATATGTAGATACCTTATGTACTCCAACCATGCTAAATACCCATAACTGCTATTTTTGGTTCATTTCTCAGGTGATTCTACTTAGATAATCATTTTGTATGAGCATATATTTTTTTCTTTGTCTTTCTACTAACTATATATTCTATTTCCTTTTCTTGCCTTGTTGCAGTAGTTAGAATTTCTAGTGTACTAGTAAATACCAGTAAATAAAACTTTAAAGGAAGATATCCTTGCCTTATTCTCTATCTTAGGGGAAAATATTTTATTTTCACCACTTAAAGATGACTTTAACTATAGTTTTGCCATAGATGCCCTTTTTCAGAAGGAAGCAAATTACACTAATTGATTTTCAATGTTAAATGTACTTTGCACCCTTGGTATGAAACCCAGGTATTTATGGTATTTTATCACTTTATATTTTGCAGGACTCTCTATATTTTTAAATAATATTTTGAAAATATGTTCATAAAGGATATTGGTTTCTAGTTTTCTTGAATTTTCTTTGCCTGGCTTTAATATGAACATAATGCTTACCTCATACATTGAGTTTTCAGCTGTTTCTTTCTTTTTTATGTTCTTGAAGCATTTATGTAGAATTGAATTGGTATTATTTTTCTGCTCCTGGCTATTTCTTTGTGGGAAGACATTGATGCACCCTTCCAGTTCTGCTGGCCAGAATCCATGCAGATATCACCAATATCTTCCTGTTCTCTATGTCCCTGGTATCTAAACTTTCACCTTGCTGTGTCCATTTTTTCTCTTATCTGTGCATGATCTGGTCCTCTTTGCTTCATAAACCTAGTGCTCAGTACGAGTTTTTCCTACCAGGACTCCTGCAATAGCATCCTATCTGTGTCCCTTGTGTGCATTGGAAACACAGTTGTAGTTTACTCTCACCAAGCTCACCAAAGTAGAATTATATTATGACTATATTATTATAGTCATGCCAGATTTCCTATTTTTACAATTCATATTGTATGTCTTCTTTTCCTCAACTTTTACTTTCACCTCTATCTATGTCTGTATTTAAAGTGCATTTCTTGAATGGAGCATATATTTGTGTCATTTGTTTAATCCTTTCCGGTAATCTTTGTCTTGTAATGGCACTGATTTGCTCATTTACATATAATGCAATTGTCGACATAGTTGAGTTTAAGTATAGCACTTTACTATCAACATTTTCTATTTATCCCATTTTTCCTCCAGTTTCTACCTTTTTGTTGTGGTAAGCTAAATAACTCCCCCCAAAATATGTTCACTTCTTCATCAACAGAACCTGTGAATATTACCTCATATGGCAAAGGGGACTTTGCAAATGTGAGTGAGTTCAGGTTATTGATGTGAGAATATTGCTACAGATTATCAAGGTAAACCTGATGCAATCACAGTGTCCTTATGAAATGTAAGCAGGAAGAGTCACAGTCAGATGAAGAAGGCTGTGTGAGGACAGAAGCTGGGCTGGAGGGATGTGTCCAGGAGCCCAGGGATTCTGCAGCCACAAGAAGCTGGAAGAGTAAAGAAATCCAGAGGAAAACAACACTGCTAATACAATTTAAAAAACTCCTTAATATCTTATTTTGGACCTCTGACCTCCAGAACTATAAGAGAGTAAGTTTGTGTTATTTGAAGCCACTAATCTGTGGTAATTTGTTACAAGAAGCAAATACACTTCCCTTCATTTTTGGTTTATTGAGCATTTTTAGTAGTATTCCAATTAAATTAATTCTTGACTTTTCAGTTGTACTTGTACTTTTAAGAATTTTTCTAAATATTAATATGGTTTTATTTAACTTACTATAGACTGCTTAGAGCTAACCACTTCATTTAAATATAAGAAAATTATAACTAATTCATGTCCTGTTTTGGTTATCATATATTTTATATTTACGTATGTTATGCAACTCACAGTTTTAAAATTTTTGCTTTAAATTGTTAGCTGTGTTTTTTAAAGTTAAGAGTATATATAAAATAACTTGTTTTGTTTCCAGCATGTATGTCATTTCATGTTTTCTTCATTTATTCTGATCCAAATCCTATTAGATATCATTTTCCTTCTGTTTGAAAAATTTACTTTCATATATATATTTTTTTCAATTTATTTATTCATTTATCTATTTTGGCTGTGTTGGGTCTTTGTTGCTGCACACAGGCTTTCTCTAGTTGTGGTGAACGGGGGCTACTCTTCATTGCAGTGCATGGGCTTCTCATTGTGGTGGCTTCTCTTGTTGCAGAGCATAAGCTCTAGGTGCACAAGCTTCAGTAGTTGTGGCACACCCCGACCAGGGCTCGAACCCGTGTCCCCTGCATTGGTAGGTGGATTCTTAACTACAGCACCACCAGGGAAGCCCTATATATATATTTAGATTTATAGATTTTAATACATATAACAGATACTACCAGTTTTGGTTTTTCTAAAATGTTTATTTTACCTTTCTTTTTATAAACACATGTTCACGGGATAAAGAATTTTAGAATGACAATTTTTTCTCTTTCTGCTATTTAACATTTCACTACATTACTTTCTGGCTTCCACTATTTCTGAATAGCATGTACATGAATTCTATTCATACTAGTGTTCCCTTAAATGTAATGTACACTTTTTTCTCTGATGGCTTTTAAGACATTTTTCTGCATGGTTGATTTACAGAAGTTTGGCTATGATGTGGCTAGCGAAGTCCTCTTTTTCTTACTTAGTGTTTACTGAACTTCTAGGATTTTTAGGTTGACGTTTTCATCAAATTTAAAAATTGAAATATTCAGCCATTATTTCTTCAATTATTTATTTTCCGTCCTCATTCTCTCACTCTCTGGCTTCTGGGATTAAAATTAAAGCTATGAAATTATTTTATTTCCCTGACACTTTAGAAGGCAAAAAATTCTTAGAAAATGGTTATATAGACAGGCAATATTTGATTGCCTGAATTAATATTCAAGTAAGTTCTCACTGTAAATAGCTATTTCCCTGACATTTTAGAAGGCAAAAAATTCTTAGAAAATGGTTATATAGACAGGTGATATTTGATTGCCTGAATTAATATTCAAGTAAGTTCTCACTGTAAATAGCTGTACATTTTTACAGTAATTTTTTTCAACAAAGATAAACAATATTTAAGAATAACTGAACATTTACTCTTTTTTGGTTATGTTTTTGATGGTGGTATTTGCTAGAGGAAGTTATTTTTGTCTCTCTTTCTTGACCTTGCTTGTCTCCAGTAAGAAATTAGATTGAAAGTGCTATGAACATTTATTCTAATATAATAACTATGTTAGGTAATATACATAAAAGACAATATCCAATTAGCAGTAACATAAGGATCACAAACTAGTGCAATGAATGTAAAACACTGAACCCTTGGGAGCATTTTTTAAATGCTAAATTTTGTCTAATTCCCTTTTTATTTTAAAAAGAATGGTTAAAATATTTTAATGTTTATTTTGGTTAACGCTAAAGCATGCAACTCAAACTGTATAATATTCACCCTCATGATATTGTCCCCATGGCACCCAACATGTTCAAATCAAACATACCATCATCTACCCATGTAAATAATTTCATTTATTTATTCATTTCCACAAATCTATCAAAGAGCTAAGCAGTGTGATATGGAAAGAAGGTCAAGAAGACATACATTTTATTGTTTTTATAGCACAGTGAAAAGACACAAAACCATAAAAAAATCATTGTCATTGGAAACCACTGAAATTACATTATTCTAGTCTCAATTTAACCATCATTCAGTGGCTTCTTATAGATGACATGAAAAAACTCAAAATTTTTAGTGTGGGACATAAATAACATTTCTATAGTTACCTTTGCAATCTCATCTACTGTGTCTGGTGGTCTTTGTAACTACTGAACCTTTCAAATATTGTAAGTTTTCCTACTCAGTTTTGGACCTCTTCCCAAGGTGACAGGAACTTTTCCTCCCTTAATTTTCATTTGGCCAACTAATTCTACCATAGTGTAGTGAATGCTGAGATGTGTCCACCAGATGTCCCTATAGGAGAGAAAGATGCATTCCCTCAAGTCACTGGGAGCCCTTCCATCATGAAGCCTCCTCTGCCAGCCCTGCAGCCTCAGCAGATTTGTCGAGCCTCACCCAGGGTGGTGCTTCCTTACAGGATGGCCTGCACCTCATGGCTAGACTGGGCAGCTCCTTTACTTCAGTGAAGGGCTTCTCTTTACAACTCTCTACCTGTTAAGGGCTCATTAGGGAAGCATCACACATCATTTTATTCTTAAGTCCCTTCTACAGGTGTTCATTCTAAGAATATTCCCAAATAAACTTCCTGATACTAATCTTCATCTAAAAATTGGCTCCCCGGAGAGCACAAATTGTGAAACATCATGTCACAAAATACCCTGTTATTTGTCCTTGACTTATTTTTCTTTATTTTTGTAAATCTATGTGTTTTTGAACCTCAAAGCATTTTATATATCTAGTATTTTTTTCAATAATTCTTACTTTATTTTCATTTGTGCCATATAAACACTTTGTAATCTATGAGATGAGGCTGGGGGGAATATAATATATATTTTTTAGGAAAAATATGAGTCTGAAACTCCCTAGTTGTGTTTGACATTGTGCAAATGAACTTAAGAGAAATCTTCACCACAGTCCAAGTGACGTGTGATTTTAAAATGTTGGCTATTTAGATAGGCAGGCCTTGGAATTTTCTTGATATGTCATGATTAGAGAGTGAAATAAGGTGCTAGCATAAGAATAAGTAAAATGGGAGATATTATACAGTTAAAAGCAAAATAATTGGAAAACAGCCTAAAAAATAAGCAATGATTATCTCAGACTCCTTACTTGTCTAGTGAAGAAATACCATAATTAATTGTAGTTCATCTGCATCTGGCTTATCCTTCTGCAAACTCTAAGCAAAAATGCATTCTCTTTCAGATGAAAATACAAAAGAATAATTGAGTATAAATGTAGAACTAGTGCATGCCCTGCCAGCATTAGCCCCATCTGAAAGTGCCCCAGCTATTTCTGAGATTTCCCAAGTCCGTTGTCACTTGTTCACTATAGAGAAAGCTCTGCAGTTCCTTTTTTCTTATTGTCTGCTTTCCTCCTCTGATGTTTAGGCTACTCATGAGAGTCCCATTCTCCCAGTCATGGGAGTATATGCTGCTAAATACTGTCCATGCATGAGTTGGCCTATGGAAGTCACTCTTCTCTTTATGTCAAATGTCCTTGAAGTCCACTAGCAAAGATAAAAATCAAACAACACTCCAAACCTAAACCTACCCTCTCAAGCTTGAAATTATTTATTTGTAGTGCCCCTAAATGCTGGTTATTTGCCCCATTTTATGCTACAAATATGGTTGAATCCTGCTCAGCCTCCATGCAGCCATGGGCAGCCAAACTGCAACTGAGACCCCCTAAGACAAACTATACCAATTACCACACATTGGACTTTCTTCAACCCTGGACCTGAGGGCCCATCTTATTTCCTGTTCCAATGCAACGCATGGAACAGATTGGTTTCTTTAAGATGAAATCCACTCCCATCAACAAGGTGAAGTTTAACCAATGGCCCCACTAAACAATCATAAACTGGTCAGATGTAACACATTGCCTTTTTCATGCTGTTATGTAACTTTGGTGTAGATTGGAGTGTGGATGAGGAATGATTGGTTCAATTGTACCAATCCTACTTTTTCATGAAGTCTGTATATATGACATTGAGTTGCCAATGAATCTGAGAACCTACTTGATCTGGCTTTTAGTTTTGTACAAGAATAACTGAAATTTTACATTCAATGTATGGTGCATGGTAACCAATGTATTAGAGTTAATAAAAAATTGGGACTTAAGGGAATATACCTTTCTATCCAGATACATTATTTAACAAATGGTGAACTAATAACATACATAAATAATGAAATAAGACTCAAATGTTTGAATTGAAAACAATGACAAAACCAGCTAAAAGTCAAATTTTCATGATAGCTGAATGCTGGTATTTCTAAAATATGTCAGTGATAAAAAATTCTTTCCCTCCAGAATCCTGTGTCAGTCTCACTTTTAAACAATTACTGTAGTTACTGTTGATGAAACCATGGGTTAAATTCATTTCACCTTCCTTCACCAATCAAGGTCGCTTTATAATTTGCATGTCTTCCAAGTGGCACATAGTCTAAACAATAAGATGTTTGCCAGAATTGTTTTCTAGGAACTTGGAGTCAGCTGTGTGTAGTTGGAGCTGAGCTGGTTAAGACTGGATAGGACCACTGGCCCTCCAACTGGGCATGAGCAAATGCCCAATCCTTGACCTTTTGAATGTGCAGAGTCTGGTAGCCTAGTTATATCTGCACAGAAACAAAATTACCCTACCTTTTCCCAATCACCTGGCCCTACACTCCCCCTGCTTCAGACCGTCCAGTTTCTTTATTCATTATCCCCTAAATACCATGAGTCCCTCACCTTGAGGTAGGCAGGTTTGAAATTTATTTCCTTGTATGGCTCCCTTGTGAATAAAACCACCCTTTACTGCAAACCACAATGTCTCAGCATTTTAGTTTGCTGTGCTTGGGGCAAAATCAACCTGGTTCAGTAACATTGAGTTTTACTAATGGTACACAACTTCGAAATGGCAATTTTTAAAATTATTTATCCATTAAAGTTTGTGTTCTACATAGAAGTTAATATGGTGACCTCTCCTTATACTGACGGCTCCCCATTGACGCAGGCTAAGCAACAGTCTTTGCTCACGATAGATTCTTAAGTCTTCCAAATCTTTAAAGTTCATTTAGGATATGTTTCATGGCTCTAGCACCTGTGGGTAATTTACATGTAATTTAAATACTAGATGCAATTAGCAATGAGAACAGAGTGATTGTAAATACTGGTACAAAGCAAAATAACTAGAATTATACCAATTGTTACAGTGTACAAAATCACTTGGCATATTTAATTTGTGTTTTACATTTTCTGACTAGGGAGATATTTGAATCCTGCTAAAACCTCTCTTGTAGAAACAAAGTAATGGACAGTATTGTAATTTATGGAATTTGTTGGAAAATTTTAGTGTATGAGACCTTTACAAATGTATCCTTGTGCTTAATAGTTTTTCTTAATATTTGTATATGTGATTCTCCATGGAAAATAAAATCTTAAAATTAAAAATTAATAAAAGAGTTATTCAATCAACTAGGAAAGAAGAAATGTAGATAACTCTGTCTATATCATGTATAGCACAAGAAAATGAATAAAAAATCAATTTTGACAAAGTCATTGTCACATTTGCAGAAGTTAAAACTTAACAGCAATAGTAAATGTATTATTCATTACTATGACAGACCAAAATGTAAGTATAATTGTTTCCCACTGTTTAAAAATGCACTAATGTATTAAAAGAATCTTTTTTTCATTTTTGTATTATGATATTTCCTTGTATTTTTCTATTTTAAATGACTTTATTATATATATGAAGTTCAGTGCAATCAAATATTCACCATCTGTATTTTTTTTCTTTAGTATCTTGTGTTTCCTTCCATAATTACTGAAGATAATTTGGTCACATGAAATAAAATTGTTAAAGTCATTAGCAGAGATGTTTTAGAACTCTGCCTACCCTGTAACTATCTGAATCTCATCTGGCAGGAAATACAGACTCTTCTTGCATGTATCCAAGTAAAGTAGTTTAGCTCAAGAAAGGTTCTCCATTGTTCTTCCATTCACAGTTGTGACTCTGTTATAAAATGTTTCCAGAGACAACAAAAAATTTCCTGCAGGAGATTTCAAATCTGTACGTGTGCCATTGCACTGAACATAAAATTATTCAGTGAGTTGATTACTTGATGCTATAGGAGAAAATCAAGTCTGATACATTGTTTGTAGAAATGCAAAATAGCACAGTCCTTTTTTGGGGGGGGTGCTGGGGAGGGTGGCATTGTGCAAATATTTAGCATAGCTATGTACATATTTGTCCTGATAATCCTTTTCCCAGAAACCTCTTCTAAACATGAACTTGAAGAAATAAAACTGAGCACATGTACAATACAATATGATTTATTGTGGTATTATTTCCGGCAGTAAAAGACAGGGAAAAATGGATATTCATATTACATACATATAACTAGTCCTATGCAGTCATAAAAACAAACAGGGAAGTTAGGTATTAGCTAATGTGAAGTGATTCCCAGGTTACATAATTAAATGCAAATTGACAAACATAGTAGCCTTAATCTTGTGTAAGAAGGGGGAAAAATATAGATATATATTTTATATGTTCATTTGGTACTCTATATGATAGAGTACAGTATAATATAATACAATATAATATATATGTATATAAAATACTGAATAAATAAACCAGAAATTCATTTTGCTAGTATCTCCAGGAAATGGGATGTTTGAAGAGGGTAAGGAGTACAGAAATGCAAGTGAGATTATTCTTAATAAATATATATATTCTTACAAATTTTGATTTTTAATTATGTTAGTGTATGGCACATTGAATAAAATTGAACAAACTCGAAAAAGCAATCCCTAAAACTGAAAACAAACTAATTCAACCAGCTGTGTATGAAATTTGTAATCTATTTTTATATAAAATTACATATTTTAAATGATTTTAAATAATATTTTCACTCTACATCCTTAGTGAGAGACACCCTAAAACCAAAAGAAATACAAATAAATATTCAATGTAATTCAATAACTGTGCACTCTACAGTTCCTAATATTTCCATAATTTGTTTTTGTTTTATATGAGGTTTGGACTGGTTTTATTTTGTTCACTTTTCAGGTTTAAATCTATGTACATTTCTAACTACCTTTCTTTTTTTAACATATTTATAAGAGTATAATTGCTTTACAATACTGTGTTAGTTTCTGCTGTATAACAAAGTGAGTCAACTATACATATGCAATTATCCCCATATCCCCTCCCTTTTGTGTCTCCCTCCCACCCTCCCTATCCCACCACTCTAGGTGGTCACAAAGCACAGAGCTGGTCTCCCCATGCTATGCGGCTGCTTCCCACTATCTATTTTACATCTGGCATTGTATATTTGTCAATGCTACTCTCTCACTTTGTCCCAGCTTACCCTTCCCTGCCCCCTGTATCCTCAAGTCTGTTTTCTAAATCTGCATCTTTTTTCCTGTCCTGCCCCTAGGTTCTTCAGAACCATTTTTTATTTAGATGGTAAAAGGGAGTGTTTCTTTAGGTTCTCTTTCATCATCAGTGTATAGGGATGCAAGAGATTTCTGTGCATTAATTTTGTATCCTGCTACTTTACCAAATTCATTGATTAGTTCTAGGAGTTTTCTAGTAGCATTTTAAGGATTCTCTATGTCCATAAGGACTCTCATGATATAGTATCATGGCATCTTCAAACAGTGAAAGTTTTACTTCTTCGTTTCCAATTTGGATTCCTTTTATTTCTTTTTCTTCTCTGATTGATGTGGCTAAAACTTCAAAAACTATGTTGAATAATACTGGTTAGAGTGGGCAACCTTATCTTATCCCTGATCTTAGTGGAAATTGTTTCAGTTTTTCACCTTTGAGAACGATGTTGGCTGCTGGTTTGTCATATATGGCCTTTATTATATTGAGGTAAGTTCCCTCTATGCCTATTTTCTGGAGGGTTTTTATTATAAATAGGTGTTGAATTTTCTCGAAAGCTTTTTCTGCATCTATTGAGAGTATCATATGGTTTTTATCCTTCAGTTTGTTAATATGATGTATCACATTGATTGATTTGGGTATATTGAAGAATCCTTGCCTTCCTGGGGTAAACACCACTTGATCGTGTTGTATGATTCTTTAATATGTTGTTGGATTCTGTCTGCTAGTATTTTGTTGAGGATTTTTTTGCATCTATGTTCATCAGTGATGTTGGTCTGTAGTTTTCTTTTTTTGTGACATATTTGTGTGGTTTTGGTATCAGGGTATGGTGGTCTCATAGATTGAGTTTAGGAGTGTTCCTCCTTCTGTCATATTATGCAAGAGTTTGAAAAGGATAGATGTTAGCTCTTCTCTAAATGTTTGATAGAATTCTCCTGTGAAGCCATCTGGTCCTGGATTTTTGTTTGTTGGAAGATTTGTAATCACGGTTTCAATTTCAATGCTTGTGATTGGTCTGTTTATATTTTCTATTTCTTCCTGGCTCAGTCTCAGAAGATTGTGCTTTTCTAAGAATTTGTCCATTTCTTCCATGTTGTCCATTTTATTGGCATATAGTTGCCTGTAGTAATCACTCATGATCCTTTGTATTTCTTCAGTGTCAGCTGTTACTTCTCCTTTTTCATTTCTAATTCTATTAATTTGTCTTCTCCCTTTTTTTCTTGATGAGTCTGGCTAATGGTTAACAATTTTGTTTACCCTCTCAAAGAACCAGATTTTAGTTTTATTAATCTTTGCTATTGCTTTCTTCATTTATTATGGATCTAATTTTTATGATTTGTTTCCTTCTGCTAATTTTTTTTATTATTATTCTTTCTCTAATTGCTTTAGGTATAAGGTTAGTTTTTTTATTTGAGATGTTTCTTGTTTCCTGAGGTAAGATTATATTGCTATAAATTTCCCTCTTAGAACTGCTTTTGCTGCATCCCATAGGTTTTGGGTCTTCATGTTTTCACTGTCATTTGTTTCTAGGTACTTTTTTATTTCCTCATTGATATCTTCATTGATCCCTTGTTTATTTAGTAGTGTATTTTTTAGCCTCCATGTCTTTGTATTTTTTATAGTGTTTTTTTCCCTGTAATTCATATCTAGTCTCATAGTATTGTGGTCAGAAAAGATACTTGATATGATTTCAATTTTCTTAAATTTACTGAGGCTTGATTTGTGACTCAAGATATGATCTATGCTGGAAAGTGTTCCATGAGCACTTGAGAAAAATGTGTATTCTGTTGTTTTTGGATGGAATGTCCTAGAAATATCAATTAAGTCCATCTTGTTTAATGTATCATTTAAAGCTTGGGTTTCCTTATTTATTTTCATTTTGGATGATCTGTCCATTGGTGAAAGTGGGGTGCTAAAGTCCCCTACCATGAATGTGTTACTGTCAATTTCCCCTTTTATGGTTGTTAGCATTTGCCTTATGTATTGAGGTGCTCCTAGGTTGGGTGCATAAATATTTACAATTGTTATTTCTTCTTCTTGGATTGCTCCCTTGATCATTATGTAGTGTCCCGCTTTGTCTCTTCTAATAGTCTTTATTTTAAAGTCTATTTTGTCTGATATGAGTATTGGTACTCCAGCTTTCTTTTGATTTCCATTTGCATGAAATATCTTTTTCCACCCCCTCACTTTCAGTCTGTATGTTTCCCTAGGTCTCAAGTGACTCTCTTGTAGGCCTTGTTTTTGTATCCATTCAGCCAGTCTATATCTTTTGGTTGGAGCATTTAATCCATTTACATTTAAGGTAATTATCGATATGTATGTTCCTCTTACCATTTTCTTAATTGTTTCAGCTTTGTTATCATACGTCTTTTTCTCTTCTTTTGTTTCCCGCCTAGAGAAGTTTATTTAGCATTTGTTGTGAAGCTGGTTTGGTGGTGCTGAATTCTATTAGCTTTTGCTTGTCTGTAGAGATTTTAATTTCTGCATGAAATCTGAATGAGATCCTTGCTGGGTAGAGTAATCTTGGTTGTAGGTTTTTCTCTCTCATCACTTTAAATATGTCCTGCCACTCCCTTCTGGCTTTCAGAGTTTCTTTTGAAAGATCAGCTGTTAAACTTATGGGGATTCCCTTGTATGTTATTTGTTGATTTTCCTTTGCTGCTTTTAATTTTTTTCTTTGTATTTAATTTTTGATAGTTTGATTAATATGTGTCTTGGTGTGTTTCTCCTTGATTTATTCTGTATGGGACTCTCTGCACTTCCTGGACTTGATTGACTATTTCCTTTCTCGTATTGGGGACGTTTTCAGCTGTAATCTCTTCATATATTTTCTCAGTCCCTTTCTTTTTCTCTTCTTCTTCTGGGACCCCTATAATTCGAATGTTGGTGTATTTAATGTTGTCCCAGAGGTATCTGAGACTCTCCACAATTCTTTTCATTCTTTTTTCTTTATTCTGCCCTGTGATAGTTATTGCCACTATTTTATCTTCTAGGTCACTTATCCATTCTTCTACCTCAGTTATTCTGCTATTGATTCTTTCTAAAGATTTTTTTTAATTTCATTTATTGTGTTGTTCATCATTGTTCCTTTGCTCTTTAGTTCTTCTAGATCCTTGTTAAAAAGTTTCTTGTATTTTCTCCATTGTATTTCTGAGATTTTGGATCATCTTTACTATCATTACTCTGAATTCTTTTTCAGGTAGATTAGCTATTTCCTCTTCATTTGTTTAATGTAGTGTGTTTTTACTTTGCTCCTTCATCTGCTGCACATCTCTCTGTCTTCTCATTTTGCTTAACTTACAGTGTTGGGGTCTCCTTTTCTTAGGCTGCATGTTCTTAGGTCCCATTGCTTTTGGTTTCTGCCCCCAGTGGCTAATATTGTTTCAGTGTGTTTTGTTGGCTTCCTCGGGGAGGGGACTGGTGTCTGTGTTCTGGTGGATGAGGCTGGATCTTGTCTTTCTGGTGGGAAGGACCACATCTGGTGGTGTGGTTTGGTGTGTCTGTAAACTTAGTATGATTTTAGGCAGGCTCTCTGCTAATGGGTGGAGTTGTATTCCTGTCTTGCTAGTTTTTTGGCATGGGGTGTAGAACACTGGAGCTTGCTCATCTTTGAGTGGAGCTGGGTCTCAGCATTGAGACAGAGATCTCTGAGAGATCTCTCACCGATTGATATTACATGGGACTTGGAGGTCTCTGGTGGTCCAATGTCCTGAACTTGGCTCTCCCACCTCAGAGGCTCAGGCCTGACATACATCCGGAGCCCCAAGACCCTGTCAGCCACCTGGCCAGGTACGTGGAGAGTTTCTTGCCTTTTGGGAAGTCTGAGGTTTTCTTCCAGCATTCAGTAGGTGTTCTGTAGGAGTTGTTCCACATTTAGATGTGGTTCTCATGTATTTGTGGTGAGGAATGTATCTCCACGTCTTACTCCCTGCCATCTTGAAGGTCTTTACTACTCCTCTTTTTAAAACTATTTCTCCAGTTTCTTTGATGCTTTTTCTCTTTCTAAATAGGCATGCTATTTGAGGCTTTGATTTTATTCATTTTCTCCTGTATTTTTATTTACTTTATTAATAGGTTATTCTATTTTAATGTATTCAACTATCACCTCTAAATTAAGATGGCTAATGTCTCCAGCTTTTCCTCTCATTGATTACTCACTTCTATATTCTATGAATCCAGAACACAGTCTTTAGATGGGAGTTTTAACTTTGCCCATCATCAGTTGCCTCTGCAACTGTGGTGTTGTTTTCACTGATATCCATGTTCTTCCAGTATCCCAATTGGAAACCAATTGGTTCTCTCCAATCTTAACCCTCAAGCGGACCAACAAATGTTCATTCACCACTAGTACCACTGCTACTACTATTGCCTTAAATATATCCCTCTCAGTCTGATTTTCAACAACTTCTGTAAAATTTCTTTATGATAACTATTTAATTATATTTTCCATCATTAATCATTACAAATATTTTCTTGAGTTCAAATTGTCTCCTGCACTATAAATACATGTTCTTATCTCTTTAGCTTCTCCTGTGCTCTGCATTCCTTTCAAAAAATGTATTTTAATCTTTTCTACCTCTCCTCAGTTATTTTCTTTCAAATACATTCTTTTGTGACTATCCCAGCCCATGGTAAAAATGTCTTTTTTTTTTCCCGTTATATACATTACAACCATCCATTTTGTGTCATCTTGTTTCTTCATAGTTTCATCTCTGCTCAGCTTAAGTTGCTTTAACCAAGTATGCTAGATCTGCTTCATCTAAGTGATTAGATGCCAGGCTATTGCTTTTCTCTAGCAACTAACACAATCATGGGATGATAAAAGTAGTTTGATAGCTAAGTTTAAATTTATGGCTTCATCCTAACTACCCTAAGACCAAAACCTGAGAATGGAGAAGATTTAGTCTCAATTAGGCATTAAATTCAAGCATTTTGTTGTGCTTTCTCAATAATAACTACTCTAGAACTATTGTCATTCTAGAATTTTATCATTTCTGCACAAAATTTTCCATTCTCTGAAAATTTTAAAGCAGTTCTATTTTTCCCAAATTTCTTGTTTGTTTTATTTTTTTAATTGGGACATATAATACTGTTTCATTTCACCAGGAATTTGGATAAGAATTTATAATGTTTAAATCAAAATATTTAACCTTATTATTTTGGATTTTAGTAAGAATTTTCAGCAAGTTTAACTTGCTTAACTTTTGTTAGAGGTTTTTTTGTTTTGTTTTGTTTATAGGATAGAGGGCACCAAAAGTGAATTTGACACTAAAAACAATTACATTGCCTGGCAATTTAATGGAAGAAAGAATAAATCATTTATTCCCCTAACCTCAAGGAATTTACAATCTGGAAGGAGAAAGAAACACATATGTCATTACATACACTTTAAAACAAATATGTATGTGTTTCAGAACCAACACGAATTTCATTTATTTTTATTTTTTTTAATTTATGCGCTATACAGCATCTCAATCTTCTTTCATTCTTTACAATGAAAGAAAAGTAGTAGGAAGGAATATATGATGAAAGAACCAACTGGACATGAAGCATATTAAAAATCCCAGTGTCATTTTCTGAGATATGTGGCAATTTGTTAAAATCAAAAATTAACATCATTTTCATAACACACACTGTTAAGTATACAGTCAAGAAAATTAAAGCACCTATTTTGAGTAGTAATTAGTGTCCTCTGAAACCTGAAACTCAAATATGGACTTGGGAACATATAGATTATTTGAGAAATGATTCCAGGAAGCAGGAAAATGACAGAAAAGAGGAAAATATAATGTAAAGATAAATCACTGAGATTGCTGTGGTAGTCAATGGAGTCATCATACCACCAAGACCTCTGACAAGCTTATCGGTTGCTTCTTGAAGTTCTCTACCTAGAGACGGGATGCTGGGGCATCTACCCACCAGCTCCTATCCCTGTTCTTTGAGATGTTGAATTCCCTGCCCTTCTGGGCTTTACTTTTGCACAAACCAACTGAGTAACTATGTCTTCAGGGGAAACTCTAAGGCAGAAAAGGGAAAAAAATGCATAATATGCTGTTGAACAGAAGGCTGTCAGCATGAATCCAACCTTCAAGGAACTGTATACCACAGCTAGAACTGAAATCAGAGCTGGACCAAGGCACTGTGAACAAGAAGCCAAAAGCCTGCAGGTCAGTCTACCCCTTTCAGGGCTCATGTTTGTCTGTACTCTTTATGTCTACATTGTTACTTAACTTTTTGAAGTAGTAGTTCACTGATTTCTTTTTAAATGTTAGGAGATTTAATGAGATTACATAGAGTCTCTGCTGCTGAAAAAGGCCTGGAGCCTATAACTGAGGTCTATCAACTCACTGTTTCAAATTCATTCAGCATTTCAAGCGGTCCAGATTTCCAGTGGGATGAAACAGATCTTTCTTTATAATCAATAGGATATATTGTTACCTTGCTCTCATCAAGCCATGGTTGAGAAATACTATTTGCACAATGATTGTCAGGCTTGGAATCACCAGAAATGCCCAAGTGAGCACCCTGTGTTCCAGCATACTTCTCTCAGACCCTATTACGTAGCAGCAACTCTGGTTCTACATGGATATCAGGGTTGATTATGATCATTATCAAGCTAAGGCTTTATTGAACTCAATTAATTATTATTATTATCATTTGCTTACTATTCCATTATCAGGATAAGAACAAATTACCCAGATAGATGTTGTAACTTCAGACTCAGTGGAAAATTTTTTAATCACCTTTTTCTGTATTTTCTTTCCTGGAAGATAATTCAACAGAAGTCAAAGCTGTGAGAAAGAAAGCAAAAATATGTGTACAAATTAACCACTGGAATGGTATTGAAAATGGTCACGTTGATTTGACTTCCACTTCTTCATCCCTAGTGCCATGTAATCTTACCTTGAGATTCACAAAAGCATATGTAGGAAATTACAAAGCTTTGTAATTTATTGGTTTGTAGAAAATTCACTGTTTATAACAGGCAACGTTCAAAACAGAAAGTATTTTCTGAGAAAGAACAGCACATGGCTCTCTGTCTGGGGGAATCTATTACCTTGAAGGCTATGATGTTGTGTCCACTGAGCTTGGGAGTTAGACTCAGACTGCTAAAGTGTAAGCGGAGAGGTATTTTTTTCAAGCAGAATAGCAAATTTGAGCAAAAAGTCCTGCCCGGTTGGCACATTTGACTTTGATCTATAAGTTAATGTATCAGTTAATTTCCATGAATTAGTCCCAAGAGGTAAGGGACCAAAATAGTGGTTGGGCATTTGAAATTTGATCAGTTAGTATTTCACAGGAAGTTACTGGAATGCATCTTATCCAGACAAATTTGCGTTCATAGGAGACATACCATGGCTTTTAAGCCTCACAGATGAGGGTATGAGCAATAGAGATGAAATGTTGTTGGCCCCATAAGCAAAAAGAGTCTATATCAATGTCAAATAAAGGTTAATTTTTAAATGAATTTTTTAAAACAGACTCAAGAAGCTAGTTTATCATATCAGTTCTGCCACCTGGGAGATAACTACTTACTTTATGTAACTGAATAACTTTCTAGAGACTTGAAATAGCAAAAGCCACAGGTGCAATTAACCTGACACTGTTCCTGTGAAATAAGATCACTAAGAAACACAAGGCACAGAAACAGCCTAGGATCACAGTGTAAAAGTACTACAAAGGTCTTCAGGATGTTTGGCTAAAAGACTAATTAAAATAATATATTTTGTACATTTATTATCTTGTCAAATGCAAGCATGAAAATACCCCACACTTCTGATTCTTAACTGTCTTTCTTTACAGAGTGTATACTTGTTTTAACATATTCAAAATTCTCATTTGTCTATCCAAACTTATTCATATGAAAATGTGTTTCATTAAAGCCAAAATATAGCATTTGGACACAAAATCACGCCAACGCATATCATTAACCTGCCCTCATTGACGTAAATGAATATGCATTTGGCTTCTAGACAATGCTGGCTATGCAATTTGCAGGCCTCGTGCTAAATGAAAATCCTAGACCCAAACTGGGAGAGAGGAAGTTAACACCCACATTCCAAGAGTCTACTGTCCCAACCCATGATGGACAGCTGACCTCAAGACATTGCAACCTCCCTGCCTGAAGCTCTCAGTACTTGGATCGTGAATGGGTGAGAGATCAATGCACCACGGCCCTGTCAGTCCAGGATGGGATGGCCGTTGCCAAGACCTGCCCAGAGATGCCATTGGCTACACACATGACCCTCAACCCCTCCAGGAGATCAAGTCCCCACAGAGGGGCAGAGGGTGACATCAGACTGTGTCCATTCCCACCTCATGCTTCCAGACTTCCTGGTCACTGCTCCAGGTGGATGGCAGTAGTGGTCATGCAGCAGGGGCAGTAAGGGGGCAGTGAGAGCTGGGACTGCACGTGAGCTGAGGCTCTGAGTCCCTACCCCATTCTCCACTGTTCTATCGGATTTAAGATGTAAATGCATGGGATTGACATATATACGCTAATATGTATTAAATGGATAACTAATAAGAACCTGCTGTATTTTAAAAAAAAACCCACAAATTCAAAGATAAATCATTAAAATTTCAAGTCAACAGTCACAGAACATTCAAACCCTAAGCATGGGGCCCTCTCAGCCTAGGCCCCTGTGCGACTGCATTGGCAGCAACCTATGAAGCTTATCTTGCCTCTAGATGTACATCCTCCATTGCCTTGGAAAAGTGAAAACACTCTCCTCAGAAATAATCTCCAGAGCATGGCGATCACGATTCAATTATGAATGTTTGGGAGATGTTTTAGTACAGGCTTAATTACACAATTGTCCCTATTCTCAATAATACCATCATAGTCCGAGGCTTTGGGGCACCACTATTAATGTAAACCAACAAATAAAGTGGCACCTTTTCTTCTTCTGTACATACTAAGATCATACTGTTGCATTTGTCAAAACCAACTGCAGGGTTGGAATAACAATATATAAATCATTCTAAACCTTTTTTAGTGCCTCCAAACCATTCATAATGCAGCACAACTTTGTGAAATCCTGATGAGACTGAATACATAAAAGATTTGCTTCTACATTATTCCTCCACTGTCATAATCCATCCTTTGATTTGGGGGCTTACTCTCCTCTGAGCTCAGACTTTCTATTTTGAAACATTTCTGACCATCAGGAAAGTACTTCAGTGAATTCAAGTGAATTATTCTTCTTTATAAATTTTGCTTTCTAACCCTGATTCTGCACTGTAGAACCATACAATAAATTTAATTTATTTTTCTTGTGAAAGCTATTTAAATATTTAAGTAGAGTTAAATATCTTAAGATTAACATGTTTTATATATATTAGATGACAAAAAAATCAGCTAATTCATCCTACTAATAATTATTGAGTGTCTCCTTTTTGTCAGTATGCAAAGATAAACATGATATATAAAAGAGGCATTGCTCCTGCTCTCAGAGAGATGGCAATATTGTCATCTTCAGACAATTCTTCAAACAAAACAAGTATAAAAATGGGGAGAGGAGATACTGAGTATTAGGGAAGCACAGGACAAGAGACTCTAATCCACATATACCTGAGTGTCACCAGGTAAAGATGTACAGCTGTGAACAGGGATTGCTGAGAAGGAGTAGAAGGAGGGGTAGAAATATTTTAGGCAGATATAAAGTATATAATAAATTCCAAAGAAAAATGACAATATGATAAACTTAAGGCCTAAATTGATAGTTGTAGCTGGGAATAGTGTGCAAAGGAAACAATGGTGAGTCAGAGTCTATAAGATAAACAGAAGCTGGGTCACGTAGACCATTGCCAACTGTGTCAAGTTTAGATTTGACTTGCAGATTGAAGAGATCATTACAGTGTTTTAAAAGTGATGGCTTCATCTTTTGGTTAAAGATAGACCACTCTGGGGTTTCCTTGGTGGCGCAGTGGTTGGGAGTCCGCCTGCCGATACAGGGGAAATGGGTTCGTGCCCCGGTCCGGGAAGATCCCACATGCCGTGGAGCGGCTGGGCCCATGAGCCATGCCCGCTGAGCCTGTGCATCCGGAGCTTGTGCTCCACAACGGGAGAGGTCACAGCAGTGAGAGGCACGCATACTGCAAAGAAAAAAAAAAAAAAAAGATAGACCACGCTGGATGCATTAGGAACCAGTGCCAGAATGAGGGAAAAAATACTTGAAGCCACAAGACTAGTGATGAGTGTGTTGAAGGAAGTTAGGTGAGAGACGGAAGAGTCTGATCTAAGGAAGAGTTAGTGGGGAGTGAATAAAGTGGATGGATGTCAAAATCATATTAAAATTTAGCAGGTATAAATTGCAGAGCTTGTTATTTGGACATGGAAAATGAGAGGAGAGAGTTAAAGTTCATACCCCTGTTGTTAATTGGGCAAACTTGTAGATGGTGAAGTCATTTATTACAATAGGAATCAGAAGGGTAGATTTTAAGGAGAAGGCCAGTCAGTTTGGGACAGGTTATGGTGGATGTGACTCATCCAAATATGAAGTCTAAAAAGTAGCTGTAATATATAGATCAGGGGTTCCATGGAGAGAATGACTAGAGAAATGCATGGGAGATATGTATCTATAGGTGGTAATTGAAGGTAGGGACATGGGAGAAGCTGCTTAAGGAGAAAACTAAGGAGAAAGAAGGAGAGCATGAGGCAGAGACTGGAGGAACCACTGATCGTTAAGGGACAGGCTGAGGACATGGTGCTCAAAGAAGCCTAAGAAGGAGCAGCACAAGGAGAATGAAAGTTTTCACCAGAAGTGCCATGCCACAGAGGCCATAGTTCTGGCAAAATTGGGAAGGAATTAGATCCAAGTAGTAAAAGAAAGTATTAACCTTACATAAGAGACACCTCTACCTGTAATGGGAGAAGGTGGTATTTAAATATGAGCTTGCAGGTGATAGTGTAGTTTTGCAAAATTTTGCATAAAGAGTCTATTTTCAGTGCAGAGAAATTATGTTCATTTGCTAAAAGTGAAGAGGGAATGTTTGAATGTGAGCAATAAAGAAGACGTGTGTGAACAATGAGGGAGAGAAATGACTTGCCAAATAAAGGTCACTGAGTGAGAGGGTGGCCTATATGAAACTGTCATCACCAATTTACAATAGCATAAAGTGGGGCTTTTGAGTGAAATTCTCCAAGAAAACTCAGTAGCCTGGCTTGAGAAATAAAGTCTGTCAGGTCCATGAGAATTGAAGTTTTGTCAGCACTCAGCAGAGATATGACCAAAAACCTCAAGTTACAGGAAAAGATGAAGAATCAAATGTTGCAAATTTCCTTGATAATGTAGGACTGGAAAATAAAAATAAAGGAGTTATATATACTAGTAATGTATATGTATTTAAAATATACATATTTATTTTTATATATAAAATATAAACTTATAATGTATATATGAAGAATATATATATATGAAGAATATATATATATATATATAAAGAATACTGTGATAAGATTAAGGGATATAGTTTTTATTTCAGAAGTAGAAAAGTTGTGGTGCATAAGGCACAGGGTATATTCATGGTAGTGAACAATTGAAATGAATTGTACAGGGTCACTGGTAATGAAACGATTAGTGTTTAAGGGACAATAAATAATTGCAGAATAAACTACAATCTCTTTTATCCATTCATCAATAATATGTGGTAACAGCATGATCTGGTTTCCTTGTTAACAGGACTCCTCTGACTTCTGTGTTGAGAATAGATTGAAAGGGGCAAGCATAGAGCAAGACCAAAAGCCCACCTGAGACTTCAGTCTTAACAGGAACAAAGAATGTTCCAATAACAATAATCATAATAACAGGAGAGAAGTTAGGCACACATGTAGGAAGGTAGAGGGTGCACCAGTTATCTCGGAGAAGTAAATTGTAAGATCAAGAATTGAAAGCATGAATGGGGGAAAGCTGTGTTGTAGGTTAAAGGTAAACAGGCAAGATCTGAAGTGCTGGGGAAGGAACAGAATAGGGAAATAGAGCAGGATTGCTGGACTGATTCAAGGACTCAATTCAGCACAGTGATTGTGAATTTAAAAAGATCTCTTTCAGCATGATTACAAATGTATCTTTCATCACAATAGCTACCAGGGTATAAGGGATGGGGTTGTCAAAGATATTAATTTAATCAGAGTTTTTATTGCCCTATCTAGATATAAAGCTAGTCTTGGACTACCTATGTAGGCACAGGAAGTGGTATAATGATTGACCATTGATTTTAAACTGGATAAATAGGGAAGTGCAAGGATAAAGGGGGTAGGAATTACAAACATAGAATCAAGTCATTAGAAGTTATTTAGTGCTAAACTTTCATTGGAGATGCAGTACATGAGAAAGATGATATGAAAAGACAGGAGTCAGTAGGAGAGCGGAATTTTCCAACTGCTATTCTGGGGTACTTGAATAGGTAATGATAAACTCCGAAGGTGGAAAAGTGTAACCATTTGAATGAGTGGCCAAGGCAAGGATGAGGACAAGTTCATTGGAGAAGATGAGCTGCAGCACCTGTGGGGCTAGATTACAAAAGCTGATCTACCTGGATATATATATATACTTGGAGATATATATATATATATATATATATATATATATATATATATAAAGAACTAAGAACAATGTCTGGAATGGTGGTGGGGAGTGGAATGGGAGGGTAAGCTGTTATTTATATTCATTCGAATGTCCTGGAACATCTAGTAGAGTATCTGAATATTATAAAATACCTATTTGTTGAATTGAAAATTTTGTTTTGAATGAAGTACTTTGGTTAAGACAGGCTAATTTCACACATTTTCCAAATCTAAGTAGCAATCTCATTTACTGAGAAAGCTGAAATTCAGATAGCACACTCTGTAAATTTGGGATGCTAATTAGATGTGACTACCTATTGATTGTGAGTCCTACAGTGCAATGAAAGTGCATAATTATAGAAGAGACTGGCTTCTATAGCTCTGAATTTCTTTCTGCTTCAAAGACTATAAATTAATTTTGTCTGATTAACTGGGCAACCCATTGATTGAATTACTAGCAACCCAAACTTTCCTCCTAGAAGTCAACTTTAAATTAGCATCAAATGCTACATGTATTTTCTTTCATCAGTGAAACATAAACAACATGGGAAGAAAGAATTCTTGGCCCAAACTTAACAAGTGAATAAAAGTTTTATAAAAGTTTAAGTTACTAGGTAGCATGTTTCAAGATTTCTAACTTAAGCTGAAAACAGCCAATATATCAAATTAAATGTGATACTTTATGTATCATAGATCACAAGATAGTTTAAAATACAAAATTCTCAAAAAGTGGTGTTCTATGCAAAAGTAATATGAAAAATTAAAAGTTAAAGGTAATAAAATGACTATAGAAATTTGTCTATACTCAATTTCATAGACTTTTATTTATTTTTAATAAGGTTTTGCTTATTCCAACTTAATAGTAATATATGCTCAATATAGAAAAGTCTGAAAATTTAAAATGTTTTTAAACTTTTTGTAAAATCATCTAAAAATTACTACAATTTCTCTCTTAATTATTTTACTGTCAGTTTTCAGTGGTGTTGTTTTGATTGAGATCTAAATTCATGTGTACTAGTCTATATTACTGTATAACTTTAATATAGTAACATAAGCAGAAGTCATTTCATTAAAATATCTTATGGTAGCAGAGTAGGCCTACCGAGTCATTACAGAATTTTAGTAAGATATACTGATTAATCCTTTGTTGCTAACATAAGCACAGATTAAAAGATCAGTGGACTATAACAGATAATCCAGAAAGAGCTTCAATCTATGTGGGGATTTTGAATATGACAGTGGTCTCATTTCAAATCTATAAAAATTGCTCTTGTCAAACAATAACTTTAAAAGATAATTGGAGAAATTTATAAAAATTAGAAATTCAGTAATATTCAAATATCAACATGGTCATAATTAGATACAAATTTCATAATAACAATATGCTTATAAATTTGGGGAAAAAAATCTTAGAAGAGCTTATGCAGTTCTCAGCCACAGCATATGGATATTAGCAGTCTCATTCACTATGCATTAGTGTAAGTCATATGGATATTGGCAGTCTCATTCACCATGCATTAGTGTAAATCAATATAATGTCCTTTAGAAAATAATTTAATACTATGTATCATAATATTACAAGTAAATTTGATCTACTGACTTCACTTTTAAGAATGTTTCTTCCAGATAGGGATGCTCACTTCTGTATATTATCATACAATTTTAATGCAAAATACAACTGAATATATATCAAACAATTAAAATTACAGAGAAAACATTACATATTTATATCATATACATATAAATGTTCATCCATAACACTGGATACTTTAAAACAATTATGAAAAATAAACAGGACATTGACCAAGATATAATGTAAAGAAAAAATCAAAATAATGTGCATGATTTTTATAATAAAAAATATAAACCTCAATGTTCAACTAGGACCACCATGAAAAGTATGCTGTCATTGAAGAAAACTGGAAAACAATTGACAATTTTGAAAATGAGTGGAGCCTCTAAGAGTAAGGCAAAAGAAAATATATATAAACACTGTACTTTCATTAATAGATCATTCCTAAATATCCAATTTTGATAATCTAATACGTGTATCTTGGAACTTAACCACAAAGTAAATAGATGGTGAATGGTGGAGCAAGGCTGTTGAGGTGGGAGTTTAAAGGTAAGAAGGTGGAGGAGGCTAGAAAATCCTGTACGGTAATGACTTACATTTGGAGGCATCAGTATAAGTTCATATTTAGCTAAATATAGATACAGATGGCTATATACAGAATTATTTATACCAGTGCACATGTATGAGTCATTGTACACACATACATTCCCTTGCTTTGTTAGCTGAGAGGGCCTAGAAACAATGAAATCTCAGTAACAATGTGTACTCCTGGCAGCTAGATCTTGGAGTCTAATGCCATTCTCCAATAAGTGAAAGTAAGCCTCCTTGGAGAAAGGGTGGATTCTAGAGCTGAGCCTGAAGCATCTTCTAGTGCCAGAAAGTAAGAAAGTACTGAACACAGGCACACACACAGAATAATGGAGTATGCCAGAAGAACAGAGTTCACTAAAAGGGTCAAAACTGAAATAATCTGAGTAACAACATAAATAAAGTAGCAATGGATTATTAAGAAAAATATGAAAAATATCCATGTGTCTACACTGCTGTAAATAAATAATTGAATAAACAAAGAAAATGAGGGAAAAGGCCAAAGTCTCCCATGAAGAATAATTCCAAATAATTCATGTAGATATTTCACTCTCAGTGAGGTGAAGCATAACTCACCACTCCTTAAATATGGGCTGTGCATATGGAAAGGGGTGGGTGGGTATTTACAGTGGAAAAATAAGACAAACACTTGCTTAGCCAGGTGATCAAAGTTAACATCATTTGAAGTAAGTCATGCTGATAATCTGTAACCTTGATAGGATGTGATGAATATGGCATTTCACTTCTGTGAAATTTTACCCCAAAACACATAATCTCAGCATAATCATGAGGAAAATATCAGACTAATCCCAACTGAGAAGAATTCTACAGGACGCCTGACCAGTATTCATCAAATTGTCAAGGTTATCAAAAGCAATGAAAGTCTGATAAACTTTCAGAGCCTGGAGTGGCCTAAGGAGACATAATGACCAAACGTAATGTGCTATCCTGAAACAGAAAAATGTCAGTGGAAAAAAAAAAACTAAGAAAATCTGAATAGAGTATGGACTTTAGTTACTAAAGTATCAACATTAATTTTTAATTTATCAAATGTACCACATTAACGCAAGTTGTTAATAATAAGGAAAACTGGAGGCAAGGTATAGGGAAACTCTCTTTACTTTCTTTTCAAATATTCTGTAAATATAAAACTGTTGTGAAAATAAAGTTTATTAAAAACTTGATTACCTACGTGTCCATCTCAATAAGAAGAAACATAAAATAGAAAATCTTAAATAATAAATATGAGAAAAAATGTGAGATTAAACAAGCATGAAAAAGAAAACCAATACAACCTGTTTGTATTTTGAAATAAGAATAATGAAATACAAATAATTATAGTAAGATTAACCAAAACAAACAAGCAAAGAAGAAAAAAAATTATCAGAGAAATAAGACAAAAAAAGAAATATAATCATAGGCTGTCTACACAGACTATGATTTTGAAAAACATAAAATTATTATGAAGTACTTTAGCTAATGAAGTTTTTTAAAAAATCAGATAAACAGAAAAAATATAGAAAAAATGTAGGCAATGCTTAAGAAGTTTCCAAAACTGGTGAAATATATCAGCCCAAAGTTTCAAGAAGGTAGGTCAACCCAGGATAGCATAAAGATGAAGAAAACCTCACTAGGGACATATATCAAAGCTGCTGAAAAATAAAAGACAAAGAGAAAAGTCTTGAAAAGGGCATATGATCTTAAATGAAATCACAATTATATTGACAGATAACTTCACAAAAGAAATGTTGCAAACAAGAAAAAAATGAATAATGTATTTAAATTCCAGAAAGGAAAAACCTAACCTAGATTCAGTGTTCAATAAAAATATCTCTTGAACTAACTAAAAACACAGAGAAAATATATCAATAATGGTTTTTCAGACATCGGACATTAAGCAACTTAGAACAGTGATCCTTGAGATGGGAGAACAAAATGTATGCTCTTCCCAGCTAACTTCTGGGAGAAAGGTTTTAGACCAGAGAGTAGTCAGGGGACGTTCAGTAGAAACCAGCAGTCTCTCTGAATTGGAAATGTGGTGCTGGGAGCCCAAAAGCTGAGGCAGCTGGAGTTGTCAGGGGAGAGTACCAGACTAGAGGAAGCTGCAGAGTGACAAACCCTCAGAGCTACAGAGAGGGTCCCATGTGAATCTTAAGCTTGGTAACGATCAGTGCATGAGCTGTCTACCTAAAGCTGGGGAGAGAATCACCCAATGGGTGCAGAGGGAATAAATCTGAGAGCTCATACAGAAATTTCTGATATTCCCTCACCACTGTGGAAAATTTGTAAGTCAAGATAATCAGAAGTTTATTGTCTCAACATTGGTATAAATTAGCCCTAGACTAGACATGTCTTATCCTGTCTATAAGGCTCCCAGCAGTGTAAAATTTACAAGGTTTGGCAACTGATCAAAAAATAAAGTTATTTAACAATGGCATAAAGTATGATCCAGAATGATGAAAAAATTGATCAGTAGAAGCAGATACAGAATGACACAAATAACAGAATTGATGGAAAATGGCTTTAAAACCATTATTATAACATTACATATTCAAGGAGATAAAGATTGAACATAAGTAGAGAAATTTAAAGATATTTAAAGATAAAAAAGACTCATGTTGGAATTTTTAGAGATTAAAAAATGAAATGGATGAGATACAAAAAGTAGACTGTAGAAAAGATGTGTTAACATGACGACATTGTATCAGTAAAGTGTGGGATGACCTCAAGCAGCTTAACATATGTGTAATTGCAGTCCCAAAAGAAGAAACAGTGGAGATGAAAAATATTTGAAGATTGAAGAACAATGTCTATTTTCAAAAAAAGTTTAAAACTGTGAACTCACAGAAATGAGAAGTTCAAAGAACGCTAAGCAAAAACAAACAAACAAACAAAACAACTAGGAACATCATACTCAAAACTAGTCATAATGAGAATATCTTAAAAGCAGTCAAAGTTGGAGCAGGGGTGCATGTTATGTACAGAGAAAGAGATGTTTTTTTTTTTTTTCAGGAACACGGCAAACTAGAAAGATAGTAGAAGAAAATCTTCTACAAAGGAAAAAATAAAGCACCGTAGAATTCCACACAGGCAAGTGATTTTTTTTTTTAAGGAAAAATGGGACTATTTCTGCTTTATAACAAAGTGAATCAGCTACACATATACATATAACACCATATCTCCTCCCTCTTGCATCTCCCTCTCACCCTCCCTATCCCACCCCTGTAGGTCATCACAAAGCACCAAGCTGTTCTCCCTGTGCTATGTGGCTGCTTCTCACTAGCTATCTATTTTACATTTGGTAGTGTATATATGTCAGTGCCACTCTCTCACTTCATCCCAGCTTACCGTTCCCCCTCCCCGTGTGCTCAAGTCCATTCTCTATGTCTGCTTCTTTATTCCTGTCCTTCCCGTAGGTTCATCAGAAACATTTTTTTTTTATTTTTTTAGATTCCATATGTATGTGTTAACATATGGTATTTGTTTTTCTCTTTCTGACTTACTTCACTCTGTATGACAGACTCTAGGTCCACCCACCTCACTACAAATAACTCAATTTTGTTACTTTTTATGGCTAAGTAATATTCCATTGTATATATGTGCCACATCTTCTTTAACCATTCATCTGTCAATGAACATTTAGGTTGCTTCCATGTCCTGGCTATTGTAAATAGTGCTGCAATGAACATTGTGGTGCATTACTTTTTAACTTAAATCCTAGTATCGTAATTTCCTCTTTCTTCATCCTTAATATAAAATATCTCTTATGAGATAATATTATCAAATTTTTATCTTGCTTTGTACTAAATTAGAAACTACTAATATTTTTTGACAACTTTGTTGGAGTATAACAATGTTATACAATGTTTACAATGTTGTGTTATTTTCTGCTGTATAACAAAGTGAATCAGCTATATGTATACATATATCCCAATATGCCCTCCCACTTATGTCTCCCTCCCACACTCCCTACCCCACCCCTCTAAGTGGTCACAAGGCACCGACCTGATTTCCCTGTTTGATGCAGCTGTCTCCCACTAGCTATCTACTTTACATTTGGTGGTGTATATATATTGATGCTACTGTCTCACTTCGTCCCAGATTACACTTCCCTGCCCCCTGTATCCTCAAGTCCATTCTTTACATCTGAGTCTTTAATCCTGTCCTGCCCCTAGGTTCTTCACAACCTTTTTTTTTTCTTTTTTTTTTAGATTCCATACATATGTGTTAGTATATGGTATTTGTTTTCCTACTTTTGACTTACTTCATTTTGTATAACAGACTCTAGGACCATCCACCTCACTACAGAAAACTCAGTTTTGTTTCTTTCTATGTCTGAGTAATATTCCATTGAATATATGTGCCACATCTTCTTTATCCATTCAACTGTTGATAGACACTTAGCTTGCTTCCATGTCCTGGCTATTGTAAATAGTGCTAAAATAAATATTGTGGTACACGTCTCTTTTTGAATTATGCTTTTCTCAGGGTATATGCCCAGTAGTGGAATTATTGGGTCATATGGTAGTTCTATTTTTAGATTTTTAAGGAACCTCCATACTGTTCTCCATAGTGGTTGTATTAATTTACATTCCCACCAACAGTGCAAGAGAGTTTCCTTTTCTCCATACCCTCTCCAGCATTTATTGTTTGTAGATTTTTTGATGATGGGCATTCTGACTGGTGTGAGATGATACTTCATTGTGCTTTTGATTTGCATTTCTCTAATGATTAGTGATGTTGAGCAACCTTTCATGTGTTTTTTGGCAATCTTTATATCTTCACTGAATAAATGTCTATTTAGGTCTTCTGCCCATTTTTGGATTGGGTTGTTTGTTTTTTTGCTATTCAGCTGCATGTGTTGCTTGTATATTTTGGTGTTGCTTGTATATTTTGGAGATTAATCCTTTGTCAGTTGCTTTGTTTGAAAATATTTTCTCCCATTCTGAGGGTTGTTTTTTAGTCTTGTTTAGAGTTTCCTTTGCTGTGCAAATGCTTTTAAGTTTCATTAGATCGTATTTGTTTATTTTTGTTTTTATTTCCATTTCCCTAGGAGGTGGATCAAAAAGAATCTTGCAGTGATTCATGTCATAGAGTGTTCTGCCTATGTTTTCCTCTAAGAGTTTTATAGTGTCTGGACTTACATTTAGGTCTTTAATCCATTTTGAGTTTATTTTTGTGTATGGTGTTAAGAAGTGTTCTAGTTTCATTCTTCTACATGTAGCTGTTCAGTTTTCCCAGCACCACTTATTGAAGAAGCTGTCTTTTCTCCATTGTATATTCCTGCCACATTTATCAAAGAAAAGGTGACTATATGTGTGTGGTTTAATCTCTGGACTTTTTATCCTGTTCCATTGATCTATATTTCTGTTTTCCTGCCAGTACCATACTGTCTTGATTACTGGAGCTTTGTAGTTTAGTCTGAATCTGGGAGCCTGATTCTTCCAGCTCCATTTTTCTTTCTCTAGTTTGCTTTTGCTATTCAGGGTCTTTTGTGTTTCCATACAAATTGTGAATTTCTTTGTTCTAGTTCTGTGAAAAATGCCATGAGTAGTTTGATAGGGATTGCGCTGAATCTGTAGATTGCTTTGGGTAGGATAGTCTTTTCACAGTGTTGATTCTTCCAATCCAGGAACATGGTATATCCCTTCATCTGTTTGTATCATCTTTAATTTCTTTCATCAGTGTCATAGTTATCTGCATACAGGTCTTTTGTCTCCTTAGGTAGGTTTATTCCTAGGTATTTTATTCTTTTTGTTGCAATGGTAAATGGGATTTTTTCCTTAATTTACCTTTCAGATTTTTCATCATAAGTGTATAGGAATGCAAGAGATTTCTGTCTGTGCATTAATTTTGTATCCTGCTACTTTACCGAATTCATTGATTAGCTCTAGTAGTTTTCTGGTAGCATCTTTAGGATTCGCTATGTATAGTATCATGTCATCAGCAAACAGTGACAGTTTTAGTTCTTTTCTGATTTGGATTCCTTTTATTTCTTTTTCTTCTTTGATTGCCATGGCTAAAACTTCCAAAACTGTGTTGAATAATAGTGGTGAGAGTGGGCAACCTTGTCTTGCTCTTGCTCTTAGTGGAAATGGTTTCAGTTTATCACCATTGAAAACGATGTTGACTGTGGGTTTGTCATATATGGCCTTATTATGTTGAGGTAGGTTCCCTCTATGACTACTTTTTGGAGAGTTTTTATCATAAATGGGTGTTGAATTTTGTTGAAAGGTTTTTCTACATATATTGAGATGATCATATATATTTTGTCTTTCAGTTTGTTAATATGGTGTATCACTTTGACTTATTTGTGTAAATTGAAGAATCCTTGCATTCCTGGGATAAACCCCACTTGATCTTGGTGTATGATCCTTTTAATATGTTGTTGGATTCTGTTTGCTAGTATTTTGTTGAGGATTTTTACATCTATATTCATCATTGGTCTGAAATTTTCTTTCTTTCTTTTTTTTTTTTTTTTTTGTAGTATCTTTGCCTGGTTTTGGTATCTGGGTGGTTATTTAGTAGCATACTGTTTAGCTCCCATGTGTTTCCAGTATTTTTTCCTGTAATTGATATCTAGTCTCATAGCATTGTGGTCAGAAAAGATACTTGATACAATTTCAATTTTCTTAAATTTACTGAGGCTTGATTTGTGGCCCAGACATGATCTATCCTGGAGAATGTTCATGCACACTTGAGAAGAAAGTGTATTTTGTATTTGTTGCTTTTGTCTGCTGCTTTTACTATTTTTTCTTTGTATTTAATTTTTGATAGTTTTGTTAATATGTTTCTTGGTGTGTTTCTCCTTGGATTTATCCTATATGGGATTATCTGAGCCTCGTGGATTTTATTGACTATTTCCTTCTCCACGTTTTTGATGTTTTCAATTATAATCTCTTCAAATATTTTCTCAGACCCTTTCCTTTTCATCTTCTGGGACCTCTATAATTCGAATGTTGGTACATTTAATGGGGTCCCAGAATTCTCTAAGACTATCCTCAATTCTTTTTATTCTGTTCTGCAGCAGTTATTTCTAATATTTTATCTTCTAGGTCACTTATCTGTTCTTCTGTCTCAGTTATTCTGCTATTGATTCCTTCTAGGGAATTTTTAATTTCATTTATTGTGTTGTTCATCAATGTCTGTTTGCTCTTTAATTCTTCTAGATCCTTGTTAAGCATTTCTTGTATTTTCTCCATTCTATTCCCAAGAGTTTGGATCATCTTTACTATCATTACTCTGAATTCTTTTTCAGGTAGACTGCCAATTTCCTCTTCATTTGTTTGGTCTGGTGGGTTTTTACCTTGCTCCTTCATCTGCTGTGTGTTTCTCTCTCTTCTCATTTTGCTTAACTTACTGTGTTTAGGGTCTTCTTTTGCAGGTTGCAAGTTCAGAGTTCCCATTGTTTTTGGTGTCTGGCACCAGTGGCTAAGGTTTGTTCAGTGGGTTGTGTAGGCTTCCTGCTAGAGGGGACTGCTGCCTGTGTTCTGGTGGGTGAGGCTGGATCTTGTGTTTCTGGTGGGCAGGACCACATCTGGTGGTGTGTTTTGTGGCGTCTGTGACCTTATTATGATTTTAGGCAGCCTCTCTGCTAGTGGGTGAGGTTGTTTTCCTGTCTTGCTAGTTGTTTGGCATGGGGCATCCAACACTGGAATTTTCTGGCTATTGGGTGGAGCTCAGTCTTAGTGCTGAGACAGAGATCTTGGAAGAGCTCTTGCCAATTGATATTACATGGCACTGGGAGGTCTTTTGTGGTCCAGTGTCCTGGATTTGGCTTTCCTACCTTGGAGGCTCAGGCCTGACACCCGTGTAGAGCACTAAAACACTGTCAGCCACACAGCTCAGAAGAAAAGGAAGAAAAAAAAGGACAAAATAATAAAATGCAATAAAAAATAAAAATATAAAAGTTAATAAAATAAATTTAAAAATTTAAAAAAGAGGAGAGCAACCAAACGATATCATCATATCTCTTTCCTATTCTGTCTCCCTCCCACCCTCCCTATCACACCTCTCTAGGTGGACACAAAGCACCAAACTGACCTCCCTGTGCTATGTGGCTGCTTCCCACTAGCTATTTTTTTCACATTTGGTAGTGTATATATGTCCATGACACTCTCTCACTTCGTCCCAGCTTCCACTTCCCCTTCCCAATGTCCTCAAGTCGATTCTCTACATCTGCGTCTTTATTCCTGTCCTGTCCCTAAGTTCGTCAGAATCTTTTTTTTTTTTTTTAGATTCCATATATATGTGTTAGCATATGGTATTTGTTTTCCCCTTTCTGACTTTCTTCACTCTGTATCACAGTCTCTAGGTACATCCACCTCACTACAAATAACTCAATGTTGTTTCATTTTATGGCTGAGTAATATTCCATTGTATCTATGAGCCACATCTTCTTTATCCATTCATCTGTTGATGGACACTTAAATTGCTTCCATGTCCTGGTTATTGTCAATAGAGCTGCAATGAACATTTTGGTACATGAGTCTTTTTGAACTATGGTTCTCTCAGGGTATATGTCCAGTAGTGGGATTGCTGGATCATACGGTAGTTCTATTTTTAGATTTTAAGGAACTCCATAGTGGCTGTATCAATTTACATTCCCACCAGCAGTGCAAGATGTTTACTTTTTGTCCACACCCTCTCCAGCATTTATTGTTTGTAGATTTTGATGATGGTCATTCTGACCAGTGTGAGTTCATACCCCATTGTAGTTTTGATTGGCATTTCTCTAATGATTAGTGATGTTGAACATCCTTTTATGATTTTGTTGGCAATCTGTATATCTTCTTTAGAGAAATGTCTATTTCGGTCTTCTGCCCATTTTTGGATTGGATTGTTTGTTTTTTTTTTGCTATTGAGCTGCATGAGCTGCTTGTATATTTTGGAGATTAATCCTTTGTCAGTTGCTTCTTTGCAAATATTTTCTCCCATTCTGAGGGTTGCCTTTTTGTCTTGTTTATGGTTTCCTTTGTTGTGCAAAAGCTTTTAAGTTTCATTAGGTCCCATTTGTTTATTTTTGTTTTCATTTCCATTTTTCTAGGAGGTGGGTCAAAAAGGATCTTTTTGTGATTTATGCCATAGAGTGTTCAGCCTATGTTTTCCTCTTAGAGTTTGATAGTGTCTGGCCTTACCTTTAACTCGTTAATCCATTTTGAGTTTATTTTTGTGTATGGTGTTAGGGAGTGTTCTAATTTCATTCTTTTACATGTAGCTGTCCCGTTTTCGCAGCACCACTTATTGAAGAGGCTGTGTTTCCTCCATTGTATATTCTTGCCTCCTTTATCAAAGATAAGGTGACCATGTGTCTGTGGGTTTATCTGTGGGCTTTCTATCCTGTTCCATTGATCTATATATCTGTTTTTGTGCCAGTACCATGCTGTTATGTTTACTGTTGCCTTGTGGTATAGTCTCAAGTCAGGGAGCCTGATTACCCCAACTCCATTTTTCTTTCTCATGGTTGCTTTGGTTATTTGGGGTCTTTTGTGTTTCCATAAAAATTGTGAAATTTTTTGTTCTAATTCGCTGAAAAATGTTGTTGATAATTTGATAGTAATTGCATTGGATCTGTAGGTTGCTTTGGGTAGTATAGTCATTTTCACAGTGTTGATTCTTCCAATCCAAGAACATGGTATATCTCTCCACCTGTTTGTATCATCTTTAATTTCTTTCATCAGTCTCTTATAGTTTTCTGCATAGAAGTCTTTTATCTCCTTAGGTAAGGCAGCAGCCTTAGTGTTTCACGCCCACCTCTGGCATCCTAGCTGATAGCCGTGGCTCACACCCATCTCTGGAGGTCCCGTAGGCGGTGCTCTGCCTTCTGTGGGCAGACAGGGAAGAAATCCCCTCTCCTCGTGCACCCGGAAACCATGGTCTCTTGCCTCTTAGTCAGGTCAAGACTTTTCCCCAGACTCCCTCCTGGTTAACTTTGGCACACTAGCCCTCTTTAGGCCTTCTTCACACAGCCAACCCCAAGCTTCTCCTTGGGATCTGACCTTCGAAGCCTGAGTCTCAGCTTGGACCCCCACCCACCTCAGCAGGTGAGCAGACAAGCACCTCAGGCTGAAGAATGCTGGTTGGCACCAATCTTCTGTTCAGGAATCTCTCTGCTTTGCCCTCTGCCCCCCTGTTGCTGTGTTCTCCTCTATGGCTCTGAAGCTTTCCCCCAATGCACCCCACATCTCCACCAGTGAAGGGGCTTCTTAGTGTGTGGAAACATTTCCTCCTTCACAGCTCCCTCCTAGAGGTGCAGGTCCCATCCTTATTCTTTTGTTTTTTGTTCTTTTTTGTTTGTTTGTTTTTTCTTTTTTCTTTTGCCCTACCCAGGTATGTGGGGATTTTCTTGCCTTTTGGAAGTCTGAGGTCTTCTGCCAGTGTTCAGTAGGTGTTCTGTAGAAGTTGCCCCACATGTAGATGTATTTTTATGTATTTGTGGGAAGGAAGGTGATCTCTATGTCTTACTCCTCCACCATCTTGAAGGTCCCCAGGAACTATTAATATTATTTTACACAGAAAACTTTTTTTTTACCCTTATTTTTTCAGGATTTTGTAGATTATGCACAGCTACAGATTTTATGTCTGGAGTTGAATGATCATGTTATAACTAGAGATACTCTAAATACAGGAATTTTTTTAAACAATGAGACTTTGGTTCTAGACACTGTGCTGCACACAATGATAGCCATGCACCATGTCAGCTTACACCCACCAAGGGCAGAGGGACCATTTGGAGCCACACAATGTTGCATTCAGTGAGAAACAGAGCAATATCTCAGGCCAACCATCGTGTAAGTGGTGATGAGAGAGGTACAATGTGAGTACCAGAACTATGGAATTTGGGGTGCAAATAAAGTATCAGTGAGCAGTAATAACTTATTTATTCATCAGAATACCCCTGATATAGATAGTTTTACTTTTCCACATTTCTAGTAGGATAGATAGACCCTGGTCGGCTAGGGCTGTCGTAACAAACCAGGTGACTTAAACAACAGAAATGTTTTCTCACAGTTCTAGAGACTATAATTCTTAGTTGAAGGTGTCATCAGAGTTGGGTCCTTCTGAGGTCTCTCTCTTTGGCCATAGATGCCACCTTCTCCTCCCTGTTTCCTCACATGTTCTTACTTTGTGTGTCTTATTCAAATCTCTTCTTATGAGGATATTAGTCAGATTGGATTAGAACCCACTCCAATGACATCATTTTAACTTTAGCACCTCTTTAAAGACTCCATCTGAAAAGACAGTTACATTCTGAGGTGCCGAGGGTTAGGACTTCAACACATTCATTTCGAAGCAGGGAGGAGAGAACAACTCAGCCCATAACAAAGTATTTTAGGCTTATTGAATTAAATAGTTTTCTAAAGTCAGACAAGCCCCTGTCAACAAGGGTAGCCAGGATTCAAACTAAGCCCTCTTTTTCACCAGATCCCATGTGTTTATGGTGGAAGCTGCCAATCAGATACGGCTCTAATATCTTAGAAAGTTAGTAGTAGTGTTCCACAGATAGTATAGCATTATTAGGATATGTTTTCATTGAAATGTTAACCACTTATTTAGACTTATCTCCATCCTGAAGCAAAAATATATCCCATTATTTCCAGTGTCAGAACAAAGGTTACTAAAGTAAATCTATACATAATGGCAGTAAATGGTTTCCCAATATTTGTTTTGTGGAAAAGACTATTATGTGTAGCTCTTTCAATTTCAAATATGAAGTTCAAGTTTATACATATTCATATAGCATAACAGAGATAAATTTGTCTTGGGAAAATAAATTTATCTGAAATCAAAATGGTTTACATTTATGGGTATAGTTTTTGGCTACTAAGCATTGCTTTGATGTTTCCTTATCTTTGTTGATATAGACGTTTGCTTTCCTCACTCAGTAATTTTTATATATCCATTTTTCATATGTCAACTTGCCTATGGGTAAGCCTACCTACAAATCAATTCTGAACCCAGCAGGCTTATCTGCTGGTGCCTGAGGTGCTTCCCATGACATCCATGGGTTTAGAGTTTCTCCTTTGCTTCAATTCTCCTGGCTGAAGATTTGCTCAGTATGCAGTCTCTCACAGAAACAGCAGTACTTCCTTTCATTGCGTACCTATACATTATTAGGTGACCGTTACATATTCTAGAACTACAAGAACATCATTTTCAATCATCTCCTCAAATGAAGAACCCACATCAGACTTCACGAATTCTGATACCTCCATTCAAGTCTCAGAAAATAATATTATTGATAATATGGATGGTTCAGGCCACTAAAATTATGGACTATTGATAAAAATAATAAACAAATAAAAATATAATGTTATTTTAACAGAAAGTTGCACTCAAAATAGAGAGGTTTTTTACATAACAGGGGTATTATTATTGAATATAATCATTGTTATATCAAGAAAGATAAAATTGTCTCTACAAGTTGTGGACAGTGGTGATAAGATCAACCAAAAAGGTAAAAATAAAGAGGCCATGAATGAGGTTGAAAGATAAGCTGGCTTCCCAAGTACTGTTATTCTCACTGCTAGTATGTTTATCTGTTCCCGAGGAAACTGAAGACTGAGATCACAGCCGTCTGACCTTTTAAAGAACAGGTAGGGATATGTTAACACATGCCAGGGAAAAGTCTGGACTTGCCAGAGAGGCAAGAGACTTTTTCTTCCCTCTTTGTTTCCTGGTGCGTGAAGAGAGGGGATTAAGAGCACTGCTTAAAGGAGCTCCAGAGATGGGCGTGAGCCGCAGCTAAAAGCACGGACCACAGAGACAGGCATGAGATGCTAAGGCTGCTGCTGCCGCCACCAAGAAGCCTGTGTGCGAGCACAGGTCACTATCCACACCCCCTTTCTGGGGAGCCTATGCAGCCCGCCACTGCCAGGATCCCAGGATCCAGGGACAACTCGCCCAGGAGTACGCATGGCGCGCCTCAGGCTGTTGCAACGTCACGCTTTCCTCTGCCGCTGCAGGCTCACCCCGCACTCCGTACCCTTCCCTCCCCCAGGTCTGAGTGAGCCAGAGCCCTCGAATCATCAGCTCCTTTAACCCCGTCCTGTCTGAGTGAACAACAGACGCCCTCCAGCGACCTACATGCAGAGGCGGGGCCAAATCCAAAGCTGAGCCCCTGGGAGCTGTGAGAACAAAGAAGAGAAAGGGAAATCTCTCGCAGCAGCCTCAGAAGCAGCGGATTAAAGCTCCACAATCAACTTGATGTACCCTGCATCTGTGGAATACATGAATAGACAACGAATCATCTCAAATTAAGGAGGTGGACTTTGAGAGCAAGATTTATGATTTTTTCGCCTTTTCCTCTTTTTGTGAGTGTGTATTTGTATGCTTCTGTGTGAGATTTTGTCTGTGCAGCTTTGCTTCCACCATTTGCCTTGGGTTCTACCCATCCGTTTTTTGTTTTTTTAAAATTTTTCTTCTATTAATTTTTTTTATTTTAATAATGTTATTATATTGTATCTTACTTTATTTTATTTTACTTTATCTTCTTTTTTCCTTCCTTCCCTCCTTCCTCCCTTCCTCCCTCCACTCCTCCCTCCCTCCCTCCCTCCCTCCCTCCTTTCTTTCTTTCTTTCTTCTTCTACAAATTCTTTCTTTCTACTTTTTCTCCCTTTTATTCTAAGCTGTGTGGATGAAAGGCTCTTGATGCAGCAGCCAGGATTCTGTGCTGTGCTTCTGAGGTGGGAGAGCCAACTTCAGGACACTGGTCCACAAGAAACCTCCCAGCTCCACATAATATCAAACGGGGAAAATCTCCCAGAGATCTCCATCTCAACACCAGCACCCAGCTTCACTCAACGACCAGCAACCTACAGTGCTGGACACCCTGTGCCAAACAACTACCAAGACAGGAACACAAAACTACCCACTAACAGAAAGGCTGCCTAAAATCATAATAAGTCCACAGACACCCCAAAACACACCACCAGACGTGGACCTGTACACCAGAAAGACAAGATCCAGCCTCATCCACCAGAACATAGACACTAGTCTCCTCCACCAGGAAGCCTACACAACCCACTGAACCAACCTTAGCCACTGGGGACAGACAACAAAAACAAGGGGAACTATGAACCTGCAGCCTGCAAAAAGGAGACTGCAAACACAGTAAGATAAGCAAAATGAGAAGAGAGAAAAACACACAGCAGATGAAGGAGCAAGATAAAAATGCACCAGACCTAACAAATGAATAGGAAATAGGCAGTCTACCTGAAAAAGAATTCAGAATAATGATAGTAAAGATGATCCAAAATCTTGGAAAAAAAATAGACAAAATGCAAGAAACAATTAACAAGGACCTAGAAGAACTAAAGGTGAAACAAACAATGATGAACAACACAATAAATGAAATTAAAAATACTCTAGATGGGATCAATAGCAGAATAACTGAGACAGAAGAACAGAGAAGTGTCCTGGAAGATAAAATAGTTGAAATACTACTGCAGAGCAGAATAAAGAAAGAAGAATGAAAGGAACTGGGAAAATCTCAGAGACCTCTGGGACAATATTAAATGCACCAACATTCGAATTATAGGGGTTCCAGAAGAAGAAGAGAAAAAGAAAAGGACTGAGAAAATATTTGAAGAGATTATAGTTGAAAACTTCCCTAATATGGGAAAGGAAATAGTTAATCAAGTCCAGGAAGCACAGAGAGTCCCATACAGGATAAATCCAAGGAGAAATACACAAAGACACATATTAATCAAACTGTCAAAAATTAAATACAAAGAAAACATATTAAAAGCAGCAAGGGAAAAACAACAAATAACATACAAGGGAATCCCCATAAGGTTAACAGCTGATCTTTCAGCAGAAACTCTGAAAGCCAGAAGGGACTGGCAGGATGTATTTAAAGTGATGACAGAGAAAAACCTGCAACCAAGATTACTCTACCCAGCAAGGATCTCATTCAGATTTGACAGAGAATTGAAAAGTTTTACAGACAAGCAAAAGCTAAGAGAATTCAGCACCACCAAACCAGCTCTACAACAACTGTTAAAGGAACTTCTCTAGGCAAGAGACACAAGAGAAGAGAAAGACCTACAATAATAAATCCAAAACAATTAAGAAAATGGGAATAGGAGCACACATATCGATAACTACCTTCAATGTAAATGGACTAAATGCTCCCACCAAAAGACACAGATTGGCTGAATGGATACAAAAACAAGATCCATATATATGCTGTCTATAAGAGACCAACTTCAGACCTAGAGACACATACAGACTGAAAGTGAGGGGATGGAAAAAGTTATTCCATGCAAATGGAAATCAAAAGAAAGCTGGAGTAGCAATACTCATATCAGACAAAATAGACTTTAAAATAAAGACTTTTAGAAGAGACAAAGAAGGACACTACATAATGATCAAGGGAGCAATCCAAGAAGAAGATATAAAAATTGTAAATATTTATGCACCCATCATAGGAGAACCTCAATACATAAGGCAAATACTAACAGCCAAAAAAGGGGAAATTGACAGTGACACATTCATAGTAGGGGACTTTAACACCCCACTTTCACCAAAGGACAGATCATCCAAAATGAAAATAAATAAGGAAACCAAGCTTTAAATGATACATTAAACAAGATGGACTTAATTGATATTTCTAGGACATTCTATCCAAAAACAACAGAATACACATTTTTCTCAAGTGCTCATGGAACATTTTCCAACATAGATCATATCTTGGGTCACAAATCAAGCCTTGGTAAATTTAAGAAAATTGAAATTGTATCAAGTATCTTTTCCGACAACAACACTACGAGACTAGATATTAATTACAGGACAAGATCTGTAAAAAATAAACACACATGGAGGCTAAACAATACATTATTTAATAGTGAAGTGATCACTGAAGAAATCAAAGAGGAAATTAAAAAATACCTAGAAACAGGGCTTCCCTTGTGGCACAGTGGTTAAGAATCTGCCTGCCAATGCAGGGGACACGGGTTCGAGCCCTGGTCCGGGAAGATCCCACATGCTGTGGAGCGGCTGGGCCCGTGAGCCATGGCTGCTGAGGCTGCGCGTCTGGAGCCTGTGCTCCGCAACGGGAGAGGCCACAACAGTGAGAGGCCCGTGTACCGCAAAAAAAAAAAAAAAAAAAAAAAAGAATACCTAGAAACAAATGACAATGGAGACACAATGACCCAAAATCTATGGGATGCAGAAAAAGCAGTTCTAAGAGGGAAGTTTATAGCAATACAATCCTACCTTAAGAAACAGGAAGCATCTCGAATAAACAACCTAACCTTGCACCTAAAGCAATTAGAGAAAGAAGAACAAAATAACCCCAAAGTTAGCAGAAGGAAAGAAATCATAAAAATCAGATCAGAAATAATTGAAAAAGAAATGAAGGAAATGATAGCAAAGATCAATAAAACTAAAAGCTCGTTCTTTGAGAATATAAACAAAATTGATAAACCATTAGCCAGACTCATCAAGAAAAAATGGGAGAAGACTCAAATCAATAGAATTAGAAATGAAAAAGGAGAAGTAACAACTGACACTGCAGAAATACAAAAGATCATGAGAGATTACAACAAGCAAATCTATGCCAATAAAATGGACAACCGGGAAGAAATGGACAAATTCTTAGAAATGCACAACCTGCCAAGACTGAATCAGGAAGAAATAGAAAATATGAACAGACCAATCACAAGCACTGAAATTAAAACTGTGATTAAAAATCTTCCAACAAACAAAAGCCCAGGACCAGATGACTTCACAGGCGAATTCTATCAAACATTTAGAGAAGAGCTAACACCTATCCTTCTCAAACTCTTCCAAAATATAGCAGAGGGAGGAACACTCCCAAACTCGTTCTACAAGGCTACCATCACACTGATACCAAAACCAGACAAAGATGTCACAAAGAAAGAAAACTACAGGCCAATATCACTGATGAACATAGATGCAAAAATCCTCAACAAAATACTAGAAAACAGAATCCAACAGCACACTAAATGAATCATACACCATGATCAAGTGGGGTTTATTCCAGGAATGCAAGGATTCTTCAATATATGCAAATCAATCAACGTGATACACCATATTAACAAATTGAAGGAGAAAAACCATATGATCATCTCAATAGATGCAGAGAAAGCTTTCGACAAAATTCAACACACATTTATGATAAAAACCCTGCAGAAAGTAGGCATAGACGGAACTTTCCTCAACATAATAAAGGCCATATATGACAAACCCACAGCCAACATGATCCTCAATGGTGAAAAACTGAAAGCATTTCCACTAAGATCAGAACAAGACAAGGTTGCCCACTCTCACCACTTTTATTCAACATAGTTTTGGAAGTTTTAGCCACAGCAATCAGAGAAGAAAGGGAAATAAAAGGAATCCAAACCAGAAAAGAAGAAGTAAAGCTGTCACTGTTTGCAGATGACATGATACTATACATAGAGAATCCTAAAGATGCTATCAGAAAACTACTAGAGCTAATCAGTGAATTTGGTAAAGTTGCAGGATACAAAATTAATGCACAGAAATATCTGACATCCCTGTACACTAATGTTGAAAAATCTGAAAGTGAGATCATGAAAACACTCCCATTTACCATTGCAACAAAAAGAATAAAATATCTAGGAATATACGTACCTAAGGAGACAAAAGATCTGTATGCAGAAAATTATAAGACACTGAAGAAATTAAAGATGTTACAAATAGATAGAGAGATATACCATATTCTTGGATTGGAAGAATCAACATTGTGAAAATGACTCTACTACCCAAAGCAATCTACAGATTCAATGCAATCTCTATCAAACTACCACTGACATTTTTCACAGAACTGCAACAAAAAAATTCACAATTTGTATGGAAACACAACAGACCCCGAATAGCCAAAGCAATCTTGAGAACGAAAAACGGAGCTGAAAGAATCAGGCTCCCTGGCTTTAGATAATACCACAAAGCCAAAATAATCAAGATAGTATGGTACTGGCACAAAAAAAGAAAGATAGATCAATGGATCAGGATAGAAAACCCAGAGATAAACCCACACACATATGGTCACCTTATCTTTAATAAAGGAGGCAGGAATGTACAGTGGAGAAAGGACAGCCTCTTCAATAAGTGGTGCTGGGAAAACTGGAGAGGTACATGTAAAAGTATGAGATTAGATCACTCCCTAACACCATACACACAAATTAAAGTCCGAAATGTAAGGCCAGAAACTATGAAACTCTTAGAGGGAAACATAGGCAGAATACTCTATGACATAAATCACAGCAAGATCCTTTTTGACCCACATCCTAGAGAAATGGAAATGAAAACAAAAATAAACAAATTGGACCTAATGAAACTTCAAAGCTTTTGCACAGCAAAGGAAACCATAAACAAGACCAAAAGACAACCTTCAGAATGGGATAAAATATTTGCAAATGAAGCAACTGACAATGTATTAATCTGCAAAATTTATAAGCAGCCCATGCAGCTCAATAACAAAAAAACAAACAACCCAATCCAAAAATGGGCAGAAGACCTAAATAGACATTTCTCCAAAGAATATATACAGACTGCCAACAAACACACGAAAAAATGCTCAACATCATTAATCATTAGAGAAATGCAAATCAAAACTACAATGAAATATCATCTCACACCAGTCAGAATGGCCATCATCAAAAAATCTAGAAACAATAAATGCTGGAGAGGGTGTGGAGAAAAGGGAACCCTCTTGCATTGTTGGTGGGAATGTAAATTGATACAGCCACTGTGGAGGACAGTATGGAGGTTTCTTAAAAACTACAAATAGAATTACCATATGTCCCAGCAATCCCACTACTGGGTATATACCCTAAGAAAACCATAATTCAAAAAGAATCATGTACCAAAATGTTCATTGCAGCTCTATTTACAATAGCCCAGAGATGAAAACAACCTAAGTGTCCATCAACAGATGAATGGATAAAGATGTGGCAAATATATACAATGGAATATTACTCAACCATAAAAAGAAATGAAATTAAGCTATTTGTAATGAGGTGGTTAGACCTAGAGTCTGTTATACAGAGTGAAGTAAGTCAGAAAGGGAAAGACAAATACCGTATGCTAACACATATATGTGGAATTTAAGAGAAAAAAATGTCATGAAGAACCTAGGGGTAAGACAGGAATAAAGACACAGACCTACTAGATAATGGGTTTGAGGATATGGGGACAGGGAAGGGTAAGCTGTGACAAAGTGAGTGAGAGGCATGAACATATATACAGCACCAAACGTAAGGTAGATAGCTAGTGGGAAGCAGCCACATAGCACAGGGAGACCAGCTCGGTGCTTTGTGACCGCCTGGAGGGGTGGGATAGGGAGGGTGGGAGGGAGGGAGATGCAAGAGAGAAGAGATATGGGAACATATGTATATGTATAACTGATTCACTTTGTTATAAAGCAGAAACTAACACACCATTGTAAAGCAATTATACTCCAATAAAGATGTAAAAAAAAAAAAAAGAATGGAAACAAAAACAACAAGAACTGTGAGACTGAGCATAGCAGAACTTTAAGCAGATGACTGCATAAGTCTAACTCAAACCCAGATGTTTCAGTTGCTGAAAACCGGGGGTGCCTAGTTACCTACACCTACTTCCCAAACATCCAAATCATCAATAAATAGAATCTATTTCACAGAACCCAATATTTATTCATCTTAGCCACCTTTTTAAAATTCTTTGTATTATCTTCACTTTGCTGAATACTAATCAAAGGACAATTTTATACAATAATAACATTTTTTAAGACAATTGATTAAGAGTTGATGGTGGTTACAAAAGCTGCCAATTTCAGATTTTTTTAGAGTTTTCAATAAACCAGCATAAATTTATTATTTATATGAACAACATGATTTATCTTTATGAATTATATTTCACCAAATCACATTGCATATTTTGTCAAAATCTTTCATTCATGACCCTCAGTTTCAAATTATACTATATATAGTTTTATTGCTGTTTCTATTCTTACAATTCTAATGCTAGCTACATACTTGGAAATAATATGCTCTACGTTCTTATAAGTTTAGCCATTCTTCAAGATATTAGGTTAACCTAAAATTGTAAAAGGCACTCAATAAAATAAAGCTTAAATTGAAATTTAAAATAAATATCATCCAGATATAAATCCTTCCAGGAATAGTAAAAAGAAATATATTAAGTAGTCTGACACTTATGCATTAATATACTTATTTCCATAATGGAACTCTGTTTCAATTAAACATGTGTGTTAAGGAAGTCTGCTGAGTGCACCAACTCTCTTAGAAAATGCAGAGTCAGGACAATCCCATGTATCTCCACATTTGAGGCATGTGTTAGTATAATGTTTAATCTTTTGTGAGGAGGTTGGTGAGACGATCTCAGGGCATTAAGGGACAGTAAGGTCAAAATAACAAACAGGAAGGTAAGTCTATTGAATATTTTGATTTTTAAAAATACTGACATATAAGGTCAAAAATTACTGCCAGAATTTCCAGCTTCTACCAAAGGTGTAGACAGTTAGACAGGGTGTTTTTATTTTTCCATCAAAACTATATATATTAAAAATACTGGATACCATAAAACTTGATAACTTTCTGGACCTATCAGAGACCTGTGGTTCAGAGCAATTAAATACCCTGAAATCTCAAGAAAGATAGTTTCCACCTAACAAAGATGAGATGCAGTCTCTTGTCCACCTGTGGCAGACCATGGGAAGAATCCATGGATGACACCCATAAGCAGGTAAGCAGCTGAAACTTTTAATGGATTGTTAATGACCAAGTGTATACCAGCATGACAATACAGTAACCTTGGTAGCCACAGATACAAGGGAAGTTCACATAGTCTTTTCCATGAACCAACTCTAAGATGTGGGCTTGATTTAAATAATGAGATTATGGACATTGTCATAGGATGAGACTTATGAGGTTCTCAGGAAGGAGTGATGCATTTTGTACTTAGAAGAAATGGAAATCATTGTAAGGGGATGGCTGGAACACTGCTTCTAAATTGAGTCCCAGGGATCCCCACCTCCTGGTATCTTCTCCCTTGAGTGATCTCCCTTTTTGTGTGGCCTAACCCTGTGATTTGCTTCTAATGATTAGAATATAGAAAGTGATAGGATGTTGTTACAGACTGAATGTTTATTCCCACTAACCAAGTCCTGTGTCAGCTTTAACCACCAGTGTGATGGCATTTGGAAGTGGGGGCTTTAGGATGTAAGTAGGGTTAGATGAGCTCATGAGGGTGGAACCCTCATGATGGGATTAGTGCCTTTATAAGTAAAGATACCAGAGAACTTGTTCTCTCTCTTTATTCCATGTACATATACAGGGAGAAGTTGGCCATCCACAAGGCAGGAGGAGAGCTCTCATCAGAACCCAACCATGCTCTTGGCTTTCAGTCTCCGTAACTGGGAGAAAATTAATTTCTGCTGTTTAAGCCACCCAGTCTATCATCTTTTGTCATGATAGCCCCAACAGACTAAGAGAGATTTGAATTCTAAGATTAGGTTATAGAGGACTATTTTTTCTGACTTGCTGGCTGGCACACTAACATCTGGGAACTGAGATCCTCAGTTCAACAGTCCATAGGAATCAAATCCTTCCAACCTGGGAGTGAGTTAGAGTAGACTTACCCTAGTGGAGTCTTCAGGCAAAAGTGCAGCCCAGCAGAAATCCTGACTGCAAACTGTCAGAGGGTCCAGGAACTCACACCAGATTCCCTACTCACAGAAACTATGAGTTAGTGTACTTGTGGTGTTGTAATCTAAATTTTAGGTTATTTGTGATGCAGTGATAAATAACTAACACAGGTGTGGACATCTGAGGAAGCCTCCCTCTGTGATGCAGGCCTGAAAGCGGGGCATGACCACTGCTGCAGAATCAGAAAGAAGCCTTGCCTGGACCTTTCTCTCCTAAAAAGTAAAGGCTTCATATCTCTGAACAAGCACAGAAAAATGCATCTTCAGTCTTTGCATGAAGACTGATTAAGATGGGGCAGGCCCTGGAAAACATGTATCCCAGACGACACTAGAAAGCTGAAAGGAAAAAAAAAACCTGTCAATTCATTTAAAAATAAATATTTTATCAGATGAACAAAAGCCTGAAACAATTTATTACCAACAGACTTGTACTACAAGAAATGTTAAAGGAAGTTCTTCAGGCAGAAACTGGTATCAAATGGGAAGTGGGGCCTACACAAAGATATGAACACCTTTAGAAAATTGTTCAAATAAGGGTAAATATAAAAATATTTCTCTTATTTTATATCACTCAAAATATAATTGGCTATCTAAAGCAAAAACAGTAGCAAACTTTTGTGGGTTTATAGCATAAATAAAAATAAAATGTACAACAAAATAAGATAAATAAAATACAGTGTAATAAGGATTATACTGTGTTAAGTTTCTCATACTATACATGAAGCAGCATAATATTCCTGAAGGTTGACTATGATTAATTTCAATATACATTGTAAATCCTGAGGTAACAATTGAAAACTTTAAAACAAAGTGGTATAAGTGATGAGCTAATAGTGTAGATACAATGAAATCATAAAAATTACTCAATCCAAAAGCAGACAAAAAAGGAAATCAGTGATCAAAGAAGAGATTTTACAAAATACACAAAATCAATGTCACTATGGTAACTATTTTCTCAGGTAAATACAAAATTTTATTAGATGAAATGATCTAAATATACCAATTTTAAAAGCAGAATTGGCTTAATAGATTAAAAAATGAGACACTCAATCAAAGAATGTTGCTTAAAAAAATTCACTTTAAATATAAAGACATAAATGAGTTAAAAGTATGGGGAAATATGTACCCTGCAAACATTAAGTAAAAGACGCCTGGAGCAACTGTCTTAATTTTAGACAGAGTAGACTTCAAATCAAGGAAATGTATTAGCAAATAAAGAGGGACACTGTCTAATGATAAAGAGATCAATTCATCAAAACAATATTACAATCCTAATATGCACCTAACAAGGGAGCTTCATGATACATGAGTCAAAAACTGATAGAACTGAAAAAAGAAATGGACAATTTAACAATTTTATATGTTACACCATGCTCAAGTAAGATTTATCCTGGGAATGCAAGTCTGATATTGAAGTAGGAATATCCATGCAATCCAAGGAAAATAATAGAGAATCCAGAAATAGATGTTTTCATAAATGGCTATTCAGTTTTCAACAAAAAAGCAAAAGCTATTAAATGGAGAGAAGATAGTCTTTTTTACAAATGTGTTGGAACATTTGGACATCCATATGTAAAATAATAAGCCTTGATTCATATCTCCTACTCAATATGAAAATTAACTAAAAATCAATCATATGCTTAAGTGCAGAAACCAAAACATAACATTTCTAGAAGAAAACAAAGCAGAAAATATTTTTAGCTTTAGTTAGATGAGTATTTCTGAGCTACAATACCAAAAATATCTGTGAAGTAAAAATTTTGATAAACTAGACTTCATCAAAATTAAGATATTCTGCCCTTTAAAAGTCACTGTCAAAAATTGAAAAAAAAGAGATATACACTAAGAGAAAATGTATAAAAAGCACATTTCTGATAACAGATTTATGTCCAGAATAAATAAAGAACTCTCACAACTCAATCACAGCAGGTCAATAGTTGCTGAGTGTGGGCTTGGTGTTGTCTGAAAAGGGCCACTACAGAGTTTTCTACAGAGATGTATCTGATCTGCACCCTGAGAGTGGTGAAATTTACATGATTGTACATGTTTATCAAAACACAGAGAACCATACACTGAAAAGGTTGTATTTTAATATGTAGAAATTATACGTCACTTAAACTGACTAAAAAAACCCAAATTACTGCGCCAAAATTGTCATGCATATAAGGGCAGAAGACACACTATATATTAATGAAATTGTAAAAATTGAATAATCAATGTATTGATGATTCTTCCACATATTGACATGTTCTCTATTTTAAACACAGAAATTTTTCACTGAAAATTTATAATGAAATTATATATTAATTTAAATTTACTTATAAAATATAAGAAGATGTGTTTTGTTATATTCCCTCCTGAATCATTTTTCACTAGTGATCACTTAACAATATTTTTATTTCTGGGTTATACTATTCTATGGCAAATATGATTCTCAAAGTGCAATAAATTCTAGAAAATCATGATATAATTAGTAGTTTCCATTTCTATGTATCATTTCTGATACAATAAAAATAAAATAGGGTTATGGAAAAAAAAAACAGGCTTTTGAACTTTGTGTACTTTTAAATCTCTTCTTTGATCACTGATTTCTTTTTTGTCTGCTTTTGTATTGAGTCATTTTTTATGATTTCATTTATCTTCAAAGCCAATATGATTTTTAAAACATCTTTATTGGAGTATAATTGTTTTACAATGGTGCATTAATTAATGCTGTATAATAAAGTGAATCAGCTATATATAAACATACATCCCCATATCTCTTCCCTCTTGTGTCTCCCTCCCACCCTCCCTACTCCACCCTTCTAGGTGGACACAAAGCACCGAGCTGATCACCCTGTGCTATGTGGCTGCTTTCCAATAGCTATCTATTTTATATTTGGTAGTGTATATGTGTCCATACCACTAGCCCAATTCCTCCCAGCTTCCCCTTCCACTTCCCTGTGTCCTCAAGTCCATTCTCTACATCTGCATCTTTATTGCTGTCCTGCCCCTAGGTTCTTCAGAATCTTTTTTTTTTTTTTTTTTTTTTAGATTCCATATATATGTGTTAGCATATGGTATTTGTTTCCTCTTTCTGACTTACTTCACTCTGTATGACAGTCTTTGTCTGTCCACTCTGTATGACAGTGGACAGACATCCACCTCACTACAAATAGCTCAATTTTGTTTCTTTTTATGGCTGAGTAATATTCCATTGTATCTATATGCCATATCTTCTTTATCCATTCATCTGTCAATGTACATTTAAGTTACTTCCATGTCCTGGCTATTGTAAATACAGCTGAAATGAAAATTATGGTACATGATTCTTTTTGAATTATGGTTCTCTCAGGGTGTATGCCCTGAGATTGCTGGGTCATATGGCAGTTCTAGTTTTAGTTTTCTAAGGAACATCCATAAGGTTCTCCATAGTGACTGTATCAATTTACATTCCCACCAGCAGTGCAAGATGGTTACTTTTTGTCCACACCCTCTCCAGCATTTATTGTTTGTAGACTTTTTGATGATGGCCATTCTGACCAGTGTGAGTTGATACCTCATTGTAGTTTTGATTGGAATTTCTCTAATGATTAGTGGTGTTAAGCATCCTTTCACGTGTTTGTATATCTTCTTTGGAGAAATGTCTATTTCGGTCTTCTGCCCATTTTGGATTGGATTGTTTGTTTGTTTTGCTATTGAGCTGCATGAGCTGTTTGTATATTTTGGAGATTAATCCTTTGTCAGTTGCTTCTTTGCAAATATTTTCTCCCATTCTGAGGGTTGCCTTTTTGTCTTGTTTATGGTTTCCTTTGTTGTGCAAAAGCTTTTAAGTTTCATTAGGTCCCATTTGTTTATTTTTGTTTTCATTTCCATTTTTCTAGGAGGTGGGTCAAAAAGGATCTTTTTGTGATTTATGCCATAGAGTGTTCAGCCTATGTTTTCCTCTTAGAGTTTGATAGTGTCTGGCCTTACATTTAGCTCGTTAATCCATTTTGAGTTTATTTTTGTGTATGGTGTTAGGGAGTGTTCTAATTTCATTCTTTTACATGTAGCTGTCCCGTTTTCGCAGCACCACTTATTGAAGAGGCTGTGTTTTCTCCATTGTATATTCTTGCCTCCTTTATCAAAGATAAGGTGACCATGTGTCTGTGGGTTTATCTGTGGGCTTTCTATCCTGTTCCATTGATCTATATATCTGTTTTTGTGCCAGTACCATACTGCCTTGCTTACTGTAGCTTTGTGGTATACTCTGAAGTCAGGCAGTGTGATTCCTCCAACTCCATTTTTCTTTCTCAAGGTTGCTTTGGTGATTCGGGGTCTTTTATGTTTCCATACAAATTGTGATTTTTTTTGTTCTAATTTGGTGAAAAATGTCATTGGTAGTTTGATAGGGATTACATTGAATCTGTAGATTGCTTTGGGTTGTATAGTCATTTTCACAATGTTGATTTTTCCAATCCAAGAACATGGTATATCTCTCCATCTATTTGTATCACAATTAATTTCTTTTATTAGTCTCACAGTTTTCTGCAAAGAGGTCTTTTGTCTCCTTTGGTAGGTCTATTCCTAGGTATTTTGTTCTTTTTATTTCAAAGGTAAATGGGAGTATTTCCTTAATATCTTTTTCAGATTTTTATCATTAGTATCTAGGAATGCAAGAGACTTCTGTGCATTAATTTTATATCCTGCTACTTTAACAAATTCATTGATTAGCTCTAGTAGTTTTCTGGTAGCATCTTTGCGATTCTCTATGTATAGTATCAAGTCATCTGCAAACAGTGACAGTTTTACTTCTGTTTTTCTGTTTTCACTTCCTTTTATTTCTTTTTCTTCTCTGATTGCTATGGCTAGGACTTCCAAATCTATGTTGAATATGAGTGGTGAGAGTGGACATCCTTGTCTTGTTCCTGATCTTAGTGGAAATTGTTTCAGGTTTTCACCATTGAGAACGATGTTGGCTGTGGGTGTGTTATATATGACCTTTATTGTATTGATGTAAGTTCCCTCTATGGTTACTTTCTGGATAGTTTTTTTCATATATGAGTGTTGAATTGTGTCAAAAGCTTTTTCTGCATCTATTGAGATGATCATATGGTTTTTCTCCTTCAATTTGTTAATATTGTGTATCACATTGATTGATTTGTGTATATTGAAGAATCATTGCATTTGTGAAATGAACCCCACCTGATCATGGTGTATGATCATTTTAATGTGTTGTTGGATTCTGTTTGATGGTACTTCACTGAGGATTTTGCATCTATGTTCATCAGTGATATTGGCCTGCAATTTTCTTTTTTTGTGACATCTTTGTCTGGTTTTGGTATCAGGGTGATAGTGGTCTCATAGAATGAGTTTGGGAGTGTTCCTCCTTCTGCTATATTTTGGAAGAGTTTGAGAAGGATAGGTGTTAGCTCTTCTCTAAATAGTTGATAGAATTCGTTGGTGAAGCCATCTGGTCCTGCATCATTGTCTGTTGGAAGATTTTTAATCACAGTTTCAATTTCAGTGCTTTTGATTGGTCTGTTTATATTTTCAATTCCTGGTTCACTCTTTGGAAGTTGTGCTTTTCCAAGAATTTGTCCATTTCTTCCCGGTTGTCCATTTTATTGGCATATAGTTGTTTGTAGTAATCTCTCATGATCCTTTGTATTTCTGCAGTGTCAGTTGTTACTTCTTTTCTTCATTTCTAATTCTATTGATTTGTGTCTTCTCCCTTTTTTTCTTGATGAGTCTGGCTAGTGGTATATCAGTTTTATTTATCTTCTCAAAGAATTAACTTTTAGTTTTATTAATGTTTTTTATTGTTTCCTTCATATTTTTTTCATTTATTTCTGTTCCGATCTTTATGATTTCTTCTAACTTTTGGAGTTTTTTGTTGTTGTTGTTCTTCTTCTTTCTCTAATTGCTTTAGGTGTAATGTTAGGTTGTTTATTTGAGATATTTCTTGTTTCTTGAGGTAGGATTGTATTTCTATAAACTTCCCTCTTAGAACTGCGTTTGCTGCATCCCATAGGTTTTGGGTTGTCGCATTTTCAATGCCATTTGTTTCTAGGCATTTTTTGATTTCCTCTTTGATTTCTTCAGTGATCTCTTGGTTATTTAGTAGTGTATTGTTTAGCCTCCATATGTTTGTATGTTTTACAGTTTTTTCCTGTAACTGATATCTAGTCTTATAGCGTAGTGGTCAGAAGAGATACTTGATATGATTTCAATTTTCTTAAAGTTACCAAGGCTTGATTTGTGACCCAAGATATGATCTATCCTGGAGAATGTTCCATGAACACTTGAGAAGAAATTGTATTCTGTTGTTTTTGGTTGGAACGTGCTATAAATATCAATTAAGTCCATCATGTTTAATATGTCATTTAAAGCCTGCGTTTCCTTATTTATTTTCATTTTGGATTATCTGTCCATTGGTAAAAGGGGGGTGTTAAAGTCCCCTAATATGATTGTGTTACTGTCGATTTCCCCTTTTATGGCTGTTAGCATTTGCCTTATGTATTGAGGTACTCCTATGTTGGGTGCATAAATATTTACAATTGTTATATCTTCTTCTTGGATTGCTCCCTTGATCATTATGTAGTGTCCTTCTTTGCCTCTTGTAATAGTCTTTATTTTAAAGTCTATTTTGTCTGATATGAGTATTGCTACTCCAGCTTTCAATTTCCTTTTGCATAGAATATCTTTTTCCATCCCCTTACTTTCAGTCTGTATGTGTCCCTAGGTCTGAAGTGGGTCTCTTGTAGATAGCATATATACGGGTCTTGTTTTTGTATCCTTTCAGCCAGTCTATGTCTTTTGGTTGGAGCATTTAATCCATTTACACTTAAGGTAGTTATCAATATGTATGCTCCTATTCCCCTTTTCTTAATTATTTTGGGTTTGTTATTGTAGGTGTTTTTCTTCTCTTGTTTGTCCAGCCTAGAGAAGTTCCTTTAACATTTCTTTTCAAGCTGGTTTTGTGGTGCTGAATTCTCTTAGCTTTTGCTTGTCTATAAAGGTTTTAATTTCTCTTTTGTATCTGAATGAGATCCTTGCTGGGTAGATTAATCTTGTTTGTAGGTTTTTCACTTTCAGCCAAAACTCCAAAACCCTGTCAGCCACATGGCTCAGAAGAAAAGGGAAAAAAGAAAGAAAGGAAGAAAGAAAGAAAGAAAGAAAGAAAAAATAAAATTAAGGTATTAAAATAAAAATTAAAAAATATAATTAAAAATAAAGAAGGAATTAATAAAAAAAGAGAGCAAACAAACCAAAATACAAGTCCACCAATGATAACAAGTGCTAAACCCTATTTTTTTAAAAATAGAAAGATAAAACCCTAGGAAAAATGGTAAAAGCAAAGCTATACAGACAAAATCACACAAAGATGCATACACATACACACTCAAAAAAGGAGAAAAGGAAACGTTAAAAAAAAAATAGAGGAAGAGAGCCACCAAGTCAGTAAACAAATCTACTAATGATAATGAGCTCTAAGTACTAAGCTAAGATAAACATAAAACCAGAAACAAATTAAATGCATAAAGCAAACCCCAAGTCTGCAGTTGCCCCCAATGTCCACCACCTCAATTTTGGGGTGATTTTTGTCTATTCATGTATTCCAGAGATTCAGCACATTAGTTTGATTGTGGAGATTTAATCTGCTGCTCCTGAGGCTGCCTGGAGAGATTTCCCTTTCTCTTCTTTGTTCGCACTGCTCCTGATTTCAGCTTTCCTTTGGCCATCCCTCTGCATGAAGTTTGTCTGAAATCACCTGTTCCCTGCCCAGACAGAATGGGGTTAAAGTAGCAGCTGATTAGGAGGCTCTGGCTTACTCACACTGGGAGGAGGGGTGGTACGGAATGAGGGGCAAACCTGCAGCAGCAGAAGCTGGCGTGACATTCCAACAGCCTGAGGCACGCCATGTGTTCTCCTGGATAAGTTTTCCCTGGCATGGGACCCTTGCAGTGGCTGGCTGCACAGGCTCCTGGGAGGGGAGATATGGATAGTGACCTGTGCTTGCACACAGGCTTCTTGGTGGCTGAAGCATCAACCTTAGCGTTTATTGCCCATCTCTGTTGTCATGCTGATAGCCGTGGCTCGAGCCTGTCTCTGGAGCTCATTTAGGTGGTGCTCTGAATCCCCTCTCCTCATGCACCCTGAAACAATGGTCTCTTGCCTCTTAGGCAGTTTCAGAGATTTTCTGGACTCCCTCCTGGCTAGCTGTGACACTCTAGCTCCCTTCAGACTGTGTTCACACAGCCAACCCCAGTCCTCTTCCTGGGATCTGACCTCCGAAGCCTGAGCCTCAGCTCTCTGCCCTCATCTGCCCCAGTGGGTGAGGAGACAAACCTCTCAGGCTGGTGAGTGCTGGTTGGTGGTGATCCTCTGTGTGGGAAGCTCTCCAATTTGCTCTCTGCAGTACTGTTGCTGTGCTCTCCTCTGTGGCTCTGAAGCTTCCTCCCCGCCACCCACAGTCTCTGCCAGTGAAGGGGTTTCCTAGTGTATGGAAACCTTTCCTCCTTCACAACTCCCTCCCAGAGGTGCAGGTCCCATCCCTCTTCTTTTGTCTCTGTTTTTTCTTTTTTCTTTTGCCCTACCCAGGTACATGGGGATTTTCTTGCCTTTTGGGAAGTCTGAGGTCTTCTGCCAGTTTTTAGTAGGTGTTCTGTAGGAACTGTTCCTCATGTAGATGAATTTTTGATGTATTTGTGGAGAGGAAGGTGATCTCCACGTCTTACTCCTCCATCATCTTGAAGCTATCTGCCAATATGATTTTAAGTTCCCATTCTAGTTCTTTATCACTCTCAAACTTTAAGTAAGTAATTCTTCTATCTGCAAAAAGGGGATGTTTATATTTACAGTACATGTTATTTGTGAAAGTTAATTGTGGTCATGTATATTTAGTATAAATTAGCCACCTATCATATATTAACTGGTCAATAAATGATAGTCCATATTTATTTCCTAGGAGAAAGACTTGATAATTTGTTTCTTTACATGATGGTCTCCTCTTATTTTTCAGTTTTTATGACAGCCTGGTATCTGTAGGAAAATAAACTGAATAAGGAAAGAGAAGATTTAGGCTGCTTACTGTGTATGTGATTTGATTTAAAAAATAATAACTCTCTGAGGCTTGTACTTTTTCAATTTAAATTTAGCATAATATTTATTATACAAAATTTGGTAAAAATGAAATGAATTGATGTTTGTAAAACAATTTGTATAGTTTATTACTATCAAACCTTGCCAAATAAACTATATTTATATATTTATTTATTTAAACTTAAGCCATTTTAGATCATCTTATTTTTAAAATAATAGAAATAAGTGTCATCCACACTGAGGACCATGCTAATAAATAAATAGACAGTATAAATTTTAGAATTTATATTTGACATTATTACATGTGTTCAAAGTTCTCCAGTTAACAGTAAGTTAAATGTTGATAGGTGCTAAGAGATTTATTTACACCTAGTAAAACACAGTTATAGATGAATAAATAGTGTAACTTGAAAATAAAACAGAGATTGCAAGCTCACTTTCCAATATGCTCATTAAAAAACCCAAATATTAGCTTCAAAGTATTCAATGAGTTAACTAAAAACAATTGTGAAAATCAATGAGATGAACCAATGACCAAAAAAAAAAAAGTTACACTTGTTTTTTTAATTTAAAAGAATCAGGATAGATGGAATATAGGACCAATCATACATGCCAGTTTATATATCCCCTAGGATGAGATCATGAGCTCAGAACATGAAAAATGTTTCAGTGCAAAAATCAGAAACGAAAGAAATGAAGGCACAGGTCAAAGGTAGACTGAAATAAAGAAGACCAGAAAGTTAGAGTAAAATAGATATATCCCTTTACACTGTGATTCTTTAGATCACTGATAGAATAAGATGAACACTGGTGAGGTAAATAACTCCAAACTCTCAAAAAGCTATTTAAGCTAATAACTGAGTACACCAAAGTTGCCAGATACTAGATCAATATTAAAAAAAAAAACTATTTCTATAATGTAGCAGTGAACAATATGACAATGAAATTAAGAAACCAATTCCATTGTAAAAGTAACAAAAAATAAAATATTTAGGAACACATTTAACCAAATAAATGCAAGTCTTATGCACTGAAAACTACAATGCATTACTGAAGTAAATCAAAGACAATCTAAATAAATAGAAAAGCAACCTATGCTCATGTGCTCATGTACTGGAAGACTTAATGCTCTTAAGAAGATAATATTCTCCAGATCCAATGCTATTCTTATCTCAATTCTGTCATTTTGCAGAAATGTATAAGCTGATCTAAAAATCCATGTGGAAATGCAAGGTGGACCCAGCCTAGTCAAAACGATATTGGAAGAAAAGTGCAAAGAATGAGTCCATACATTTCCTGATTTCAAAACTTACAAGAAATCTGCAGGAAGCAATGTAATGTGGTGATGGTAAGACCATGCATACAGAGCAATGGGGCAGAACAGAAAGTGCAGAAATAAACACATGATTTTTGACAAGTTTTCCAAAACTGTTCAATGGAGAAAGAGTGGTGTTTTGAACAAACGTTGCTGGCACAGCTGGATATCTACATGTAAAAGAATGTATTTGAAGCCATCCCTCACACCATATACAAAAATTGATTGAAATTACATCAAAGACCTAAATACATTTATGTCTCTGAAATTGCATTTAGACCTAAATGCTAAAACTATAAAACTTTTAGAAGAAAACATATACGTAAATCTTTTTGAATATGGATCAGTCAATGGTTTCTTGGATATTACACTAAAAGCACAAGCCACAAAGCAAAATATTGATAAATTGGACTTCATCAAAATTCGAATGCTTCCTGTGTCAAAGAACAATATCGGGGACTTAAAAAGGTAACTCCCAAATGGAAGAAACTATTTGCAACATTTATATCTAATGGTCAAGTATCCAGAAAGATAAAGACTTCTTACAGACAAACATTAAATGACAAATATGCAATTGTAAATAAAGAAAAGAATTTGAATTCACATTTCTCCAAAAACATATACACTTGGCTATTAAGCACATGAAAAGATGCCTAACCTTGTTAGTCATTGTTAGTCGGGTAAAAACCAGTTCACTTCTAATAGGATGGCTATTTTTTTAAAAAAAGGAAATGACAAATTTGGGGGAATGTGTTAGTTTGCTAGGGCTGCCATAACAAACCACCACAGACTGGGTGGCTTACACAAGATACATTTATTTCTCACAGTTCTGGAGGTTAGAAGTCCAAGATCAAGGTGTGGACAATGTTGATTTCCTCTAAAACCTCTCACCTGGGCTTGCAGTCCAGGGGTTGCACTCTTGCTGCTTTGTCACATGGCTTGTGAGCACCTGTGGCCCTAGTGTCTCTCTGGGTGTCCAAATTCTGTTGTTGTTGTTGTTTTTTAAGGACACCAGTCCTATTGGATCGGGCCCCACGCTAACAGACTCATTTTAATTTAATCCACTCTTTAAAGCCCCAATATCTAAATACAACCACATTGTGTAGTACTGGAAGTTAGGGTTTAAATACATAAATTTGGAGGACACAGTTCAGCCCACAATGAGGAGGATGTGGAGTAACTGGAACCCTTATACTTTGTTGGTGGGAGTATAAAATGGTTCAGCCACTGTGGAAAATAATAGGACAGTTCCTCAAAAAGGTAAACATTTGATTTACCACGTAATACACGTATTCAACTCCTAGGTAAATATACAAGAGAATTACACACTGTGCCAATTTGTAACCATGTAAGACGATGGATGTTAACTAAACTTATTGTGGTGATTGTCTTGCAACATACACATATAGCAAATCATTATGTTGTACATGTTAAACTAACATGTTTGTTATATGTCATAAAAATAGAAAATAAAAGGGGACCAGGAGAAGGATGGAGTCAAATAAAAATTGTCAAAAAAGAAAAAACATGTGTGCCCAAAACTTGTACATGAATGTTCATTGCCGTGTTATTCCTAATAGTCCCAAAGTGGGAACAAACAAACGCCCACCAACTGATGAATGGATAAACAAAGTTGGTATATCCATACAATGGAATATCACTGAGGCACTAAAGCTGAAGTAATGGTACAGGCTACACCTTAGATGTACCTTAAAATGATGATAAGGGAAAGAATCCAGACAAGCAAGGCCACGGATTATATAATTTTATTTCTAGAAAATACCTACAATAGTCAAATCCATGGATACAGAAAGTAGATAAAAAGTGGTCAGGGTTTGGAGCAGGGGAAGGGGAGGGGTGGAGAGTGACCGTTAATGGACATGGAGCTTCTTTCTGGGCTAAGGAAACATCTGTAATTAGATAGTAGTAATGGTTGCACAGACTGTGAACGTAATAAAAACACTGAATTGCACACTTTAATGTGATGGCTTTGATGGTATGTGAATTATATTGTAATTAAAAAAGAACACTCCAACTCAGGAAACCTGGGTGGTCCTGAGGCCAATTTGCTTCATTTTAGTTCAGCAATAGCTCAGCTTCAAGGAAGGTTAGAAACATGCTTAATGTCCACTCGTGAGGAGTGAGGGTTGCCAAGATTTTGAGGCCCATCCAGCATGATTTTAAATCCCTAGAAGGTTTGTAGTAAGTGGAACAATTAGATGTGAAGAGAAGAAATAGAAAAAAAGAAAAAGAAAGCAGAAAAGAAAAGAAATGCTGTTGTTAGCTTCCTTCTTTAGGGTCATTAGCCTAATCCATCCTTTGTCAAAAATCTTGATTCAGTTAGTTTAGCTAAATTTAAGATTACCCTTTAATGATCTGGTATCATTGATCTCTCTCTCTCCCTCTCTATCACACACACACACACACACACACACACACACACACACACACACAGAGACAGGCTGGGGCCTGGGACCCTTTGATGCAGTGCTGCAACGCTTGCACCTGCGCACACCTGTCCTCAAGAAACAAAACACAAAGAAACTGTGTGGGACTAAAAATAACTGTGTGTATACACAGTTGGGACAAATTCTGGATCCAAAAAATACAAAGAGACCACAAAACCTAACTGCTACTTTTGAAGAGCCTGGACCAAAAACAGGGTGTTGGGAGGAAAAGCAGGGGCACTGCACACGCCGCCTGCACAGAACACCACCAGAGGGTTGAGCAAACCACCTAAGCCATGCCTCTGGCCCAACCCCTGGACACATCCCTATCCTAATCCCATATAAGGAACAAGCTCCCCACCTCCCACCCTCAGGGAGCACGCCAGGGAACCTGTTGTTTGTTCTCACTCCCCCCACTGCAACAGGGGCCCCAGTAAAGCCTTGCCTGAATTTCTTGTCTGGCCTCTGATCAATTTCTATTGACTGGGGAAGGCCAAGAACCCTGGTTGGTAACAACACCACAAATATACCACACACAGGAAGGAATTATTTGAATTTAGGAGTACTGAATTTAAGGTAAATCATTCTTCCTGAAATGGCATGTCCCTATATCCTGAACAATGGGTCTGAAACTTTTGTGGAAAGCTTTTATTTGAGTTGACAAGTTAGATAATCACTGCCCAATACATTTATTAATTCATATGTTTGATTTGAGTTTCCACAGAAACCAACTTGAAGACCCAGATTCCCGTGTATGTGCTTTACTGTGGGGGAGGAGACCCGGAAGAGCGAGACAGGGAAGAAATGGGCCAATGAGGATGTGCTGTCCAGTCTGACAACTGCCATGTGACCCTGCTGTAGAGGTATTCCAGCTGACAGGTGAGGAGGCTGGGTTTCTTACTCTAGAACACTCCATCCCTCACTGGTTGTGGGCTGCTTCCAGGAACACTACTCATACTCTGGCTTGTGTGCTCCTACAGAAAGAAAAACAAATCAGGCAGTGCTGCAGGTGTTTGCTATATGCAGCCTGCTGTATACAAAAAGGTGAATGCCAGGGGTATGTAGGTAAGGCACTGGCAGCATCTGCTAGGTGTATCTATAAATTTATTTACCTACATGATTCCCCACCAAAAAGGAGAATACATCAAAGAACATGTGTAACGCTTACCCTGAAATACAGCAGAGGATCAAGTGTAAATACATGTAAAGATTCCTGGTCAAACCAGTTATCCCAGCAGGACTGTATTAGCAGTGCCCACTTTCACTCTCAAAGTTGTCACATTTTGAAAAATAATTACAGGTTTATGTATTATATAGGTAAAATATAAATTACAAGCAAGAATAAGACATCAAACATATAAATCATATATATATATATATATATGTAAAACTTGAAGTCTTTAGAATAATCCATACAGTTTAAATCATTTTACTTTTGAGCCCTCAGCATATCATCTGGAGAATATAAATAATAAAAAAGCAGATTCAAGTACATTGCTGTACAGAAATAGATAAAGGTTTTGCTCCAAACAGGTACAGGGAGACCTTGGAGATACTGCTGGCTCTTTTCCAGGCCATCACAATAAAGTGAATGTCACAATAAAGCAAATCACACAATTTTTTTTTTTGGTTTTCCAGTGAATATAAAAGTTATGTTTACACTATACTCTAGTGTGTGGAATAGCATTATGCCTAAAATATGTATGTAACTTAATTAAAAATACTTTAGTGCTAAAAAATGCTAACCATCATCTGAGCCTTCAGTGAGTTGTAATTTTTTTGCAGTAGTAGCATCAGAGATCCCTGATCACAGATCACTATAACAAATATAATGAAAAGTTTGAGATACTGGGAAAATGACTGAAATGTGACACAGAGACACGAAGCAAACAAATGCTGTTGGAAAAATGATCCCAAGAGTCTTTTGCTTGATGCAGTGTTGAGACAAACCTTCAATTTGTGAAAAATGCAATACCTTTGAAGCACAATAAAGTTGGTAAGGCTATATTCAATTTCTTTAACAAATGATTTCGGGACCCTTATTAATGGTAACTAACTTAATGCTCCTTAGAGCCCTATCATGGAATTGAGGATAAGTTTCTTCTTTCTATCCCTGAGGTTGTAACATGCTCTCTAACTTGCCTCACTAGGAAGTGGTGGGGCTGGGACTTGTACACACATGGGCAGTATAGTTCCTGGGGCCCTGCTTTTAACTCCACACTGTGCTGCCTTCATAAAATTAGCATATAAAATGCAATTAAAACATTGTGTTTTCATTTTCAGCATGTTTATTTTATAATTAAATGATCTTATTAATAATAGTATTATTAATTTACCTATATTATTAACTAATTTCATTTATTTATAAGCTTACAATTAATTAATTAATACATGTATCATTAATAATTGGTAACATTAAGTGAATGGAAAAGAAACCATTTTTTAGGCCAGAAAGATTGCTCTTACATTTATTACTTTTTTTTAAATTTCCAGGAATTTTCTTTTTTGTTTTCTCATTTCCATTTAATGATTTCTCATGTTTCCCTTATGTCTGAAAATTTAGATAGTCAAAAGAATGTATTGACTTGGAAAAAGGAATTTAGGATACTTTTGAGTTTAAAAAAATGATCATGAGTTTGATGAAGCAGATCAGAAGGATCTGATCTGGATATGCAAAGACCATCACCAGCCCAGGGCCTGAGTCCTTGACTACACCTCCCTTCAGAGGCTGTGTACCAAGTCAGGTGTATGGGATACAGTCTTCCTATGACCTCTGCCAGATAAAGTCTCTGTAGTTACCTATGGCTGGACATGAAAGATCACACATAAGCTTTTAGCCAGGTGGAGATCTCTTTTCAAATAGCTCTTAATGCTTGTTTGATCACTCACTGAGATCTTTTGAATAATGCTGTACAAATTGTTTTTATGTTTTATATTAATGTTTTGTGATTTCATTCTCTCTAGTTGTGAATATTAAGCCAGTGAAACATGGAAAAATAATGGCTATTTGAATCCATATGGTTGCTCAGAATATTTGAATGAACGTTGAATGTTCTGCAGGTTTATAAGGGAACAATGTGGAAATAGAAATCTAGGCAATCTGGCCTTATTCGGCCACAAGAAAACCAATGCTGCTCTAAATATTATCATCTTATATTCAGAGGAGATGGGAATTGGAAATCACATGGTTCTTGGGGATGGCTTCCTATCAGTTATATGATCATGGTTCTAACTCATTATGACAATGAATGGCTCTCCGGCCCTAAAACTTGCACAATCAAATGATAGCAGAATAGCAGGGGAGCTGGTGTTAGGGATGGTGGAATCACAGGGAGAATGAAATCACACCTTCAGGACACACTCCCCATCATTTGCCCACCACCACTAGACATGTGTTCCTTCACTCACTAGCATCACACACGTATATGAACTAGACAGTTGCCACTGTGTATATTATAAATCCAGGCCTAGCCATGCCCATTTTGGCTCTGAGAAGACCTGAATCTAAGTGAAAAATATATACCACATAGTACAAAAATAATGAATAGACTCTTCATAATACAAGTTTTAATATAAGCTTCTATATTGTGTCACTGTGATATCTCATTCAAAACATTCAGAGGCCCTTGGAGGAAGGTGCTATTAGTCCTTTTACAGAGGAAGGAACAGGGGCTTAGAGATGAATTAGTAGGTCCAAGCTCCAAGAGGAATCCAGTAAGCACTATGGGAACACTTTTATAAATTTAAAAATGGCGTGCCACCTTCATTCGAACTTGAAATAGCCCAGAGAGAATTACATCATGCATCTTTTCCATTACTGGAAAAAATGTACCACAATAAAACCTTTGCTACTGCACTACTTTTTATTTAAGAACTATTAGGATGGTAAAAATTAATAATACTCTAATAGTTTCTAAAACCAAAAATATTTCTTATAGTAAATATTCACCACTCTATTTCATATGACAAGGTTATCACAAGATTTTTGATTTTTTTAATAAATTGCCAACATTTTGGTTTTTCTCTTAGCATTAGACTAGTGAGCTTTCCAAAGATGGAAGTTACAACCCAATAGTCTTGGAAAAGTAATATGTGTTCTACTGCCTAGTGCTGTTAGGAATTTTCTTACAGTCCAACTGGGAGTGCTTATATTTACTTTGAATAAGTGTGTTTTTATACATAGTAAACATAAATGTTTGAAGGCAAAACTAATCCATACTCTTAGATGCCAGGTTACCAGTTACTCTTGATGAGAAGTGATGAGGGGAAGGCTGCTTCCTGGTGTTGATAATGTTCTTTTCCTTGATCTGCTGAGGGTTACATGAGTGATTTCAGTTTTAGCAAATGCATCCAGGTACATGACTGGTACATGGAGGTATGAAATGATATATGACTTTTCAATATGTATATAACTTCAATTTTAAAAAGTTAAAAAAGTAAGTATTGCAAATAAAATACTTCCTTAAAAAGGTTATTCTGTCAATGATAACTTGATAAATTTTAAAGAAAAATATGAGGCTCACTGAGAAGGAAATCTACTAGCTCTTTGGTACTCAGTAAAACACTCAAATTTTATTTTTTCGTTGTTTTTTAAATCTAAATATAGACAGAGATTGACTCAGTTTAATTTCCCCACATTCATATATTTGAACCCAGACCTTTCTGACCCTTGATATTCTCTTTTAAAAAATTATATCAATAGACCTATCATTAGGTCTTAACTTTATAATGTTGAAGTTAAGAACTTTAGAATATTATTAAATATTATATTTTAGAATATATTAAAATCATGTTCCAAGGTCTTTCATTAGAAGTGATTAATTAATATTAGTGACAAGTTCACCACACTAGTGATAGACCACATGAAGGAAGGTGAGGCCATGCCCATCTGGGGAACCAAATTACTGCTGTCCTAGCAACACTTGTCCTGCCCCAGATTGTCTCTACTGTAGACTTCCCTTCTGAGATCCAGAACCCTGTATCCAGTTGCATCCCTGATAACTACACTTGAATGACTTACATTTTTTGTAAGAAATAACTCTAGGATTTCCAAACTGGTCCCTCCACGGCCCTCCAAGCCTATTTTGTTGTCCTCATTTCAGTAGACAAATCTTATCCTTCTCATTTTAGTAAACAGAACTAACATCCATCCAGGTGCTAATTCCAGACACCTGCAGCCATTCACCTCTCATCCCTCACATCACCATCCTGCTCAACTGTCATGTACTGGCTTCCCTGTCATCTTAAATCTAAACCCTTAATATTTTTCATGCCCTGAACACTCCAAGCTCTTTTTCAGCTTAGGGTTTTCAATATGAAATTATCTCTGGAATTGTTTTATCTCCATTCTCATCAAGTTTGACCTGTTCTCATCCTTTATAACTCCAGAAGTTTTTCTTTAAAGAGGTACCCTTAGACCACCCAGATCAAAGTTAATTTCCCATTCCCCCTTCAACACTGTTATTTGTTCTTATAACATTCTGTTACTTTTCCCCTTTAAAAATAAACACAGTTAAATTACAAATATATTTGTTTACTTGCCAGTCCCCCAAAGCACATGAGCCAATTCTTTAAAAATAAATATATACACATTATTTATCTATATATATATAGATTATCATAAAATTACATAAAAATTATAATTAAATAACATAAATATAAGTTATATTTGTATATATATTATATATACATATTATATATATATATATGTAAACTGCTTCTGTTTCTTTGGAGGACCCTCATATAATAACCATGTTCAGAAACCGGCTGATTTTGAGTTTCAAGTGGGACCTTAAGCGTTTTGCTCAGACTGTAAAAGTTGTGGAAAAAAGCTTTGTTTCTCAAGAAGAAAAGAACAAGAGAAATATTCTGGCTGAAGGGAAATGAACTTCATGTCCATCACACTATGGAACAAGATGGCTCTGGAGCTGCCTGGAGTTTGTAACCGTATTGTTCACATGCTAACCAATCATCCAGTGGAAGGTCAGCATAGGTCGCCTGACTCTGGATGCCCAGCTCCCTGTAACAGAGGTGCAGTAAATGAGACAGAACAATGGCACAGCTGATGCTTGTGGGCATGAGACTTCAAGCACTCACTGTGTGCTCAAATGCACTTTAAGATGATCTGGCCCTAAGTGCTAGTTTCTTTGACAAACATTAAAATTAAGGTATAAATCCATACTACATGCTAACATTTGAGGGCAGTAGCAGTGGTACATCAAACTCAAATGTAATACTTTCCATGATATGACTATTAGAGTTCTGGGAATATTTAATCATTTTATTCATGAATTGGAATATAAAGGTATAAGTAGTACACATATATTTCATTATTTAAGGAGTTCTAATACTTTTATAGCCATTTTTGACATACTTAAAATTCATTTTTAGATGTAAGAAAAGGTGACAAAGAATTGCTGGCAGGGGCATATCTAGTCCCAGGGGGAAAATATTAAAGTACCAATAATAAAATTTCACTTTTTCTGTCATACCTTGTAAAGCAAATGGCGAAGATGAATCTTTTCATCTTACAAATAAAGATATAAGATACAGAGAAGTTCCAGTTCCTTATCCAGTGTGAACCAGTATGTCAGTTCAGGAGCTGAGCACCAAAGGACACATTTCCCCCTGAAACTGGAGATTGGCATTCCCCACGCTGAGTCCAGTTATGAGAACAAGGATGAAAACTACCTTATCAGACTGCGGAAATTCAAGGGCAGGGGTGTTACAGAGTATTGAGCCTGTCGTTTTCATAGATGTGCTTGAACTGAGAAGTGGGCTGCTCCACACAGACAGGCTTCGTCTGTTCCATAATGATTTTACCTGTTCAGGTGAATTAAGCAAGTAGCTCTTATTGTTCATTCTGTCAAAGTCTAAGTTCCAATGAGTAATTATTTAATGGGAAAGACAAATTGGCATCTCGACATCATAGTGCTTTTCTAGGCACTAATTCCATCTACTTTATTTGAAAATACATGTGCATCTTGGAATGATTCAGAATGGCAGTTAAAATAATCTACAAAAGTGAGAACTTACGAAAGTCAGGGTATACTAAATGCATTGGCCTTTCCATCTAATTTGACTCTTTCTGTAATGAATAGGTCATGGTAAGAGTGAACAGAAAGAGTTCTAGAAAATCTTTTGCTGAAGTGGCTTAAGTATTTACCATAATGAAGATGTTCTAGACACAGCTGTCTCCATTAGCAGGGTGCTGGTTTAGGGACACAGCTTTGAAACATGACAAGGATAATGGAGTGACAGCCATGCAAAAAGAATGAAATCATGCCATTTGCAGCAACATGAATTGACCTAGAGATTGTCATACTAAGTAAAGTAAGCCAGACAAATACAAATACCATGTGACTTCACTTATATGTAGAATCTAAAAAACATATGAAACAAATGAACTTATTTGCAAAACAGAAAGACTCACAGACATAGTAAACAGACTTATGGTTACCAAAGGGGAAAGGGGGGAATAAATTAGAAGTTTGGGATTAAAATATACACACTCTTATATATGAAAGAGATAACCAACAGGACCTACTGTATAGCACAGAGAACTATACTCAATATCTTGTAATAACCTATAATGGAAGAGAATGTAAATAAAGAATATATATGTATTATGATAATTATATTATAATTATAGATATATATGTATAATTGAGTCACTTTGCTGTACATCTGAAACTAACACAACATTGTAAATCAACTATACTTCAATAATTTTTTTTTAAAAAAGGATAATGGAGTGAGTTTTGAGGACAGTTGAGTAGCTCTGGAGGTGGGCTATATAAGTATATTTTTTTCTGCTGTTGGAAAAACAAAGATCAGGGGAATTTCTCCCATTTCTTTTTTCATTCCTATATTGAGTGATTTTTCAATTCTGGAAATATAGTTTTAGTTTTCTTTGTTTTTTTTCTATTATGTTATTTTTTGAAACTGATGAAATTTTACAAATAATTTATGCTCAGCCAACTGTTTAATATTTATACCATGAATTAGCCCCATGATTATTTTTTTCTTGTTATTTCCAACAAGGGGTAGTGTTCAGGAATAGACCAGGTTCAAAGAGCTAGGGATATCCCAGCAAGCATGCAGGATATGGGATAGTGGACAGACTGAATAATAAGCACCAGAATCCCCACACCCAGGGAGGAGGACCCAGAGGACAGCTCTGGGCATCCACAGAGGAGGAGGACATCCCCAGCAGTAACATGTCTCTTTAGAGAAGCTGGGGTGTACACCAGGGTCAGGATTCCATTCTTAGACTGTGGGGAAGGAGAGGTGGCAGAAGTAAGGAAGCCTCAAACCATCATGGTGAGGAAGGCAGCTTCCTGAACCCAACCTCAAAATGACCCCTTAACACAAGCATGGTCAAAGAAACCAGACCTCTAGTTGGTGGGCTGGCACCAGGAGGAGATAGAAGGTCTAATATAGGAGCTGAGCTTTAAGAACCCTGTCATTTGTGTGCATCTCTGTAAATGACTCAGAGTCAACCCAGGGGCAATATATTCTGGCCCAGGTGAGTGTTAGGTTGAGTCATCTCAGAATTTGTGGCAAAGGTGTCCTGTTATCACAAAAGGGGCTGCTAGGACCAAGGCCCAGGGGCTGACACGAGAGCTGTGCAATCACCCTGTGGACATTTTACTGCGATTAGGCAATTGAATGCTTTGATTTAAAATCAGGATTATTTAGGGGATGGTTTGAGAGGCTGAGGAGACTCATGTTCAGATACAGCAGCAGGAATTAAACAGGGTCATTCCTGCTCTTTCCCATCCTCTCTGCCATGTGTCCCGACCAACAGAGGGTAAGAAACCAGAATATGTGGACAATATACTCATGAGCCTTTTTCACATTTTTATTCATTTTACCAACATGTCTTTCATGTAGACAGACTCAGGGGCAGACTCAGGGGCCCTTCCTGCTGGTTTCTGTGTTCCTGGTTAGGTTTAGTTCTTCTAGGCCCTCTGCCTCCCAACTTCTACCCCCAACTAAAGAGAAAACTGAGGAGGACTCTAGGTCTGTTATCTGAAACAATTATTATTTCACCTAATCAGCACCAAGGAGATGTGTTAACGTGGGTACTGAATAAGGCGACATTACTTTCTTAGGGTACTCAGGGTACTAGCAGATCTAGTCAAATCCTTCTCTACTACTTTGAGGATCATTTAAAGGTTCTCCTTTGACTTGATTACACGGAAATGATTCATTAGAACTAATACTACATTAACTTATTGGTTATTATTTACCTAATTTGGATAAAACGTTCATAATATGAACATAAGACTTATGTCTCTAGGGATGAGTCTGTTGATACCACTACAGACAGCAGCATGCATTATTCCACGTTTTACACATTTTACTGGTGATTATTACCTTTGCAGTTCTTCCCCGTTGAGTTAGGCTTGTGTGCAATTCCATTAGAAATATTTAACTCCATTTCAGCAACCTACTGGATCCTCTTTACTGGAAAATTTAAAATCTTTAGCCCTAAACCTGGTCCTGATCTTCTTCAATGTGCTGTCTTTTTCCTCTGCTGAAATTAAAAAACAAAGGAACCAGGAGTTTTACCAACAAAATGAGTTTATTTGGGAATAGCCAAGAAATGCAATTTGTGACAAGCAAACTACGGAGAACCATAGGCACGTCCAGAGAATAGAGGAGAGGGGCTTGCTTTTACAGAGGAAAGGAGGAAACTGGAGAGCGCTGTGGGGTTTTTCATTGGCTGCAGGCATCGCGCGGCTTGTTGTTGCTGGGTCAGAGGAGATCATTCTTCCTTCTGGGGTCTGTAAACTGTGGTGAGTGGTACCTTCATGAGACCCCCTGCATCAGAGCTTCCCGACTCCATTTTAAATGAGTTTTCCTTTATTCATTTTCACACTTTCCTCAAAAAATGGGCTATTTCTAGGGTGATTTTTTAAAATTCTACTTTACCAGGGATATAAGTGCAGATAAAAAAGAAAGCAGATGAACATTTTATTGTTTTTAGTTTAATGGTTACTGAGTCAGTCTTATTTCTAGAGCATACACAGAACCCCAGTAGAATTCCATTTATTCACAGTTAAAAGGCTTTCCTTGGGAAACCAGTATAAGTTCAGACAAATAATCAACCAGAAGTATATAAGAAAGACATATATATGTTATGTCTATCAGAACATACTCAAGGGTAGCCTTCCCTTGTTGGCTTGGTCCAGTGAGCTTAGCCACTTATGATTCTTAACAGCAAAGGGTTCTTTGTTCAGGGTCTACCTGTGCTGCTGACCAAGGCTGGGACCACACTGATGGCTACTGGTTAAGGCTATCACTATAGGTGCTGGGTTAACTTGATAGGAAAGTATTTGCTATCGAAATTATATTGAATACGAGGGGGAAAAATACCCATCCCATCTCATTTCATTTCTAAGCACACATGTAGACTACAAATTTTAGGCCTGAGGTTAGTTTTGGCACCATTTTCAAAGCTCACCCCCCCCACACCCCATACACCTGGTCCACTCTGAGCTTTTTCTCCTTCCCCAGCACTGAAGCAGGATTGCATCCGACCTCGCAAGCCATATGTTGAAAGTGGTGGAGTCCCTAGATGTACGGGGTCTGTGCCCTTACTCTATCACTTAAAAAAGAGCTTCTCACTGATCTGGAATCCTGGTTTTATAGTTTGATGAGAAAGAAATAAACTTCCATTGTATTAAGCCACTGCATTTGGGGGTTTTGTTGATTAAGTGCTAACCAAGCCCTAACCGATACGCTGGAATACCACTTCCTCACCAAGGGAGCAACAGAATTTAGAACTCTGTCTGAACTGTGTAGGTGGTGGGGACAGTAATGGGTACAGGTGTTACACGCAGTTATTAAAGCCACACCAGATTTTTTTTACTGGATATTACTGGATATATGTTTTACTTTTCCTGGAGCTGCCATGGATACTTAGATCTTCCAGTTATACATGTGTTATAATTGGTGGACTCAGCTGTAATCTCAAAGTAGATTTAATCAAATCTAAATATAATTTATAATTATGTTTAATTTAATTATATTTATAATTATATTATATTTATAATTAAAAATATTCACAGTTACTCTCTGACAACTCAAGTGTGTCTAAATTTAGGATAAATGACTAATTAGATATATACATATAGCTATGCATATGTGTGTGTGTATATATGTGTGTGTATATGGTACCCAATTACACTACAAGTTTGTATAAAAGTACAAATTACATGCTAAAAACTATTCTGGTGGTGCTTTATGGTCAATACTTGTTCAACTCACCATGAAATAAACAAAAGAAGCTAGCATATTACTTATTCTTGATGATTCACCTGGTTGCTTTATTGTTATGACCTGGACTGGGTAATGTGATGTCAGTCATCAAGGTGTAATATTATTTGGGAGTACTAAACTGATGCGTTTCCAGCTCTCAGCTTCACAGCAGGGACAATTTGTCATAAGAGAAAGCAAATGAATTATCTTACACTCTGCTATAAATTTAAGGTTGTGATTCCTTTTTGTCCAGCAGGTGCTACCTTGATTGTGCCTGCATGACAATCCATTAGTTTCCTGGATGTCCCTCAGTGGCTAATGAAATTCAGGTAAACTTTCTTCAGAATTTCTCTGTCCTGCAGTTCTGCAACTTTTTTTTTAATTATTATTTTTTAAACTTTTCCTTGGGTTAATTATGGTTGGGATAAAATTTAGATCTGCAAGGAGGGAGTGGGGGGACATAAAATTCAATATTTTTCTAATTTTTAAGAATTTTAAGTAAAATATTTGTTTTGGGACGTTATGAAATGAGAATTTTACCAATCATATCATTAGTGTCATAATGCTAAAGATTACTTAAATTAAGCTATACAATAGATAAATCTTCATCATGCCCCAACACAGTACTACTGCATTAGACAGTAAAGTGTAATGTGAATTAAGTATAATCCTGTATAGGTGTGTGCAAATTGTGTTAAAAATCACTCCTGCCATAATGGTATGGATAATAATGAGAAGCACTGATTTATAAGAAAGAGGTGTGATCTTAAGGTCCAAATATATTAGTGCAGAAAAGAAACTTAGAGGTATTCTAATATAGGTTCTTTACTCTATGGGTCACATCTCAAATCTGGTTTCTAAGTTCCTCAACAATGACCTTATCTCTCACATAGGTTACTAGCATGTCTTCATTCTAGTCTATCCTCCTCTACAGCATTTCAAAACCACTTTCAAATTTTAATATTTTTTTCCTCTTTATATTTTTTTATTAGAAATGAAATTTATAGGGTGTGGAGGAGAACACTTTCACTTGCTTAAACACCAGCCATTCCCTTCTCTGTCCTATTCTTCTTTGCTAGAATATCCATATTTAAATATACAATTCAGTGGCACTAAGTACATTCACGTTGTGTGTAAATCTCACCATCACCCATCTCCCAAAATTTTCACCTTCCTAAACTGAAACTCTGTCCCCTTTAAACACTAGCTCCCCATTCCTCCTCACTACCCCCCCACACCCCGGCCCCCTTGCATCTACCAATGTACTTTCGGACTCTATGAATTTGACTATTCTAGGTACATCCTATAAGTGGAATCAAACAGTATTTTTCTGCACCTAATGTATATTGGAATGCATTTTTAAGGTTAATTTAATATATGTCCTGCAAGCAGATTGTACCTTCTTTTATTTTACCCCTGTGCTATACATTAGGCCCTCCCCAGCCATCTAGTTCATATATAGTAGTGTACATACATCAATGCCAATCTCCCAGTCCATCCCACGCCCCTCCCCCCTTGGTGTCCATATGTTGGTTCTCTATGTCTGTGTCTCTATTTCTATTTTGCAAATAGGTTCATCTGTACCATTTTTCTAAATTCCACATATATGCATTAATATAGGATATTTGTTTTTCTCTGTCTGACTTACTTCACTCTGTATGACAGACTCTAGGTCCATCCACGTCTCTGCAAATGGCACAATTTCATTCCTTTTTATGGCTGAGTAATATTCCATTGCATATATATACCACATCTTCTTTATCCATTCCTCTGTTGGATGGCAACATGGAAGCAACATTTTGGTTGCTTCCATGTCCTGGCTATTGTAAATATGTTGCAATGAATATTGGGGTGCATGTATATTTTGGGATTATGGTTTTCTCTGGGTATATGCCCAGGAGTGGGATTGATGGGTCATATGGTAGTTCTATTTTTAATTTTTTAAGAAACCTCCATACTGTTCTCCATAGTGGCTGTATCAATTTACACTCCCACCAACAGTGTAAAAGGGTTCCCTTTTCTCCACACCCTCTCCAGCATTTATTGTTTGTAGATATTTTTGATGATGGCCATTCTGACTGGTGTGAGGTGATACCTCATTGTAGTTTTGGTTTGCATTTCTCTAATAATTAGTGATGTTGAGCATCTTTTCATGTTCCTCTTGCCATTTAAAAAAAAAAACTTATTTTTTTCCACCAGCCATAAACTGCCCTCATTCCCAAATATACCCTATTATCTTAAGCCTATCTCAATTCCTATCTCAAGCAGTGTCTTCTTAGCCACTTTGTCCATCTGTTATCACACAATAGATATAGTTTCAGCCACAGAACTAGAACAATATAAACACACAAATATTTGTCTTAGCAAGATTTACATCTTACCATTGTAAATACAAAGTGTAAAACACAGAAAGAGAACAGCCCATGTGTTTTTACCTGATCCTGTTGGCAAGACGGATTAGAATTTACAGTGAAATTGATACTGGATGAAAATGGTTTAAGTCCTTAAAAATGTCACATGAAAAGTGATCATCCATTTATTTATTCATTAAAAATAAATACAGGGCTTACCTAGAGGCGCAGTGGTTGACAGTCCGCCTGCCAATGCAGGGGGCATGGGTTTGTGCCCCGGTCCAGGAAGATCCCACATGCCGCGGAGCGGCTGGGCCTGTGAGCCATGGCTGCTGAGTCTGCGCATCCGGAGTCTGTGCTCCACAACAGTGAGAGGCCCGTGTACCGCAAAAAAAATAAATAAATAAAAAATAAAATAAATACATATTTTACTTTTGAGAGTCTACTTTTTGTCAGGCACTGGGGTACAATAAGATTGACAATTGGAGACAGACAATGAAAGAGTTTTAAAGATCATAAAGATAATACTTCTTTACTCTTATCAGTTTCTGAAATGATTTATTAAATACATGTTGTAACAAGTTCAGAGTATTATAAAATCATATTGAGTACAGATATTAATAATTGAAATAAATAATTAGTAAATCATAATCTGGAAACATGAGTTAATTTTTCTGTAGTATTAACATTGAACTGTACATTGTACAGTTCTTTTGAACATCACCATAAAAACTAACGATGCCACTTGATTGAGCCCCTGTATTCCGAGAGGACTGAAACATAAGTTAGTCAAAGTTTATAAAGCATTTAACATATGCAAAATGTTATTATTACTTGAAAAAGTACATAATATTGATGAAATTAATATTGTTTCATGTGCTTTTAATATTTTAATAGCAATATCAAAGTCTATTTATGTTGGAACAACAGGTAACCTCATCCATTGCTAGTGAGAAAGCAAAATGGTACACCTTGCAAGACCATTTGGCAATTTGTTATAAAGTATAACATATGCTTACAAAAAATCCCAACAATTTTATTCCTAAGAGTTGCCCTAGTAAATTGGAAGCTGGTGTTCACTCAAAAGCCTGCACATAAATGTTTATAGCAGCTTGATTCACAATCACCAAAAACCAAGATACCCTTCAGAGGGGGATAGATTAACAAACTCTCATGTATCCATATAGTGGAATCCTCTTCAGAAATAAAAAACATTGAGCTATTGACACAAGCAACAACATGGGTGAATATTCAACACATTTTGCTAAGTGAAAAAAGCTAAACCCAAAAGTTTACATATACTGTAATTCCATTTGTATGGCATGAAGAAAACATTGAAATAAGAGAAGCAGAAAACGGATCAGTGTTTGGTGAGAGAAAATGGATTAACTCACGAAGGAAGCACCCAGGGGAATTTTCAGGGATAAAACACTATTCTATATTGTACTGTGGTGTTAGAGACATAATTATGTGTCTGTGAAAGCTCATAGAAATGTACACCACAAAGACTGAACATTGTGATGCGTAAATTAAAAAAAAATCAACGTTAGGGGATTCCAGGGTGAAATGAGTCTAAATGCATTAAAAATGTCACTGAAGGAAGTGGGAAGAAAGGAGATGACCTAAGTTCAATACTTCGGAAATCTGTATTTTAACTGATTCAAAGGAACTGCCCGTAAACACTGCAATCTAGTTGGTAAATTTCTTTCTCAAAGGGACATGGTTCACAAATTCTCAAATTATTTTACATATGTACTAGTGTTGAACAATTAAGTAAATGAATTACAGACAACAGGGGCCAGGTTTCTCACTGTCAGAGAAAGAATTTACTAGTAAACAAGCAGGGAAGAATAGGATGAGTCCTGTGGTTCTGGATTACCTTTGGAAATGTCAGTATGAACTCATTTATCTTAAAATATGTTCACATAGATACATGTATAAATAAATGTAGATATGAAAGTATACATGGATTATTATACATACAGACATCTTTTAGTAATGTCAGCTGAGAAGGCCTGGAAGCTGTGAGCCCTCCATAGCAATGAGCACACCTAGTGCTCAGATCTCGGTTTCTAAATGTCATCCTCCAACAAAATGGAACAGGTAAACTTTGGAGAAATGACAGAGACAAGGCAAATGCGAGACGAGCCTGGAGTATCTTGTTATGCCAAAAAGAAAGGTATGCTTCCACCCACCAAAAGAAAAAGAAGCATGGAGGCAGAGACATAGCTACAGAACACAGAAACCAAACTGAAATATCTCTCAATGGTCAAAGCTGGAGTAATTTGAAAAACAACAAAAAGATAGTAATATAGAACTGAAAGAATAATGTTAGAACACAAAGAATAAAATAAATATCATATGTTTACCCTGCTATAATTAAATGATTGAAAAAACAAATAAATGGGAAAAAGCACAATTTTTTTAAACAGAAAAATTCCAAATAACGTATGGAAAAGTTATTTCCCCTCCTTAAAGTGGAGCTTAATTCCTCTCTCATTAAGTGTGAGTTTGACTGATTCTGTTCCAAAGAGGAGAGTTTAAAGTGAACAATAGTAACTTTATGATGGGGACACCTGCAGACAACACCCTGAGTGAGCAAGGTTAACATCATGTGATATCATGTTGGTGTCATGGATTCCTTGATTTGTTGTGATAAGGACATTTCATCTTTGTGGCATTCTTCCCAACAATATGTAACCCCAGTCTAGCCATGATAAAACACCAAAGAGACCCAAATTGATGGACATTCTATAACATGCCTGACTGGTACTATTCAAAATTCTGAAGTTCAAAAACATAAGGAAAGATTGAGATACTTTCACAGATAGAAGTATATTAAAGACTGGATGACTGAATTCAGTGTGTTATCCTGATAGGATCCTGGTACAGAGAAAAAGGATATTAGTGAGAATACTGGTAAACTCCGAGCAGAGTTTGTAGTTTAAATAATAGTATTGTGACAATGTTAATTTTTTATCTATAAAGAGAGCAAAAATTGTGCCATGGTTATGTAAAATGTTAACATTAAGAGAAGGTGGATGAAAGTTATGTGGGAACTCTCTGTCCTATCTTTGTACTTCTTCTCCAAATTTAACTTTATTCAAAAATAAAAAGGTTAAAACTTTGAAAAAAAATGTATGGTTATTACACTACAAGTACAATACATTTATAATTTTCAAAACTTTAGCTATGCAGTATGAAATGCCTGAGAGTTGATTATCATCCTGCAAATTCAGGGTTTCAACCTGAGTTTATTTCACGCATTAAAATCCAAAGAAAGCAACTATTAAATATTAATCAAAACCCCACTCTGATCTATATCATAATTTAATATAACATTTTAAGTTTAGAAGGGAACTTAAATGTAATATAATCAATCAATGTCTGAATTCCTTGTACAATGTTGTAAAGATCTTCTCCTAGAACACTTCCATTTATGGATATGTAATATTATCAGACACTTGGTTCATAAAATCCTGTTATTGAGCTAACACAAATATCAATTTCATTTTTTATCCAGCATACCATTCTGAGCCTTTTATTTTGACAGAAAATAAATCTAATTAAATAGCTGTAGCTCTTGTACCTTCATATTACAAGGGTAAGACCAAATTTTTCTTCTTGTTTTAGGAAACCTTGCTGCTCTTCTAACAGTATTTACAAGTCTTTATATATTACTTTTAATTACTTCTAACATATTAGAAAATCTGAACTTATTTTGTCTGCCAAATATGTGTCTATGTAGTATTGTTTACAAAATTGCAAAAAAATAATTAAAGGTGGGCTTCCCTGGTGGCGCAGTGGTTGAGAGTCTGCCTGCCAATGCAGGGGACACGGGGTCGTGCCCCGGTCTGGGAAGATCTCACATGCCGCGGAGCGGCTAGGCCCATGAGCCATGGCCGCAGAGCCTGCACGTCCGGAGCCTGTGCTCCACAACGAGAGAGGCCACGACAGTGAGAGGCCCTCGTACCGCAAAAAAAAAAAAAAAAAAAATTAAAGGTACTTTGTATTAGAGAATTTTATATTTCTTCTTCGTGATCAAATCTCTCTCTCTCTCTCTCTCTCTCTATATATATATATACACACTCCACTTATATATACATTATAATATATATATCATATATTGTATATATATAAAATCCAAAATATGATTTAAAATTAGAATATAAACCATGGATTACATCAAACTGACTGCTCTATAATTAGTGCAATTTACTTTCTACCTTTTAAAATATATATAATAATTTAAAATATATATATATAATTATTTTTTAGGCTTATGTTATCTATGATTTTTAGAATCCTTGCTACTATATCAGAAATATATTCGTATGACACTATTTCCTTCTAAACCTTACAAAATATATTGAAGAGTCTTGAATTTTTTTCAAGGTGAAAATATATACATCTTATAGATAGAGATTTCAGTAATGATAGAGATTAATGAACTATATATAGAGAGGTTACATAATTAATTATATATAGACATCGACTATATACATATATGTATAATCTATCCATATATGTTAGAGATCAACTATCGCTATAAGTTGAATTGTGCCCCCTCAACTTCATATGTTAATGTCCTAACCTCCTACCCAGTACCTCATAATGTGATTGTATTTAGAAATAGGGTCTTCAAAGAGTTTCTCAAGTTAAAGTGGAGTCATTAGTGTGGGCCCTAATCTAATATGACTGATGTCCTTTTAACAAGAAGAGATTAGGACATAGACATAGGGAGAAGGCAACAGTCTGCACACCAAGGAGAGAGGTCTCAGAAGACATCAACCCTGCTGACACCTTGATCTCACAATTTAGCCTCCAGGATTGTGAGAAATAAAATTCAGTTGTTTAAGTTATACAATCTATTGTAATTTGTTATGGCAGCTTTAGCACACTAGCACAATTATATAAAACTAAGGATTATTTAGTTCTCATTTTACAAAGATGACAAAATTTTGTTGAGATTTACCACGCATGTACAGTTTAGGATAAGTGCAACTACACGCACATATATATGAGAGACTACAGAGGACACTCCAGGAGAGCTGATATAACTTTCTAGTTTCTTGTCAATAAGGATCAGATCATGAACCTCACAGTGATATCAGGCAGTAGCCCCCGACTGGTCAGGCAGGATCATGACTTCCAGCTCCACACCCTCTTGCCTTACACCCACTGCTCCCTGCTACAGGGCCCCTATTACCAAACAGAGACAGCACGTGAGGGTTCTAAAGCACTTCCTAAAATACGACCTTTAATAATTAATTTTTGGATGGTTTTATTTCCAACATATTTTGCAAAGTGTTGGCTTTATATTGTTTGTTACTTAAATTAATGAAAATAAGAGAATGATTTTATTGTTTGCCCTAACCTCAATATTGCAATTTTAACTTTAACTTCTCTCTTTCCTGCCTTCATACTCTGCTTTAACCTGTGTTCTGATTCTGCAGTGACACAAAGGTTATTTTACACCTTCTTTGCAGTGTAATTTTGTGTCTGCAGTCTGAGCTGAGAATGAATATGCCATCACCTATATCAAGACATGTCCTTGTGACATCAAGGGTCAATCAAAGTTTCACTTTAGACTATCTAATCTCATAACAGTCTTTTAGTTTATTTTTCCTAATATTGGTTTAATATCCATTTAGTAAAGCCAAAGAGAAACTACTTTTTGTTCATAAAAACCATGTATTTTCACAGTAAGGAATTTAATGTAATGGTCAATAGTCTGCCATTTTCAGAATCACAGAACATCTTTGAAAGATTATGAAATCATTCAATATTTTAATAATTCAAATAGGAAAACACATAGCTTGTCCTCTATTAAAAGAATTGGCTTTGAATTGTTTTAAAATTTCACCTGTATATTTGCTACTGTAGACCTCAGTCAACCACCATCCAATGTATCTTAATGGCAAGAATTACAAACAGTGTCAACTGCATAACGTTGGTAGCAATGAGAAGGCTCTGTGTGTGTGTGCTTCCTTTTAATTTTTCAAAAATAACCCATGACAATATTTTCTATCTCAGTAGAAGTAGTCTAATTTATTTTTCATCAGCTATGTACTGAAATACATGTGGAAAATCTGAGTATCTGGAATTAAAAGTCCAGAGATGTTGAACCACTGGAGTTGTGCCCTGTGGACAGCTGCCCCCTGGTCTGTCCTCTGTCCAGGCTGGTAACACAACATCAACCACCTCATTATCAGTGGATTTTTGTTCTAGATTTTGTTCCTCACAAGTCTTCCCTCATCATATCTTAGAAGAAGATGCTCAAGAGGTCAAAGAACCCAAATGCTCTCTGCTGAGACTTTTAAAAGCCACACAACTATATGTAAGTATATATATGTGTGCATTTCCATTATTTCAAAGGAACCAAACAATCCATAATTGCATCTTACAGAAAAGAAACATCTCCAAGGGGAGCAGTGTTATAGCCTATAATGTCGTCTAGAGGGGTTCCATGTTTACAAGGATATAACGTGTAGGTAACTTCCTCAGAATCTGTTATTACCAGTTTGTGCTCTTAGTGGAAGGCAGGGTTTTTATTTGCCTCTGTTCAGTTGGTTGTTTATTCCTTATCCAAAAGGACAACACAGGAGTACGCAGATTAAGACGCTCCAACCAGCTGTCACTGACAGCCCCCTGTGGGGGTGGGTTTGGAAAGTCTTCTTTTAATCTTGGGTTAAAAAAGAATTAATAACTGATGGGAAAATCAAATTCCTCAATTAAATTTTTTGTGGAAAACTGTAAGTGTAGTTGGGAGAAATCAAGATCTTTTGTGGAGGTTTTGACATTTTAGATGTCAGCATGGCTTATTTTGATTCCCCAAGACATAAGTGGGTCTTCACTGGGAATTCCACTGCAACTGACGCCACCTCATAAGTTATGCCACATGTACAGCTTATTATTTGATGCTCTAGTGCTTCTTTACCTCACAAACTATACCTGCTTCAAAGCATCTGTCACTTAGCTTGCACTATTCCGCTAAAATATGAGTAAATTACGGCTCCCTAATAAATTCAAGCGTTCTTATTCCTTAATTAATGTGTCTCAATATGTCTGTCTGAATTCACAGTTCCAAGGAATTTAATGTTGATCAAGAGCATTGTAAGCATTTCAAAGTTTATAATAGGCTGGAATCAAAGCAACTTATCTGTGGAAATTGTGTGCCTGTGTGTGCTGGTAAAAGGGTTTTCCATTAAAAATTGACCTGATGATTGGAACTGGATGAGCGGAGACCAGCAGGGCTGCAATAATTTGCATTTGGATGGAATTCTGATTGCTTATATGAGACTCTGGGATACTGATAGCATGTATGTTAATAATTCTAATAGCGTTTATTATGTCTGCACAGTGCACCAGGGACTGTTGTTGCACTTTACACACACACACACATATATACATATGTATGTATGCATGTATATGTATACATATGTATACATATATATGTATACATATGTATATAGTGTGTGTGTGTGTGTGTGTGTGTGTGTGTGTGTGTATCTTTAGAATCATGCCATTAAAGAGGTACTTCTTTTTAGGCCATTCTCAGAGGAGAAAACAGAATTTTGAAAGCTCATTTGCTCCGTGTCTCCCAAATAGAACATATCAAACCTCAGACTTGAACCCTGGGTTTTCTGATTCAAAACCAATGCCCTTTATATATCCATGAAAGTGTGTTCCTTACGTCACCTACCATGGAGAGGACAGCTGACTGATGACCACAGCTGCTGTGCTCTGACTCTACCACCACATTCCAACAGGCTGCTCCCCACCTGGTATGCATTGCAGGAAAGCTACTGCAGGCACATTCCTGCGAGCCCTGATACTCTCCTGAGGGGTGACTTTACCCATCAACCTTCCCAAACTCTCATAGGACTGCCCTGCCATCTAATAGTCTTCCTATCTAAACTTCTTTTCTTCCACTCTCTATTTTGTAGGATTTAATATTGTATCCAGACATGTTATTATCTCAGCCTTGTCCAACTTTGTCCTCATTTTCTCTCACAGGCTGTCTTACTGAGCTAGGGCTGCTATAACAAAACACCATAGACTAATAGACATTTATTACCAAAAGTTCTGAGGCTCAAAGTCCAAGATCAAGGTGCCTTCAGGTTATGTGTCTGGTGAGGATCCTCTTCCTTGGTTGCAGAAAGCTGCCTTCTTGCTGTGTGCTCACTGGGAACTTCTTTGGTATGTGTGCATGGAGAGAGAGACAGAGAGATCATTTTCCTCTTTTTATAAGGTCACTAATCCCATCCTGAGGATCTCACCCTCGTGACCTGGTCTAAACATAATTAACTCCTCCAAACCCCATTTTCAAATATCATTACATTGAGGGTTAGGTCTTCAACATATGAATTTTGGAAACACAAAATCCATTGCAATCTGTCCCTGTGCTTCCAAAATCCATGCCTTACTCAAAAGCAAAATATATACTTCTATTTCAACAGCCCCAAAAATGCTGACTCCTTCCAGCAGTGAATCAAGTCCAAAGTTGCATCTAAATATCATTTAGTCTGAAGTCAGGGAGCCTGATTCCTCCAGCTCCGTTTCTCTTTCTCAAAATTGCTTTGGCTATTTGGTGTTTTTTTTGTGTTTCCATACAAATTGTAAAATATTTTGTTCTAGTTCTGTGAAAAATGCCATTGGTAGCACGATAGGGATTGCACTGAATCTGTAGATTGCTTTGGGTAGTAGAGTCATTTTCACAATGTTGATTCTTCCAATACAAGAACATGGTATATCTCTCCATCTGTTTGTATCGTCTTTAATTTCTTTCATCAGTGCCTAGTAGTTTTCTGCATATAGGTCTTTTGTCTCCTTAGGAAGGCTTATTCCTAGGTATTTTATTCTATTTGTTGCAATGGTAAATGGGATTGTCTCCTGTCTTCTTGATTTCTCTTTCAGAGTTTTCATCCTTAGTGTATAGGAATACAAGAGATTTCTGTGCATTAATTTTCTATCCTGCTATTTTACCAAATTCATTGATTAGCTGTAGTGGTTTTCTGGTAGCATCTTTAGGATTCTGTATGTATAGTATCATGTCATCTGCAAACAGTACGTGGAAGCAACCTAAGTGTCCATTGACAGACGAATGGATAAAGATGTGGGGAGGCTGGAGAAGATGGCAGAAGAGGAAGATGCGGAGATCACCTTCCTCCCCACAAATACATCAGAAATACATCTACATGTGGAACTGCTCCTATAGAACACCCACTGAACTCTGGCAGAAGACCTCAGACCTCCCAAAAGGCAAGAAACTCCCCACGTAACTGGGTAGGGCAAAAGAAAAAAGAATAAACAGAGACAAAAGAATAGGGACGGGACCTGCACCAGTGGGAGGGAGCTGTGAAGGACAAAAGGTTTCCACACACTAGGAAGCCCCTTCGTGGGTGGAGAATGTGGGTGGCGGAGGAGGAAAGCTTCAGAGCCGGGGAGGAGAGCAGAACAACATGGGTGTGGAGGGCAAAGCAGAGAGATTCCTGCACAGAGGATCGGTGCCGACCGGCACTCACCAGCCCTAGAGGCTTGTCTGCTTACCAGCCGGGGCGGGCAGGACTGGGAGCTGAGGCTCGGGCTTTGATAGGAGCACAGGGAGAGGACTGCGGTTGGCAGCATGAACACAGCCTGCAGGGGGTTAGTGTACCACAGCTAGCCGGGAGGGAGTCTGGGAAAAGTCTGGACCTGCCGAAGAGGCAAGAGATGTTTTCTTCCCTCTTTGTTTCCTGGGGCGTGAGGAGAGAGGATTCAGAGCGCTGCTTAAAGGAGCTCCAGAGATGGGCGCGAGCCGCGGCTATAAGTGCGGACCACAGAGATGGGCATAAGACGCTAAAGCTGCTGCTGCCACCACCAAGAAGCCTGTGTGCGAGCACAGGTCACTATCCACACCCCCCTTCCGGGAGCCTGTGCAGCCCGCCACTGCCAGGGTCCCGGGATCCAGGGACAACTTCCCCGGGAGAACACATGGCGTGCCTCAGGCTGGTACAACGTCATGCTGGCCTCTGCCGCCGCAGGATAGCACCACACTCTGTGTCCCTCCCTCCTCCCAGCCTGAGTGAGCAAGAGCCCCCGAATCAGCCGCTCTTTAATCCTGTCCTGTCTGAGCGAAGAACAGACGCCCTGCGGCGACCTACATGCAGAGGCGGGGCCAAATCCAAAGCTGAGCCCCTGGGAGCTGTGTGAACAAAGAAGAGAAAGGGAAATCTCACCCAGAAACCTCAGAAGCAGTGGGTTAAAGCTCCACAATCAACTTGATGTACCCTGCATTGGTGGAATACCTGAATAGACAACAAATCATCCCAAATTGAGGAGGTGGACTTTGGGAGCAAGATATATTATTTTTTCCCCTTTTCCTCTTTTTGTGAGTGTGCTTGTGTATGTTTCTGTGTGAGAATTTGTCTGTATAGCTTTGCTTTCACCATTTGTCCTAGGGTTCTGACAGTCCATTTTTTTTGTTTGTTTGTTTAGTTTTTTTTTACTTAAATTTTTTTTCTTAATATTTACTTTTTTATTTTAATTATTTTATTTTATCTTACTTTATTTTATTTTATCTTCTTTCTTTCTTTCTTTCATTTTTTTTTCTCCCTTTTATTCTGAGCCCTGTGGAGGACAAGCTCTTGGTGCTGCAGCCAGGTGTCAGGGCTGTGCCACTGTGGTGGGAGAGTCAACTTCAGGACACTGGTCCACAAGAAACCTCCCAGCTCCATGTAATATCAAATGGCAAAAATCTCCCAGAGATCTCCATCTCAACAACACCACCCAGCTCCACTCAACAACCAGCAAGATACAGTGCTAGACAACCTATGCCAAAAAGCTAGCAAGACAGGAACACAACCCGACCCATTAGCAGAGAGGCTGCCTAAAATCATAATAAGGCCACAGAGACCCCAAAACACACCACCAGATGTGGACTTGCCCACCAGAAAGAAAAGATTCAGCCTCATCCACCAGAACCAAACCTTAGTCACTGGGGACAGGCATCAAAAACAACAGGAACTACGAACCTGTAGCGTGCAAAAAGGAGATCCCAAACACAGTAAGATAAGAAAAATGAAAAGACAGAAAAGCACACAGCAGATGAACGAGCAAGGTAAAAACCCACCAGACCTAACAAATGAAGCGGAAATAGGCAGTCTACCTGAAAAAAATTCAGAATAATGATAGTAAAGATGATCCAAAATCTTGGAAATAGAATAGAGAAAATGCAAGAAATATTTAACAAGGACCTAGGAGAACTAAATAGGAAATGAGCAATGATAAACAACACAATAAATGAAATTAAAAATAGTCTAGGACTTCCCTGGTGGTGCAGTTGTTGAGAGTCCACCTGCTGATGCATGGGACACTGGTTCATGCCCCATTCCGAGAAGATCCCACATGCCGTGGAGCGGCTAGGCCCATGAGCCATGGCTGCTGAGCCTGTGCGTCTGGAGTCTGTGCTCTGCAATGGGAGAGGCCACAACAGTGAGAGGCCCACATACTGCAATAAATAAATAAATAAATAAAAATACAAATACTCTAGAAGGGATCAATAGCAGAATAACTGAGGCCGAAGAACGAAAAAGTGACCTGGAAGATAAAATAGTGGAAATAACTACTGCAGAGCAGAATAAAGAAAAAAGAATGGAAAGAAATGAGGACAGTCTCAGAAACTTCTGGGACAACGTTAAGTGCACCAACATTCAAATTATAGGGGTCCCAGAAAAAGAAGAGAAAAAGAAAGGGAGTGAAAAAATATTTGAAGATATTATAGTTGAAAGTTTCCCTAATATGGGAAAGGGAATAGTTAATCAAGACCAGGAAGAACAGAGAGTCCCATACAGGATAAATCCAAGGAGAAACATGCCAAGACACATATTAATCAAACTATCAAAGATTAAATACAAAGAAAACATATTAAAAGCAGCAAGGGAAAAACAACAAATAACATACAAGGGAATCCCCATAAGGTTAACAGCTGATCTTTCAGCAGACACTCTGCAAGCCAGAAGGGAGTAGCAGAACATAACTAAAGTGATGAAGGAGAAAAACCTAAAACCAAGATTACTCTACCCAGCAAGGATTTCATTCAGATTTGATGGAGAAATTATAACCTTTACACAAAAGCAAAAGCTGAATGAGTTCAGCACCACCAAACCAGCTTTACAACAAATGCTAAAGGAAATTCTCTAGGCAAGAAACACAAGAGAAGGAAAAGACCTACAATAACAAACAAAAAAACAATTAATAAAATGAGAATAGGAATATACATATAGATAATTATGTTAGATGTAAATGGATTAAGTGCTCCCACAAAAAAACACAGACTGGCTGAATGGATACAAAAACAACATCCATATATATGCTGTCTACAAGAGACCCACTTCAGACCTAGGGACACATACAGAGTGAAAGGGAGGGGATGAAAAAAGATATTCCATGCAAATGGAAATCAAAGAAAGCTGGAGTAGCAATATTCATATCATACAAAGTAGACTTTAAGATAAAGACAATTATAAGAGAAAAAGAAGGACACTACCTAATGATCGAGGGATCCATCTAAGGAGAAGATATAACAATTGTAAATATTTATGCACCCAACATAGGAGCACCTCAATACATAAGGCAAATACTAACAGCCTTAAAAGGGGAAATCAACAATAACAAAATCATATTAGGGGACTTTAACACCCCACTTTCACCAATGTACAGATCATCCAAAAGGAAAATAAATAAGGAAACATAAGGTTTAAATGATACATTAAACAAGATGGACTTAATTGATATTTATAGAACATTCCATCCAAAACCAACAGAATACACATTTTCCTCAAGTACCCATGGAACATTCTGCAGGATAGATCGTATCTTGGGTCACAAATCAGGCCTTGGTAAATTTAAGAAAATTGACATTGTATCAAGTATCTTTTCTGACCACAATGCTCTGAGACTAGTTATCAATCACAGGAAAAGATCTGTAAAAAATACAAACACATGGAGGCTAAACATACACTACTTAATAACGAAGTGATCACTGAAGAACTCAAAGAGGAAATCAAAAAATAAAAATGATAATGGAGACACGACAACCCAAAATCTAGGGGATGCAGCAAAAGCAGTTCTAAGAGGGAAGTTTATAGCAATACAATCCTACCTTAAGAAATAGGAAACATCTCCAATAAACAACCTAACCTTGCACCTAAAGCAATTAGAGAAAGAAGAACAAAAAATAACCCAAAGTTAACAGAAGGAAAGAAATCATAAAAAACAGATCAGAAATAAATGAAAAAGAAATGAAGGAAATGATAGCAAACATCAATAAAACTAAAAGCTCGTTCTTTGAGAAGATAAACAAAATTGATAAAACATTAGCCAGACTGATCAAGAAAAAAAGAATAAAAAAAATAGAATTAAAAATGAAAAAGGAGAAGTAACAACTGACACTGCAGAAATACAAAAGATCATGAGAGATTACAACAAGCAAATCTATGCCAATAAAATGGACAACCGGGAAGAAATGGACAAATTCTTAGAAATGCACAACCTGCCAAGACTGAATCAGGAAGAAATAGAAAATATGAACAGACCAATCACAAGCACTGAAATTGAAACTGTGATTAAAAATCTTCCAACAAATACAAGCCCAGGACCAGATGGCTTCACAGGCGAATTCTATAAAACATTTAGAGAAGAGCTAACACTTATCCTTCTCAAACTCTTCCAAAATATAGCAGAGGCAGGAACACTACCAAACACATTCTACAAGGCCACCATCACCCTGATACCAAAACCAGACAAAGATGTCACAAAGAAAGAAAACTACAGGCCAATATTACTGATGAACATAGATTCAAAATTCCTAAACAAAATACTAGCAAACAGAATCCATCAGCAAAATGATCATACACCATGATCAAGTGAGGTTTATTCCAGGAATGCAAGGATTCTTCAATATATGCAAATCAATCAATGTGATACATGATATTAACAAATTGAAGGAGAGAAACCATATGATCATCTCAATAGATATAGAGAAAGCTTTCGATAAAATTCAACACCCATTTATGATAAAAACCCTGCAGAAAGTAGGCATAGAGGGAACTTTCATAAACATAATAAAGGCCATATATGACAAACCCACAGACAATGTCATCCTCAATGGTAAAAAACTGAAAGTATTTCCACTAAGATCAGGAACAAGACAAGGTTGCCCACTCTCACCACTCTTATTCAACATAGTTTTGGAAGTTTAGCCACAGCAATCAGAGAAGAAAAACAAATAAAAGGAATCCGAATTGGAAAAGAAGACGTGAAACTGTCAGTGTTTGCAGATGACATGATACTATACATAGAGAATCCTAAAGGTGCTACCAGAAGAGCTAATCAATGAATTTGGTAAAGTAGCAGGATACAAAACTAATGCACAGAAATCTCTTGCATTCCTATATACTAATGATGAAAAATCTGCAAGTGAAATTAAGAAAATACTCGCATTTACCAATGCAACAAAAAGAATAAAATATCTAGGAATAAACCTACCTAAGGAGACAAAAGACCTGTATGCAGAAAATTATAAGACACTGATGAAAGAAATTAAAGATGATACAAATAGATGGATACATATACCATGTTCCTGGATTGAAAGAATCAACATTGTGAAAATGACTCTACTACCCAAAGCAATCTACAGATTCAATGCAATCCCTATCAAACTACCACTGGCATTTTTCACAGAACTAGAACAAAAAATTTCACAATTTGCATGGAAACACAAAAGACCCCGAATAGCAAAAGCAATCTTGAGAACGAAAAATGGAGTGGAGGAATCAGCCTCCCTGATTTCAGACTATACTACAAAGCTACAGTAATCAAGACAGTATGGTACTGGCACAGAAACAGAAATATAGATCAATGGAATAGGAGGGAAAGCCATAGATAAACCCACGTACATAATAGCCAGGACATGGAAGCCACCTAAGTGTCCAACATCGGATGAATGGATAAAGAAATGTGGCACATATATACTATATAATATTACTCAGCCATAAGAAGAAACGAAATTGAGATATTTGTAGTGAGGTGGATGGACCTAGAGTCTGTTATACAGAGTGAAGTAAGTCAGAAAGAGAAAACCAAATACCGTATGCTAACACATATATATGGAATCTATGAAAAAACAAACAAACAATGTCTTGAATAACCTAGGGGTAAGAAGGGATTAAAGACACAGACGTCCTAGAGAATAAACTTGAGGATATGGAGAGGGAGAAGGGTAAGCTGTGACAAAGTGAGAGAGTGGCATGGATATATATACACTACCAAACGTAAAATAGATAGGTAGTGGGAAGCAGCCACATAGCACAAGGAGATCAGCTCTGTGGTTTGTGACCACCTAGAGGGGTTGGATAGGGAGGGTGGGAGGGAGGGAGATACAAGATGGAAGAGATATGGTAACATATGTATATGTATAACTGATTCACTTTGTTATAAAGCAGAAACTATCACACCCTTGTAAAGCAATTATACTCCAATAAAGATGTTAAAAAAAAAAAAAAGGAGGCAATGGATTTGAACAACACTGTAGACCAAATGAACATAGCAGAAAGATACAGAACATTTTATCCAACAACAGTGGAATACACATTTTTCTCAAGTGCACATGAACATTTCCTAGAATAGACAATATGTTAGACTACAAATAATGTCTTAGCAAATTCGAGAAAATTGAAATAATACCAAGTATCTTCTCTAATAATAATGGCATGAAACTAGAAATCAATAACAAGGGGAAAACTGAGAAATCCCTAAACACATAGAAATTAAGCAACACTGTCCTGAACAATCAAGGGAAAAAAGAAGAAATTGAAAGGGAAATTAAAAAGTTACTTGAGACCAAAATGGATATATGGCATACCAAAACTTGAAGGATAGACCAATACCAGTTTCTAAGATACAAGTTCATAGCAATACACTTAAAAGGAAGAAAGTCAAATAAACAACTTGTGTCTTAAGGAACTAGAAAAACAAACTGAACCCAAATACAGCATAAGAAAGGAAAAGTATTAAAATAGAAATAAATAAAATTGAGAACAAAAAATAGAAAAGATTAACTAAACTACAAGTTAGTTATTTAAAAATATTAACAAAATTGACAAACTTAGCTAGACAAACCAAAGAAGGAAGAGTGAGGACCCAAATCAACATAATCATAAATAAAAAAAGGAGACATTACAACTGATATCACAGAAATTCAAAAGGTCATAAAAGACTACTATGACCGGCTATATGCTGAAAAACCTAAAGAAATTTAAAAATTCTTAGAAACAATCAATTTACTAAGACAGAATCAGGAAGACATAGAATATCTGAATAGATAAATTTGTAGTAAGAAAATTGACTCAGTAATCAAAATCTCCCAAGCAAAAAATGTCCAGGATCAGATGAGTTCAGTGGTGAACTTTAACAAATATTTAAATAAGAAATAAAACCAGTCTTTCCCAAACCCTTTCAAAAAATTGAAGAGGAGGGAACACTCCCAAACTCATTTTACAAGGCCAGTCTTATCCTGATACCAAAATGAGAAAAGGATACTTTGAGAAAAGAAAAGTAAAGGTCAATTTGCATGATAAATATAGCAGCAAAAGTTCTCAATAAAATACTAGGAAACTAATTTCAGCAGTACACTAAAAAGATCATATGCACTATGATTAAGTAAGATTTATCCTGGGGATTCAAGGATGATCCAACATATGCAAATCAATCTATGTGATGTATCAGATTAATATAATGAAATAAAAGTATCATATGATCATCTACAAAGCAGGAAAAATATTTGGCAATATTAAACATCCACTCATGATAAAACTGTTAACAAATTCAACATAGAACATATTTCAACATAATAAAGGCCCTATGTGACAAACCCACAGCTAACATCATACTCAGTGGTGAAAAATTGAAATCTTTTCCTCTAAGATTAGGAAAAAGAACTGTGCCCACTCTCATCACTCTTATTAAATATAGGCCTGGAAATCCTAGCTAGAGCAATTGGGCAAGAAAAATAAAAGTTAGCAGAATTAGAAAGTAAGACATAAAATTGTCTCTATTTGTAGATGTCATAATTTTATATGTATAAAATCCTGAAGACTCAACCAAAAAGCTGTTAGATCTAATCAATGAATTCAGTAAAGTTACAGATACAAAAATTACATACAAAATCAGTGACATTTCTATATACTAACAACAAATTTCTGAAAAATGAATTTAAAAAATTAGATTCCATTTATAATAGCATCAAAAGCAATAAAATACTTAAGAATAAATTTAATTAAGAAGGTGAAAGATCTCTACTTTGAAAACTGGAAGACAATAATGGAAGAAATTGAAGAAGATACAAATAAATGGAAAGGTATTTTGTGCTCATGAATTGGAGGAATTAGTATTGTAAAAATATCAGTAGAAACACAAACCATCTATAGATTCAATGCAATCCCTGTCAAAATTCTAATGGCATTTTCTACAAAAGTAGAGAAAAACTTTTCTAAAATGTATAGAGAACCACAAAAGATACTGAATAGCCAAAAATATCCTAAGCAAGAAGGACAAAGCAGAAGACATCACACTGATTTCAAGCTATACTATAAAGCTATAGTCATGAAAACACTATGGTACTGATGCAAAAACAGACAAATAGACCAATGAAACAGAATTGAGAGCCCAGAAATAAATCCAAGAGTATATAGTCAACTAATACTTGACAAGGGGGCCAAGGATACTGAATGCAGAAAAGCCAGCCTTTTCAATAAAATGTGCTGGGATTATTGAATAGTCATGTGTAAAAGAATGAAACTGGACCCATATCTTATATAAGTCACAAAAATTAATTCAAAATTGTTTAAAGCCTTAAGTAAGACCTGAAACAATGAAACTTCTAGAAGAAAACATAGGAATAAAGCTCCTTGACATGGGTGTTGGTAACGATTTTTTTGGATATGATGCCTAAACCACAAGCAATAAAATAAAAAAATAAACAAGTGGAGTACATCAAACTAAAAAGCTTCTGTACAACAAAAGAAACCACCTACAGAGTGAAAAGACAAATAAGATGCGAAAAAGATGCAAATCTTATATTTGATAAGGGGTTAAATTCTACATACAAAGAACTCATACAACTCAATAGCAAAAAAGACAAGACAAAACAAAATAAAGCGTATAATCCAGTTAAAAGTGGGCAAAGTACCGAAATAGACTTTTCTTCAAAGAAGATATATTAAAGGCCAACAGACAGATGAAAAGATGCTCAATAGCACTAATCATTAGGGAAATGCAAATCAAAACCAGAATGAAATATCACCTCATACCTGTCACAATGGCCATCGTCAAAAACACAACAAAAACAAACTCTGACATGGATGTGGAAAAAAGAGAACTCTTGTGCACTGAGGATGGAAGTCCAAGATCAGGGTGTCATCAGAGTTGAGCTCTAGAGTAAGCTCTCTTCCTGGTTTGTGGATGGTTACCATGTCTTTATATACTCACATGGCAGAGAGAGAAAGAGAGAGAGAGAGAAAATCCACTGGTCTATTTTATATGGCCACTAATTTCATCAAGCCAGGATACTACCCTCATGAACACATGTAACCCTAATTACCTCTCCTAAAACCTTATATCCAAATACCATTGCTTTGGTGGTTAGTTCTTCAACATCTGGACTTTGGGAGAACATAAGTGTTTTATCCATAATAGGTAATACACAAGAATGTTTGTAATATTAAGCTTATAATATAATTGTAATATTTTTAAAACAAACAGTTTAATATGTATTACTACTTAGGATGAATAGGGTAAAACTGATGAGTCTAAAGATAAATGTTGAGTAAATAATGACAGTAAATGTAGGTTAGTCTATCAGTGGGAATAGTGAAATAAGAACCTCCAAAAATTGTCAGTGCCTCAAGAGTCAAACTCACACTGGCAAAAATTGTAAAGTCAATTTTTTCAGAACTCTGGAAGTTAACCAAAGTCTTGAAACAATCAGAGGAGTGTTTACTCAACAAAAATGGCTGAGTAGCAATAAAGACAGCAAGTTTTGTGGCACTTTGAGTAGTCCTACTCCTATCCAAATCTCTCTAGATCCCCAGGAGCCTTGAAAACCAACTTCACAATCACTGTGAAAACCAGCAGCCTAACAGACACTTAAGGGTGCAGGACATATTTAAAGTAATTCTCATTGATTGACATAGTTATTATATCTGTCTGGCTGTTTCTTGAAAACCCCCAATTAACAGACTTTTCTCTGTGTGACCTAATTCAGAGATCATTCAGTGCAAATAACTTTTTTCCCAGGGGTATTTGTGGAAAAAAAAATTATTGACAATTGTTTAATATCATAACTGCCTGAGGCAGTAATAACAGTTATAGCAAAGAGGAGTTGACCAACAAATTTAAAAGAATAAGCTGGGGAATATGGTATTCATATGGGATTTTGAAAAGCTCCAACATATTACTGGGAATCCAGAGGTTCATATATATGGTCAGGGATGTGCCCATGTCCAGGAAAGACCTGAGAAGGACATAAGCTCAGGCTTCTGGCTAAACTGGAGGCTCTGTACAATAGGAAGTGAAAGTAAACTGATCACTGTAAACTACCTCTATGAGTATTGAAGGGATACCCCAACACACACGGAGTGTCTGCCAAGGGCGGGAAACGTGGAAGCTCAAGCCTTTAAAGAAATCTCTGCCCAGTAATTTGCTGACTAGTAACACAGCAAAGCAGAGAATTAATGGCACTAAATAGTAAAGGATACAGACTTTACAGATTTAATTAGGGAAAGTCACTAAATAAACAAACAACAAAGACAATAAATTGCAGCAACAACAAACCCTGTTGCATAGGAGAAGCGTTCTGATTTCCAGAGTTGCCACTTTATATTATTTTAAAATGTCAAATTATCAACAGAAAAGTACAATGTATGCAAAGAAATGAATGGAAACTGGAATGGGGTAGGGGGAGTCAATATCAACTGTACTTGAAGAAATGAAGATGTTAGATTCACTAGACAAAGGTTTTAAATCAGCTCTTTTAAATATTTTCAATAAACTAAAAGAAACTGTGTCAAAAGGCTAAAGAAAGGTATGAGAATGATGTCTTACCAAATAGAGAATATCAATAAACATAAAAATTACAATGAACAAAATAAAAATTCTGGAGATGAAATGTATAATAATGGATGAAAACTTCATGAGAGAAGTTCAACCACAGATTTGAGCTAACAGAAGAAATAACCAATTAATCTGAAGATAGGTCAATTGATATTACCCAGCCTGAGGAACAGATAGAATAAAGAAAGATTACAGAGCCTTGAGAACTGTGGGACACTATAAAGCATAGCAACCTGTACATAAGAGAGTCTATAGAATAAGAGGAGAGAGACAAAAGGGAAAACAGAATATTTGAAAAATTGTTGTCTGAGAACTTTCCAAATTTGATAGAAGATCTGAACATACACATCCAAGAAGCTCAGAAAATTTCACATAGTATAAATACAAAGAGATCTAAACACGTTCATGATTACAAAAAAATGTTGAAATATAAATACAAAAGAAATTTGAAAACTATCAGAGAGGTGACTTACACAAAATGGATCTGCAATATAGTTATCAGCTGATTCCTCATCAAAAACTATGGAGGCTGTATTTAAAATGCTAAAAGGAAAATACTATCAATCAAGAATTCTCCATCTAGCAAAACTATCATTTTGAAATGAAGAGTTGTTTAAATTATTTAAGTTTCATATGATTATTGATAATAGTTACATTTAAATCTATCATCTTATTATATATTTTCTATATGCCCATTGTATTTCTATTTGTCCCATTGGTTCTGGGTTCTCATTTTTCTCCTTTCATTAATTTTTAATTTCTCTGTTCATTAATTGACTACTTTTTACAATTCAATACAATTTTTGTTGGCTTACTGACTACACTGTTTTGTTATTTTAATATTTGCTCTAGGGTTCATAGTATACATCTTTGACTTACCACACTGTCCACTATAGTCTTTTATGTTATAGTTCCATCAATTCCTATAGTATAAGCACCTTACAATTGTATACTTCCATTTCTATATTTACAGCTTTTGTGCTACAGTTGTCATAGATTATATATTTACCCAGCATACATATAGATATATATATACACATTCTCTCTCTCTCTCTGTTTCACTACATATGTTATATGTTACATTATCATTACATATGTTATAAACCCCATACTATATTAATTATGTATAACTGCATTGTTAATATATGTAGCATTTAATTTTATCTTGAGACATTTCAGTAATAAGAAAAATCTTATACACTTACCCACGTAGTTACCATTTCCAATGTTCCTAATTTTTTCGTTGATTTATATTTCTATTTGATAAAAGCCTAAAAGACTCCCTTTCATATTTTACAGTGCAGGTCAGCTTGTGATTAATTCTTTCAATTATTCTGTGACTAAAATTTACTTATTTTACCTTTATTTTGAAAAGGGTTTTTGTTGGATATAGAATTCTAAGTTTATTGGTTTATGCTTCATTTTTCTTTCAGTAATGATAACTCAGTACTAATATTTCAGAATATAATGACCTATTTCTTCTCACTTGCATTTTTTCTAGTTCCAAATTGGCACTATCCTTTCCTTTTGCTATTCTGTACATAGCAATAGCATGTTTTTCTTTCTCTTCATTTCATTTATTTCTATTTCTTTACCACTGGTTTTGAGCAATATGATTATGATGTAAGTGTAGTTTTTTACATATTGCTTATGCTCGGGGTTTATTCTTTGCTTAGGTTCTGTGGATTTATAATTTTCATCAAATTTAGAATATTTTCAGTAATATTTTCCACATATTTTTTGTCCTTCCTTATCTCTCCTTTGGGGACTGCAAATACACCATCTGATCAAGGAACTACACTGCTGAATATTATCTCACAGTGTCCCTGATGTTCTGCTTACTTTTTGTTTTGTTTTGTTTTGAGTTGTTTTGTTCTCTTTTGGTTTTATTTTGAATATTTTATATTACTATGTGTTCAGCTCAACTAAATATTTTTGCAAGGGTTAATCTGGTGCATATCTTTTATCACAGACATGTTAATTCATATCTCTATGAGTACTATTTGGGTCTTTTTATGTCTTCCATGTTTCTACTTACCATTTCCCATATTTGCAGTACATATATTTAAACTATATCACTATCCTTTTCTGTTAATTATAAAATCCATGCCAGTTTTCAGTCTCTGATATTATAAGATTTATATATTTATTATATATATAATTATTGTATTATATATTATATATATATGTATACGTGTGTGTGTGTGTATATATTTATTTATTTATTTATTTATTTATTTATTTATTTATTTATCCCCAGATCCTGGCACAGAGATCCTAAAGCACTTGTAATTTTCTAAATGATGGGGTGAGAGGAGCATCACTTTTTATGCATAGTGGGACCTTTTTGATCATTCCTGAATTTAGGTCTATGAGATGACTCTTGGCAGGCCCTAGACAGAGTCGTGATGGGGGCTTGTTGCCAGAGGAATCAACCATGTGATTAGAGGGTAGTAACTTTCACCTTAACTCTGACCTCTGGGAAAGAGTGAAGCCTGGGATTGAGTTAATCATCAATGCCTAAGGATTTAACCAATCATGCCTACCTAATAAAACCTCCATAAAAATCTTGAATGAAAGGCTTGGAGAGCTTCCATATTAGTGAATGCGTTCTTATGCTGAGAGGGGGTGCATCCTGCCCTCCATGGGGACAGAAACTCCTGGGCTCAGGATGCTTCCTGACCCTGCCCTATGTACCTGTTCATCTGAGGTAGTTAGTGTCAGTATAAAATTTAAGGACATGCAGTTGGTATCCACAGAGAATGAGATAATTTTTTGGTGTGGAAAACCCACACATTTGGTGTCAGAAGTGTTGTGAATAGAAACATCACAGTAGTAATAAGGTCATATTGATTAATTTTATTTCTGCTTCTTTGTATGTGTGTTAAAATTTTTATTGGATTCAAGACATGGTGAATTTTACCTTGTTGGATGTTATATATCTTTGTATTCCTATAAATCTCCTTAAGCTTTGTGGTTGGATGAGAGAAGTTACTTGGAAACAGTTTGATCTTTTCAGATTTTAGTTTTATGACTTGTTAGAAAAGTCCACAGCAGTACTCAGTTTAGAGCTAATTATTTCCCACTAGTGAAGGAAGTTTCTTGAATACAGTACCACATGCTAATGAATTTAAGTCTGATTGATGACTACAGGTACTATTCCTGATCTGAGAGAGCACAGGAATTTTATCTCTAATGTTTCAGTGTTGTTCTTTCCCTAGTGTCACGTAGTCTTCTCACATGCATGTCCTAAATATTCAGGGAAGACCTCCTTTAGATCACTAGACTACTCTCTAGATGTAGTTTTCTATTCCCTGGCATTATGCCCAGGAAACTCTAGCTGCCATGGTATTCCTAGGCTCTCAGTTCTACATCCTTAATTCAGCAAGTCTGTCAATGTGTTCATGAGTTTCCATCTATGGTGGTGAACTATATGCATCAAATTGGCTAAACTATATTACCCAGCTCTTTGTTCAAAAACTAATATAGATATTTCTGTGAAGGTAGTATTTTGTAGATGTGATTAAAATTTACAAACAGTTGACCTTAAGTAAAGGGGATACTCTTGATGATGTGGGTGGGCTTCATCTAATCAGTTGAAGGCTTTAAGGGCAAAAATGCAGGTTTCCAAAAAGAGAGGCTTCTGCTTCAAGACTATAAAATAGAGATCTTTCTGGGGTTTGCAGCTGTCACCCTGTCCTACAGATATCAAATTTCCATGTCCTTCTACAACTGCATGAGACAATTCCTAATGAAATAGATTGATATTTTTATCCTATTGGTTCTGTTACTCTAGAGAACCTTGACTCATACTACCATACCTGTATCTTGCTCTGGGAACTCTTCTAAGATAATGAACTGAGGCAATCATAAGACTCATCTCATTTGGTTCTCATCTGTCAGAGATTGCTGTCCTTTTTCCATTATGTCTGGTGTCTTTAAACCCATTGTTTCATAGGTATTGTCAAATTCTGTTTGTTTCAGGTGAGAGGGTAAATCTTGTTCCCATTATTTCTTCTTAGAAGTCTTTAGCAAAGTTCTTGATTATCAGTCTTTTCAAGATAGCTTTTTACTTTTGAGGCCATAAGCACTTCTCTAGTTACTCCCTGCTGACTGCTGTCCACTTCCATATCATGGACCCCATTTCTCCTTTGCTTCTCTTTGCTCCCAAATACTTGCTGTTTCAATTTCCCCTTAACTTTAGTTCCCACTAATCAATCCCATAATCTCTTAATTCCAGTGACCCCCTTGTTCCCACATTTTCTCTAGGGAAGAATCTATTTTTTAAAAACTACAAACCCACATCCCCAAACTTAAAGACTTGGATTGTCAGATACAGTCCTCTTCATTGTCACATACATCTCTCAGCAGGAAGTGGCATTTCTCTCAGGATACATGTCAGGGTGGAAAGAAGAGTCACTAGGATACTTTGTGTTGTTTCTGGCATTAACACTCAGTACAACCTCAGGTAGTTCATTTCAGTCATCGGTGTCTTTTGATGTTCTAATTTATTCTTTACCTTTTTAGACTCCTATAAAGAGGTTATCTACCTGTTATCCTTCTATCTATCTATCTATCTATCTATCTATCATCTATCTACCTATCATCTATTTATCATCTATCTACCTATCATCTATCCATCTATCACCTCTTTCTATCTATCATCTATCTATCTATCATATCTCTCTATATATTCATTCATGTATACTTAAAACATCTAAAGAAGAGTTTTAACTTCTACTTCGAAAGTAATCTACTTGCATTGCTGTGGAGAGTTTGGGGAGGAATTCAAGAACATTTGAACAAAAAGAAAAAGAGAGACCTATCGAACCAGCAGGCCAGAGAATAGCATGGTACAGCCAAATTCTGCTAAATATTCTTGGAAGTTTTAAGAGGCCTTTTGATCCTGAGTAAATGTGTTGTGGTTGACTTAGGCAGTCCTGCTAGATTGTGTTTCCTGTTCTTCCAACCTGTTAAAGTGTCTTACAGATTCAGTCCTTCTCTGTCACTTAAGAGTTAACTGAATAGCAACTTGTCATGCTTAACAAAGCTGATTTATTTATCAACTGGATGGTAGGCACCAGTTTCCCAGTAACTTTTCAAGAGTAAAATATTGAGGTCATCGTTGAATAACTTGGGAAATGAGAGCAAATGAAGAGAGAAATGCTGGGTCAGGCCTTACATTTAAAAATATCACTAAGAAAAACATCATCATCTTGAAGATGAGAGCACCACAAGCATTTATGAAATGTCTAGAAAACTACTATGAGGTAGCCCTAAAATCAATGGAAGACGTTAAAATGTTTCTGCTTCTAGAGAAAAAAGAAAAGTTTAGCCAGAAAAAAAAAATACACATGGTGAAACTTCTGCATGTAGTATTTTAAAGAAATGTAATTCATGTAAATCATTTCCTATACTCTCTTACTTCCAAGGCAATCAATATATGTTTGTTAAATTTTAATGGAAGTTTATTTTTCCTCTTATGTTTATTTCATACCAAATGTACAGTGACGTTCAGGGTATTTTATGTGCTTTTTCTGTATCCCTCTGTTTATAGTACATGAGGTCTTAAGTACAATGAATAAACTCAAAATATTAATGTCCTTTGGATGATACTAAGAGCATAATTTTGTGTTTTTTTTCAATCTAGTCATTTTCAATATTTACTATAAGGATACATGCTATTGCAATAATGAATAGTAAAAATGAACCTCAAATATATTTTCAAATTCATGGGAAAATTTGATGTTTTATGATTCTTTTCTCTAATTGCAATGACAAGGAAAAGATTTAATGCATATGTAGTGGGACAGACAGTGTTCCCAAAAGATAATTATCTACATGGAATCCCAAAATGTGACCATATTTAGAAACAGGGTATTTGCAGAAGTAATTCGTTAAGATAAGGTCGTACTGGATTACATGAGCCCTGAATCTAAGGACTGGTGTCCTTATACAAGGTGGGGAGGACACACAGTGATGCACACAGGGAGGGAGGCCATGAGACAACAGAAGCAGAGATTGGAGTGAAACAGCCACATGCCAAGGAATGTCAGGGACTGCTGACAACCAGCAGAAGCTAAGACAGAGTCACAGAACAGATATTCCACAGAACTTCCAGAAAGAATCAACCATGCTGATGCTTTGATTTCAGACTTCTGACCTTCTGAACTGTGAATAAATTTCTGTTGTTTTAAAGCCACCTAGTTTGTGATCATTTGTTACAGCAGCCTTAGGAAACAAATATAAAATATTCCAGGTACATTAAGACAGTAGTAAATTTTACTCCATTTTCATTTCTAGAAACTTTGCATAATCTAATTTCTAAATCAATATAAAAGATATATTTCTAAATCAATATAAAAGATATCTCCCCAAGTTGTAGAATAAATTACTTTTCAAATGTTATTTCCAAATATTACTATTCAATGTTGTATTTTTCTACTGGAAAAAATACGTAGTAAAGAATCATTTTTAATGTGATTTTTAGGTCAGTTTTGTTCAGTGTCTCACTCCTGACAAAATAGGAGACCCTGTCTTCCAGTTAAATGTATGACTTCAATGCAGTGTATGTGGTGGTGCACTTCCCAGGCATCCCACAGAGGGGGAAGCACTCATTCCAGAGCTGCTGGGAGGGTTGACACAGGCAGCTCTCAGCTGAGTCCCTCTCTGAGACTTCCCCTTGGTTGAAGAAAGCCACTTTGTTCCATGGTCAGGACTCCTCCGAAGGGACAGCCCATACAGAATGACTGACCAATGTAGGCAGATAAAGTCCAGCTGCTTTGCCCCATCTGGGACAGAACTGGAGTGTCTTTCCAGCTTTAGAGCTCCCCAGAGAAAAGTGTTGGCTGGGGTACTTGTGCAAGGGCCGAGCAGTTCACTTTCTCCTCTGCTCAATCCTGGTTCCTTCCTGCTCAAAATCACGTTCATCCCATAAACACTTCTCAATACACTTCTTGCACACAAACATTTGAACATTGATCTCATAGTTTACTTTTCATGAAACCCAACTCTATCATCTGGGGATGAGGAGAAGTATATTCAAGACCTATTTAGGCCACCAATTAATCTTATTTAGAAAAAGTCTTTCTAAAGACTTTCCTACTGCAGTTTCCTCCCTTACAAAATGAGTAATTTATACTCATTTGTTATTTGGTTTGGGCCCCCTCTAGCTCTACACTGCTGAGAAATTCTATTGATATCCTACATATTTGTCCTTAGATCATACAAACTCAATATAATGAATCATGGTAGCTATTCATGTTAATGATAACAGAGCAATACATATTTTCTGATCACAAATTATGTAAAATTTAGTCTTTCTTTGTAAAATAAAGAGAAGTACATTGATGTAAAATAAAGAGAAATACAGTGAAGAACTCTTAAATATGAGAAAGATAAACTATATTTTGAGAAAGAAAAATATTAACTTTGAATTTCAAAACTGTGACCAAACTTATGTAAATCACTTTTAGACTGCAAACTTTTATACTGTAAACATCCAAATATTGGATGTAATAGAGATATAAGAGATAGATGCTGCATTTTGAAAAAGTTATGACCTCAAATTTTCCTGCCAATTTATTGGAAGTCTTCTTGAGTAAACCTGCCCTCAAAATAGATTGTTGAATAAGCAAGTGCAGTAATTCATCTTCTGTGATTCTGGTGTTTAAAGGAAATAGCTACCTCTGGATGAGAGTTGTGTAACAAGCTCACAATCAGCTTTAGGATGCCATATTAAAGGTGATCTTGACTTATTTAGCTGATTAGTAAATAGATAGTTTATAGAGTTCAATATTCTCAAGATTGATCAGAAAAGGAAACTTTTAATATCCTTAATGGGATCATTAGTGATATTTCTAAATGAAATTCAATTGAAGGACAATCTCAATAAACCTTTTTTATGTCTAATAGCATACCCCTGGGAGAGTTAATAGCTAGTGTAAATTGGTGCCTATTTCCTTTATCTAGTTTAAATAGATAACATTGAATATAAATTAGAAGCATTGCCTATTTTCTAAACTTGACTTTTGTAAAAATAAATGTATATACCTTTATAAGCTCAGGAGTATTTTATGGGAAGTCATCAGTACTTTTGAAAAGTTGATATATTTTTCCATGGATAATAAAATTTTGATTTGTGAATAATTACCACAGATGATGAAGTATGGTTTGAGATTCTGAAGTCATCAGGAAAGAAAGCATCATCAAAAGAAGCACCTTATCAAATAGTGGGACTGTTTATATTTTCTTATGCTGCCCCCTAAATAAATATATTCTGTGGTTCATGGAAAGAACTCAAGAGAGAGGTCAGGGATTGCTGATATTTTTTCTGAAACTTTGCCAAGTACTAGGAAACATAATCTTCTGAGTCTTACACTGCTCTTTTCTTAATTGGGAAATAATTGAATGTGCCTTGTTCTCTCTATAGGGTTCATGTACAAATCAATCAGATAATATGTGTGAAAGCAATATGAAAACTGCAAAACAATACCTAAACAAAAGATATTTGAGAGATATCACAATTTAGTATTCAAACCTGACTTCATATTGCTCACCTAAGCATCAGGAAGAATTCTTTGGTTATAGTGAGCTCTTGTTTCTTGCTAAAGTAAATGAAACAAGCCTAAGGATGTGCAAGTTTGCCTTATAGCTAAGACCTGTGAGGTGGAAAGTCGATATTATTTAGTTTATAATAAACATGCAGATAGGATATTAGGTGATTAGAATAAACAATAATATATGCAATATACAATTATATATGCAATATAAATTTCTCATGGCATATGCTAAAATTAAAAATAAATGAAAGCTCCAAAAATCTATCAAGACTAATAAACAAATTTGCTAGGTCACAAGATACAAGATCAAATTACAAAAATCAATCTCATTCACAATTGCATTCAAAGAGAATCATATAGCTAAGAATAAATTATCAAAGGAAGTGTACCATTTGTACACTGAAAATTACAAAACATTGCTGAGAGAAATTAAAGACCTAAATATATCAAGAGATATTCTACATTCATGGTTGGAAGACTCAATATTGTTAAGACATCATTTTCTACTCAAATTGATTGAAAAATTTTAAAGAATCCCTGTCAAAATCCCTTTATACATATCTGTATAAACTGAAAGTTGACTCAAAAACTATACAGAAATGAAAGATGCAGAAGACAAAATAGTTTTAGAAAATATGAACAAAGTTGGAGCACACATACTACCAAATTTCAAAAATGACTATAAAGTTATAGTAATCAAAATATTGTGTTATAGGCAAAAGAATAAGCTAGGTCAATGGAACATAACTGAGAGTCCAGAAGTTTATCTTTATATTCATGGTCAACTGCTTTTTAACAAAAGTGCCAGTATAATTCAATGAGGGAAATAATTGTTTTTTCAACAAATCATGCCAGGACAAGTGGATATACCTATGGAAACAGAGAAAGAAAAGAAGAAGAGGGAGGAAGAGAAGAAGAAGGAGAAGAGAAAGAAGAAGTAGAAGAAGGAGGAGGGAGGGGTAAGGAAGAAGGTGGTGGAGGACGAGGAGAAAGAGGAAGAAGAGGAGGAGGACAAGGGTAAGGAAAATCTTCACCCTTACCTCATGCCATACACACAAAATATCTCAAAATATGTTATAAACCTAAATAAAAGATCCAGTCATATAGAACTTCTAGAAGAAAACATGAGAAAATCTACCTGACCTTAGATTAGATGAAGATTTCTTAGGTGTGACACTAAATGCACAATGCTATAAAATATCACATTGAATTGTGATTAGCCTAGGGAGTACTAGGCATGCATAAGGATGGCTAGTTTTTAATCAAGAAATTTTAGAGAAAGGTGTGAGCATTAGAACCATTTAAAGATGAATTTGATTGACTCTAAATGTAGTGAATTTCCTAATGTATAATAACAGGATGGAGGTATGGCTTCTCGCTGCTCAACAGCCAATAAATTGAAGGTCAAGCTTCAGTAGGGAAGAAAGGTACTTTATTCAGAAAAGCCGGAAATCTGAGGAGATGGTGGACTTATGTCCACAGACTAACTCTGATGATTATGCTTAGCCTTGACAATTTTTAAAGGAAAAAGGAAAAACAATCTCAGTTAATCATTAAGACAGAAGGTCTTCATCATCTTTGCATTGCATGCAGACCTGCTGACTTCACCTGGTCTTCCATGGGACACTGTCTTTCTCACAGGGTCTGCCTCCAATTGGATGTTCTCTTGCCCTCATGGTCCACCTATGCCCGCGAGGTCCACCTGCAGATTTACTAAGGGGAAGCTAAGGGTAGAGGGTCATTCTTTAATTACTTTATTCTTCATTCTTACTCCTTCTAATCCAGGAAAGGAATCAACAGGTTAAGTAAGGTGTTGGTATATTTTATAAAGGAGAAATCAGGAGCTAAGTTAAATGTTGCCTAATGATCTCATCTTTATCATTAAGGTCTAGAGAAAACAGGAATGATCAAAGAGAAAAGAAGCAAAGGAGCTGCTCACACTAACACAGTGTGTAATTAATCATCCACTCAGCATTACAGGCATTGTATTGCATTGGAGAAACAAGGATAAATGCCATTCCCTGATCTGACATAGCTCCCAGTCTAAGGATGAGGTAGGAAAGTTGAAGAGTACATAATAAGTATGATGCAAGTTCAGAGCAATGTGCCTGTGACAAACATGGAGGTGAGGGAAGGTTTCCTAAATTAGGTTACAACTGAGCTGAATTTTTAAGAATAAATACAACTTCACCAGACAAAGAAAGAAGGATGGGATGATATAGACAAAGAGTGGTTCAAGGGCAGAGACACACTCAAGTTCACAGATATGTATTTACCACTATGTGATGAACATTGTACATGCTGTAAATATAACAGTGAACATAATAATATATATGTAAATTATATATGTAGAGTTTGTTTGAAAATAAATAGTAAGGGAGACATAAAGCAGAGAAGTGATGTATGGAATAGAGTGAGGAGGAGGATCACCATTTCAGTTGAGGTAAACTGGGAAGGTCCCACTGAGAAGGTGATGTTGAGTGAAGATGTAGAGGAAATAGTGAGCATGTTGCTCTAGGAGAAACACAGTGTAGGTAGAGGGTACAACACATGCAAAACCTTGAGCACTAGTAAGCCTGGCAGGTCCAGGAGTGAGATGGTCAGTGAGGCTGGATGAGGATTTACATAGAGAATTGAAGATGAGATCAAAGAAGCAACGATTTGATCTGAGAGGATAGATCACACAGGGTTATCTATTTTTAAGGAAAAGGGACAAAACAGCCCTTTCAGAGCTCTATACCAATTTAATATAGCCAGAACATAGCTCAAGGACAGCAAGCATGATGATTTCCCGAAATACACAGATGTCTATATTTGTTCAAAAGAGTTCCTGGGGACACCTGTTGTCTTGGTGTAATTTCTAATAGAACTATATTTTACTCTCAAAAGTGTGCAACTTTGGTGATAAAATGTTATGGTCCCCCAACACATGATGAATATACTTTTTGACATAAGGAGGAATGAAAAGTGGTGAGTCTGAGAAAGAGCACATGAGTACAATATGGAGATAATTTGTTCAAGGCCAAGATGGAGGCTGGGGGACCATTTCTGTGATGTCAGAGAAGTCTGCTGAAGGCTTGAGTTAGTGCAGCCACTTAGGCTAATGGGGTGATAGGAGAATCAGCAGCAGAGAAGTGTATACTCAAGTTTGATGATTCTATTATCCTTTGTAATTTTCATTCCTCCAGAGAACCTGGGTATGTGTGTATTGGTGGGAGAGTAGGGTAACTATGCTGTCACATGTTGGTGAGTCTAAAAGGACAGTGACATTTTTGCCTTAAAAAAGGAATCATTTGTTATCTAACTGGAGCTGTGAAGGGGTGTTCCTTAGTATCCCCCTTCATAATGGGAGCAATGGAACTGTCTTCAAAATTCGCAACATTCAGATATTGTTAGATGATTTGGTTGACTGTTTTGGAATGCTATGCAAATACAAAGCATCCTACTCAAAAGTGCTTAAATCTGCTGAAAGCCTCTGAAATGGAGCATAACTCACTATTAACATTACAGTTTTAGGCCACAGCAACTCTTATGTAAGTAACTTCAATCTCATAAAAAATTCACAAGCAATAATACTACTTTAATTCTAAGGAACTCCACCAGACAGCTGAATCAACTAAATAGCCTAAGTTTCTGTCTTCTTTAGCAATCTTAAAATCAAATAAACCTTAATTTTGTTTTTTTTTAACAAATTTTACATTTGAGAAGACTATTAATCATGTGCAGGGCAAGGGAAGGAGTTAGCATTAATTAAGCACCCGTAATATGTCAGACAGCATTTGAGTGTTATCTACTCTTATCATCCTGATGACCTCAGGATATAAGTTTTAACTGATTTTCCAAATGAAGAAACTGAGGCTCACAGTGGTTAAGCAACTTGCCCAAAGCCACTCATATAGTAAGTGGAGCAAATTCAATACAAAACAAGTCTCCCAGACTCCAAAGCCCTCATTCAATTTCTAAAACAAATTCTCTGTCACTATTTGCAAAAAATATCCCACTGCATAGTCAACAGATAAATGATTAAAAGTTAAAAAAAAAAAGAATAGAGAAATATTTCATTAAATGTATTGGAATTTGCTGTGTGTTGACGGTTGTATTCAATTTATATGCAACTGTCTGGACCCTGTACCTGGGATGATGGACCTGTTTCATAGAATAAATTGGTAATAACACTAAGTGATATCTCCTTTACTATATTTCAGGCACCTGTTTATAAATTAATTTTAATTTATGAATTTTCATTTAATTTTCTTAATGATTCTATAAGGTAGTTAATATTACTGGCACCATTTGCAGATGAAATAGATGAGGCATTGTGATTCAAAGGGCAAAAGTATCTGGAAATGGTTCAGGGTGACACCTGGATTGCCCTGGAAACCTGTGAGCTGGAACCATTTTCTCCAGGGTTGGAGCTGAACTGGAGCTCACTTATTTCCCACAGGGTATGTACATTCTTCCTTCCAGCCACGGTGCTCTAACATCCCAACATCTCCAAGATCTTTAGGGCCAAGCAGATCATGTTCCCATAAAACTCCATTATGTGGCGTTACTGAACTCAGGTTCAGCTGCTTGCCACTTGAAAGCCAATAATTGAGGGGCAAAAGGTGGTAGAATGGAAAGACACTTTATTCAGGAAAGCCGGCAATCTGAGGTGAAGGTGGACTTGTGTGCAGAGACCAACTCTGAAGGTTCTGCTCAGCCATGACAATTTTTAAAGAGAAAAGGGGGAAACAATCTCAGTTAATCATTAAGGCAGGAGGTCAGATTCTTTGTTATTTTTCCATTGTGTGCAGACCTGCTGACTTCTCCTGATCTCCCATGGGACGCTGTCTTGCTCATGTGGTCTGTCTCAATCAGCTGTTCTCTTGCCCACATGGTCTGCCTGCACCCATGAGGTCCACCTACAAATTTACTAGTATCACATGGTTAATTGGTGGAGCAGGGACTCAGAACCAGGTTTCTACCACAATCAAAGTATATTCATTAATTAAGGTCACATTAGCATAAACTGATATAAAAATGTCAAATATATCCTTATTGGACTCCTAACTTTCATTTCTTAGTGTTTGAGATGATACAGATAGATATTACCAATCAAGGTAGCTGAGAATTCAGAGCAAAATCGAACTTAATATGTGACAGGTTGAAAAGAGACCAGAGGCAGAAATTTTTATTGCAAGGATGAATCAATAGAATACCAAATCCTCTGGGAGGAAGACATTGTTACCTGAAGGTTGATCACTAAGACAGTAGAGAAAGAGGGTAGTTCAGCTAGGTAGACCTGGGTTAGAATCATTGCTTCAACTCTAAGGAACTGTGTGAATTTGGTCAAGTTATTTTATTTAGCTAAACCCCATATGTTTCTAAAGTGAGGAAAAAATACTATTTATTTCATAAGGTAGTTAGGTGGATTAAAGAAAAATGATGTGTGCAAAAAAGCTAAAACAATGCCTGGCATGTTACATACATGCAAGTAATTCTAGCTAGTTCATGCCTTCCTTGTAAGTATATTCAAGGTAAAATCGAGGAATCATACAGTCCATTATAAGAATTTCTACTCATTAGTGACTCAGGTCAAGGGTGATGAAACTAATTTTACACTTGGACTTGTATATAAATGGTTTTTAGTATTTTCAGTATTTTGCAACAAATTGAAAAATGTAGAAAGCAGTTTCTGAGCGCACACAAAGATATAAATAACAGCACAACCTGGATGACATAAAATTGAAAAACAAAGTAATAATTTATTTAGACAGTGTTCTACCTAACGAAATTCAGAAGGAACTATAGTTCAAAATATATGCCACATATGTTGCAATGTATAATATCTACCTCAAACTATAGATTGAAATAATTATTTTTAGCAAATGCCTGAGGTGTTTCTCACAGGAAAAGGCCATGTGGTATCATTTCCAAAGTTATGCTTTCACTAATAATGGTTTCAGTTAGATGTAACTTTCTAAGTTGAGAAACAAGATGCTTCTCCTGTATAAATTAGAAACCTTGTCTTGGCCTATAGTATAATATGAAAATCAGTTCAAAGGGAATAGCATATCTAAAGATGAATCACCTTGGAAGTGAAAATTGGAAATTTTACTTTCTTCACTAGATGAGACAACACTACAGATATTCAAGAGATATAGCAAACAGATGTGATATTAATGTATTTTAGATTTGTTTTCTGTATTACACAGTTTTGTGCAATACAATAAAGAGAATAGTGAATTTTCTTTTGGAACACAATATATTTATTTGTAATTTCTATACTGTTGGAGGTATTATTACACTGGTCTTCTATTTGTTCCCATAATTGATTGTATTCAAAGAACTCTACAGATGTCATGGAAATGAAAGCCAGTAAGAACAAAACATTAAGCAAATTTTTTTTATTTTTGTTATTACTATATCAGAAAATTGTCTTCTTAATCTCACAGATTTTTTAGATAGAAATGCATGATTTACTTCATATAAAAATTTATATGAGTATGGATTTTCTTTGTTGTTGGTTCTCAAATGCAACTAACACCTCATTTCAAATAAAATATTTTGTGCATAGAAAAGACTACACATTTAACACACATAAAAGTCTTACACATTTTTTTATTGATCTGAAAAAGGTAAAGAAATACTATTCAGTACCATTATCAATTGGATAAGCAGAGCAATGGTGGAAGAACATGTAAAGAACTGTCTATGTAGCTTAGCAGAAAGAGCAAAGAAAGGCATTTAACCCTTAAAATGTAATATGCTTTGATACTCACACTATACTTTTATGTTACTAATTTTATTACATTAAAAGTTCTACTCTCAAACCCCTTTGTAGCAATGGAAACTTATTCAAAACATTGTATCTTTTAAACTGCAATTTTCTTATCACAAAATACATAAATAAAAATATGGCTTACTGATTTTAACAATTTATTCTGAGGACCAATTAAAACAATAAGCGGAAAATATTTGATAAAATGTAAAGTTTAATACTATGAATACTGATAAAATATTAGTCATAGAATTGCTTATCTCTTTATTCTTCTTAAAATTAATCATGAGTTATTTCTTCAAATAAAATTATAAAGGGGGCTGAACATTTTTGATTGTTATTTTCATGATCCAGTCAATTATATCAACATGGTAGTCTCCATGGGTGCATTTCCTGTAGACACACACACACTAATCCAATGTTACTGAAAAATATTATCAGTTATCTATGCACTTCAAATAGTAAATAGTATTGCGTCAACAACTTTATTATTGCTATTCTTTATCTGAGCAATTGTGCACTTCTCTACTCTACATTGCACATTTAAACTTGAGCCATGCTCCCAGTTCAATTAGCTGTGTGCGCATGACCATGCTGGGTATTCTGCCTACTCTAATAGACAGATGAGAGCACTAAAAGGCCCATATGCTGGACATAAAATATGATGACATGTGAAGTAATTGGAAATGCTCTGGAGTTGGCAACAAAAGATCAGTTCTGTTGCTGAGGTTGTTTGTTTATTTTTTATTGCTTAGTTTTTCATAATCTATTTCACCCATTAAACTGTAAGCTCAATGAGGGAACAACTCTATTTTATTTACCCACTGGAATTGGCTATCACCTTTTCTACCACAGGGTATAAGCTCAAAAATTAATTTTCTGTTTAGCAGATTATTTAGAACATTTATGCCATATTTCTCTCTTGTAAAACAATTCATTTATGATATATGAAGTTTAGGTGTAATTTGCATTTTAAAGTTGCTTCTGTTAAAAAGTAGTATGTAGTCATAAACATAATAAAAATGTGTAGATATTTTTAAATAAAACTGCAACACTTCATGGAGAAACATAAAAGATGACTCAAATTAATAAGAATACCTACAGTTCATACAATTTCTTATATTCTCAGACTCAATTGAGAAAAAATATCTACTGTATAGGAATTTGTCTATAGTTGCTATGTATTTGATTTATTTTTTAATTGAAAAAATAAATAAATACAAATAGCCAAGAAAAGACTAGAATCAAGAGTTATGATTAGAACTCAGCCCTATCAAATATTTTAATAAATTATGAAATGATAATGACTAAAAACTTGTGGTACAGAAGAAAAGTCAAGAAAGTCTAAAGATAGCTCCATATTATAAGAGGATTTAATACAATGTGGCATTTATAATCAGAGGGAAAATTGGTTTTCTTGGTAAATGATAGGTGGGATACTGGCTACCAATTTGAAAAAGTCTGGGTCTATATCTCACTTATTATTTCAAAGTAAATCCCGGAGGTCCAATGATTTAAACATAATGAAATTAATCCATTGAAGTAACCAGAAAAACCTTAAAATACTTTTTAAACAGTGATATTTTTGATAGTATAAGAAAAATTTTGAAGCCTTTATACATTTCTAATATATAGAGAAAAAGATTTTCAAATTCATATACAAAAAATAAAATTCTAAATGGCTATTTTTCACTCACTGAAATAATATATATAGTTATCCCTCAAAATCTGTGAGGGATTGGTTCCAATACCCTCCACAGGTACCAAAATTGGCAGATTCTCACGTTCCACAGATGACCCTCCTTATCTGTGGTTCCACATCCCTGGATTCAACCAACTGTCAATCATGTAATACAGTAGTATTTATTGAAAAAAATATCTGTGCATAAGTGCACCACTACAGTTCAAACCCATGTTGTTCAAGGGTCAACTGTGTGTGTGTGTGTGTGTTTTGTTGCATATACAAGAATTATATGTGAAGTGTTTTTTGACTTAAAAAATACTGGAAAAAGGAAAGTCTTGCAAAAGATTCTAAGAAGGTAATTAGTAGTACATCCATGCTGTGGAATTTAAAGTAAGAATTAAAAACTCTATGCATTCTGAATGTGGTACGTGATAACAAATAATTGATTTTTTCCAAATGTCTTAGTGTTATATCCCAAAAAAACTTAAAAAATGATTGAAGATGTAGGAGAGATAGCTCACAATTTATTATGCAAGATTAAAATATGAATTTAAATTTGCTAGAAAATAGGAAAACAGTTCTTAAAATTATCCTCCATTTAAAATTTTCCATTTTTTAAAATTAATTTTCAATGAGTTAAAATTTTATCAAAATTTATTGGGTGGTAATAAATGAAGTCTTACATAACTCAAACATACTTCAGATTTTCAAATACATATTCCTTAAAGATTACAATATAGAAAGGATTTTTAAAAAATTATCTTAAGGAATGAAAAAGCACTCATAAAAACCACAGATCACTTAATTATTTTTAGCAGCATGGGAAAGAGATTGCCATTTGGGGTAAGATGGTATGGGCACTTTTATATGTTTGAAAATTTCAGAGTTTGTGCTGGGAGGGCTATTTTGATTTAATTTTGGAAAAAAACTAGTAACTTTGCTAATTTAATCATTTAATTTTTCAGGGAATGTGGTTCTATCTTCCTACTAAGTGTGTACAGGTAGGAAAGAATGGGAGAAAACAAAGTGTTTACTTTCTAAAAGCTTTTTATAATTTAGTTGGAATCTTACATCATACAAATAAGTTAAAATGTATTCAATACCTAAATATAAGGCTTGAATGTCATTACCATGTGAGACCTAAAACTATAAAACTTTTAGAACAAAACATATGGGAAAAGCTTCATGACATTGATCTTGGTAATGATATCTTAGATATGACACCTAAAGCACAGGCAACAAAAGCAAAAATGGACAATGGGGCTACATCAAACTAGAAAGCTTCTTCACAGCAAAGGAAGCAATTAACAAGGCAACATGGCAACCTACAGAAAAGGAGAAAATATTTGCAAATCATATATCTGAAAAGAAGTTAATTTCTAAAATGTATAAAGAATTTCTACTATTCACTAGCAAAATAAAATAAAATAAACCAACTAAAAACTAGAGAAACGACTTGATAAACATTTTTCCAAAAAGACAAACAAATTACCAAAATGTATATGAAAAGATTACTCAAGATTACTAATAATCAGGAAAATTAGAATCAAAACCACAATGAGATATCACCTTATATCTATTAGGATGGCTATTATTAAAAAAAAAAAGTAAGTGTTAGTGAGGACGTGGATAAAAGGAAACACTTTCACACTGTTGGTAGGATTGTAAACTGACACAGCTATTAGAGAAAACTGTATGGAGAGTCCTAGAAATATGCTACTATAGGATCCAGAAAACCCACCTCTGGGTATTTATTTAAAACAATTAAAATCAGAATCTTGAAAACATGTCTGCACTCCCATGTTCACTGCAGCATTATTCTCAATGGCCAAGATATGGAAACAACCTAAATGTCAATCATTGGATGATGGATAAAACTAATGTGGTATATAGATACCATGGAATAGTATTCAGCATCAAAAAAGAACTAAATCCCAAGAAAATGACACAAGCCAAAAACTGGGATAAAATATTTGCAAAAGACACATCTGACAAAGTACAGTCATCCAAAATATACAAATAACTCTTAAAACTCAACAGTAAGAAAACAACCAATTCAATTAAAAAATGGACCAAATATCTTAGCAGACACCTCACCAAAGGAGGTGTACAGGTGGCAAAAAATCCTATGAAAAGATGCTTCTCATCACATGTCATAAGGGAAATGCAAATTAAAACAACAAAGATACCACTATACACCTATTACAATGGCTAACACCACCAAATGCTGGCAAGGATGTAGAGCAATAGGTCCTCTCATTCATTACTGGTGAGAATGCAAAATGACACCAGCCACTTTGGAAGATATTTTGCAGATTCCTTACAAAACTAATCATGTTCTTACCATAAATCCAGCAATCATGCTCATCCAAAGGAGTTGAAAGTATATGACTGAACAAAAACATGCATGTGGTTATTTATAACAGTTTTATTCATAATTGCCAAAACTCAGAAGCAACCAAGATGTCTTCAGTAGGTGAAAGGGTAAATAAACTGTGGTATATCCAGACAATGGAATATTAGTAAATGCTAAAAAGAAATGAGATATCAAGCCACGAAAAGATATGGAGGAACCTTAAATGTATGTTACTAAGTGAAAGAAGTCAATTTGAAAAGGCTACCTAATATATGATTCCAAATACATGACATTCTGGAAAAGACACAATTATAGAGACAGTAAAAAGATCAGTAATTTCCAGGAGATGGTGGGGAAAGGAATGAATAGGAAGACCACACAGGACTTTAGTACAGAGAAAATAAATTTTCTTGAGGTGATTATAATTTTTCAATGTAGGACAACAGCAACAACAAAAATGAAATTCTGCCATGTGCAACAGGTATAAATCAGGAGGATGTTATCTAGAAAAGTTCTTACCAAAATGAAAAAAATGACAATTTCTGAAAAATTCAAACACTTTAGAGAGAGAAACTATATATATATACACACACACACACACGTATATGTATATACACACACACTATATATATGTATATACAGTGTATATATATGCACACTGTATATATGTATATATATACACACACATTAGTATACCTATATATTTAGTATTTCTATAATAGTCTCCCCATGTTACCTGTATTTCTCTCCTGCTTTAGTTTTCTTCACAGAGCTCATCCAATATATTTTGTAATTTAAATATTTACTTATTTTTTGTCTATCTCCTTTCACTAGATTATAAATTTCACAACAGCAGAGATTTACCTATAAATAAATATTTGTTTAATAAAAGAATGGGCATTTCAAACAGAATTAAACTGTTTTATGTGACAGGGGCTGGGAGCTGAGGCTCGAGCTTCAGTCGGATGCAGGGAGAGGACTGGGGTTGGCTGCATAAACACAGTCTGAAGGTGCTAGTGCACCACAGCTAGCTGGAAGAGAGTCCGGGAAAATGTCTGGAGCTGCTTAAGAGGCAAGAGACCATTGTTTCAGGGTGCGTGAGGAGAGGGGATTCAGAGCACCATCTAAAAGAGCTCCAGAGATGGGCAAAAATTGTAGCAATAGGTGCAGACACCAGAGACAGACATGCACTGCTAAGGCTGCTACTGCAGCCACAAAGAAGCCTGTGTGCAAGCACAGGTCACTATCCACACTTCCCCTCCTGGGAGCCTGTGCAGTCTGCCACTGCCAGGGTCCCGTGATCCAGGGACAACTTCCCCAGGAGAACACACGGCACACCTCAGGCTGTAGCAAGGTCATGCCAGCCTCTGCCACCGCAGGCTCGCCCCGCATTCATGCCCCTCCCTCCCCCCAGCCTGAGTGAGCCAGAGCTCCCGAATCAGCAGCTCCTTTAACCCCGTCCTGTCTGAGCGAAGAACAGATGCCCTCCGGTGACTTACATGAAGAGGCAGGGCCAAATCCAAAACTGAACCCCAGGAGATGTGCGAACAAAGAAGAGAAAGGGAAATTTCTCCAAGCAGCCTCAGGAGGAGCAGATTAAATCTCCAAAATCAACTTGATGTACCTGCACCTGTGGAATACCTGAATAGGCAATGAATCATCCCAAAATTGAAGCAGTGGACTTTGGGATCAACTGTAGAACTGGGGTTTGCTTTCTGCATCTAATTTGTTTCTGGTTTTATGTTTATCTTAGTTTAGTATTTAGAGTTTGTTATCATTGGTAGATTTGTTTATTGATTTCATTGATCTCTTCCTCCTTTTTTTTCTTATATATAGATAAATATATTGTTTTCCTTTTTCTCTTTTTGTGAGTGTGTATGTTTATGCTTCTTTGTGTGATTTTTGTCTGTATAGCTTTGCTTTTACCATTTATCCTAGGTTTCTCTCTGTCTGTGTTTCTTTGTTTGTTTGTTTTTAGTATAGTTTTTAGTACTTGTTATCACTGGTAGATTTACTTTTTGGATTGGTTTCTCTCTTCTTTCTTTTTTTTTCTTTTCTTTTTTCTATTACTTTTAAATTTTTTAAAATAATTATTATTTTTAATAACATTTTTAAGTATCCACTTTATTTTATTTATTTATTAATGATTGCTTTTATTTATTTTATTTTTGGCTGTGTTGGGTCTTTGTTGCTGTGTGTGGGCTTTCTCTAGTTGCAGTGAGTGGGGGTGACACTTCATTGCAGAGCATGATCTTCTCATTGCGGTGGCTTCTCTTGTTGTAGAGCATGGGCTCTAGGTGTGTGGGCTTCAGTAGTTGTGGCACATGGGCTCAGGAGTTGTGGCTCATGAGCTATAGAGCACAGGCTCAGTAGCTGTGTCACATGGGCTTAGTTGCTCTGCGGCATGTGGGATCTTCCTGGACTATGGCTCGAACCCATGTCCCCTGAATTGGCAGGCGATTCTTAATGAATGCACCACCAGAGAAGTCCCTTTATTAACTTTATTTTATTTTGTTTTATTTTATTTTTATCATTCTTTATTTTTTTCTCCCTTTTCTTCCCAGCCATGTGGCTGACAGGGTCTTGGTGCTCCAGTTGGTGTCAGGCTTGTGTCTCTGATATGGGACAGCCGAGTTCAGGACATTGGTCCACCAGAGACCTCCTGGCTCCATGAAATATCAAATGGCGAAAGCTCTCCCAGAGATCTCCTCCTCAATGCTAAGATACAACTCCACTCAACGGCAAACAAGCTACAGTGCGGGACACCCTATGCCAAACAACTAGCAAGACAGGAACACAACCCCACTGATTAGCAGAGAGACTGCCTAAAATCATAATAAGTTCACAGACAACCCAAAACACACCACTGGACGTGGTTCTGCCCATCAGAAAGACAAGATCCAGCCTCATCCACCAGAACACAAGCACTAGTCCCCTCCACCAGAAAGCTTACACAACCCACTGAACCAACCTTAGCCACTGGGGACAGACAACAAAAACAGTGGGAACAACAAACCTGCAGCCTGTGAAAAGCAGACCCCAAAACAGTAAGTTAAGCAAAATGAGAAGACAGAAACACACAGCAGATGAAGGAGTAAGGTAAAAACCCACCAGACCAAACAAATTAAGGGGAAATAGGAAGTATACCTGAAAAATAATTCAGAATAGTGATAGTAAAGATGATCCAAAATCTTCCAAATAGCATGGAGAAAATACAAGAAACTTTTAACAAGGACCTAGAAAAACCAAGGAGCAAACAAACAATAATGAACAACACAATAAATGAAATTAAAAATTCTCTAGAAGGAATCAATAGCAGAATAACTGAGGCAGAAGAACAGATAAGTGACCTGGAAGATAAAATACTGGAAATAACTACTTCAAGGCATAATAAAGAAAAAGAATGAAAAGAATTAAGAACAGTCTTAGAGACCTCTGAGACAACAGTAAATGCACCAACGTTTGAATTATAGGGGTCCCAAAAGAAGAAGAGAAAAAGAAAAGGACTGAGAAAATATTTGAAGAGATTACAGTTGAAAACTTCCTTAATATGGGAAAAGAAATAGTCAGTCAAGTCCAGGAAATGTAGAAAGTCCCCTACAGGATAAATCCAGAAAGAAACATGCCAAGACACATGTTAATCAAACTATCAAAAATTAAATACAAAGAAAAAATACTAAAAGCAGCAAGGGAAAACAACAAATAACATACAAGGGAATCCCCATAAGGTAAAAAGCTGATCTGTTAGCAGAAACTGCAACCCAGAAGGAAGTGGCAGGACATATTTAGAGTGATGAAAGGGAAAAACCTACAACCAAGATTACTTTACCCAGCAAGGATCTCATTCAGATTCAATGGAGAAATTAAAATTTTACAGACAAGCAAAAGCTAGTAGAATTTAGCTCCACCAAACCAGCTTTACAACAAATGCTAAAGGAACTTCTCTTGGCAGGAAACACAAGAGAAGGAAAGGACCTACAATAAAAAATTGAAAACAATTAAGAAAACGGTAATAGGAACATACATATCAATAATTACCTTAAATGTAAATGGATTAAATACTCCAACCAAAAGACAGATTGACTGAATGGATACAAAAAAAAAGACCCATATATATGTTGTCTACAAGAGACCCACTATAGACCTAGGGACACATACAGACTGAAAGTGAGGGGATGGAAAATATATTCCATGAAAATGGAAATCAAAAGAAAGCTGGAGTAGCAATTCTTGTATTAGATAAAATAGGCTTTAAAATAAAGACTATTTCAAGAGACAAAGAAGGGGACTACATAATGATCAAGGGGTCAATCCAAAAAAAAGATATAACAAATGTAAATATTGCGCACCCAAAATAGGAGCACCTCAATGCATAAGGCATATGCTAACAGCCATAAAAGGGGAAATCAAGAGTAACAAATTCATAGTAGGGAAATTAAACACTGCACTTTTACCAATGGACAGATCGTAAAAAATGAAAATAAATAAGGAAACACAAGCTTTAAATGATACATTAAACAAGATGGACTTAATTGATATTTATAGGACCTTCTATCAAAAAACAACAGAATACACTTTCTTCTCAAGTGATCTTGGAACATTCTCCAGGATAGATCATATCTTGGGTCACAAATCAAACCTTGGTAAATTTAAGAAAACTGAAATCCAATCTAGTAACTTTTCCGAACACAACACTATGACACTAGGTATCAATTAAAGGAAAAAATCTGTAAAAAATACAAACACATGGAGGCTAAACAATACACTACTTAATAACAAAGAGATCACTGAAGAAATCAAAAAATACCTAGAAACAAATGACAATGAAAACACAACAACCCAAAACCTACGGGATGCAGCAGAAGCAGTTGTAAGATGGAAGTTTAGAGCAATACAATGTTACCTGAAGAAACAAGAAACATTTCAAAGAAACAACCTAAGATTACACCTAAAGAAATTAGAGAAAGAAGAACAAAAAATATCCAAAGTTAGCAGAAGGAAATAAATCATAATGATCAGCTCAGAAATAAATGAAAAATAAATGAAGGAAACAATAGCAAAGATCAATAAAACTAAAAGATAGTTCTTTGAGAAGATAAACAAAATTGACTCATCAAGAAGACTCAAGTCAATATAATTAGAAATGAAAAAGAAATATCAAGTGACACTGCAAAAATACAAAGGATCATGAGAGATTACTACAAGCAACTATATGCCAATAAAATGGACAGCCTGGAAGAAATGGAAAAATTCTTAGAAAAGCACAATCTTCCAAATCTGAACCAGGAAGAAATAGAAAATATAAATAGACCAATCACAAGCACTGAAATTGAGACTGCGATTAAAAATCTTCCAGCAGAGGCCCAGGATCAGATGGCTTCACAGGTGAATTCTATCAAACATTTAGAGAAGAACTAACACCTATCCTTCTCAAACTCTTCCAAAATATAGCAGAGGGAGGAACATTCCCAAACTCATTCTATGAAGACAACATCACCTTGATACCAAAACCAGAAAAAGATGTCACAAAGAAAGACAACTACAGGCCAATGTCACTGATGCAAATATCCTCAACAAAATACTAGGAAACAGATTCAAACAGCACATTAAAAGGATTATACACCATGATCAAGTGGGGTTTATCCCAGGAATGCAAGGATTCTTAAATATATGCAAATTAATGAATGTGATAAACCATATTAAAAAATTGAAGGAGAAAAACCATATGATCATCTCAATAGATGCAGAGAAAGCTTTAACAAAATTCAACACATATTTATGATAAAAACCCTCCAGAAATTAGGCATAGAGGGAACTTACCTCAATTTAATAAATGTCATATATGAGAATACCATAGCCAAAATCGTTCTCAATAGTGAAAAACTGAAAGCATTTCCACTAAGATCAGGAACAAAATAAGGTTGTCCACACTCACCACTATTATTCAACAGAGTTTTGAAAGTCCTAGCCACAGCAATCAGAGAAGAAAAATAAATAAAAAGAATCCAAATCAGAAAAGAGGTAAAACTTTAACTGTTTGCAGATGACATGATACTATACATAGAGAATCCTAAAGATGCTACCAGAAAACTAGTAGATTTAATCAACGAATTTGGTAAAGTAGTAGGAAATAAATTTAATGCACAGATACTCTAGCATTCCTATACACTAATGATTAAAGATCTGAAAGAGAATTTACCATTTCTCTGCATTTACCATTGCAACAAAAGGAAAAAAAATACCTAGGAATAAACCTACCTAAAGAGACAAAAGACCTTTTTGCAGAAAACTATAGGACACTGATGAAAGAAATTAAAGATGATACAAACAGATGGAGAGATATAACATGTTCTTGGATTGGAAGAATCAATATTGTGAAAATGACTATACTACACAAAGCAATCTACAGATTCAATGCAATCCCTATCAAACTATCAATGGCATTTTTCACAGAACTAGAACAAAATATTTCACAATTTGTATGGAAACACAGAAGACCGTGAGTAGCCAAAGCAATCTTTAGAAAGAAAAACAGAGCTGGAGGAATCAGGCTCCCAGACTTCAGATTCCACTACAAAGCTACAGTAATCAAGGCAGTATGGTACTGGTACAAAAACAGAAATATAGATCAATGGAACAGGATAGAAAGCCCAGAGATAAACTCATACACATATGGTCACCTTATTTTTGATAAAGGTGGCAAGAATATACAATGGAGAAAAGAGAGCTTCTTCAATAAGTGGTGCTGGGAAAACTGGACAGCTACATGTAAAAGAATGAAATTAGAACACTCCCTAACACCATACACAAAAATAAACTGAAAATGGATTAAAGACCTAAATGTAAGGCCAGACACTAGAAAACTCTTAGAGGAAAACATAGGCAGAATACTCTATGACACAAATCAGAGCAACATCCTTTTTGATCCACCTCCTAGAGAAATGGAAATATAAACAAAAGTAGACAAATGAGATCTAATGAAGCTTAAAAGCTTTTGCACAGTAAAGGAAACCATAAACAAGACGAAAAGACAACCCTCAGAATGGGAGAAAATATTTGCAAATGAAGCAACTGACAAAGGATTAACCTCCAAAATTTACAAGCAGCTCATGCAACTCAATATCAAAAAAAAAACAACCCAATCCAAAAATGGGCAAAAGACCTAAATAGACATTTCTCCAAAGAAGATATACAGATTGCCAACAAACACATGAAAGAAAGCTCAACACCACTCATCATTAGAGAAATGTCAATCAAATCTACAATGAGGTATCACCTCACACCAGTCAGAATGGCCATCATCAAAATATCTACAAACAATAAATGCTGGAGAGGGTTGGAGAAAAGGGAAGCCTCTTGCACTGTTGGTGGGAATGTAAATTGATATAGCCACTGTGGAGAACATTATGGAGGTTCCTACAATATCTGAAAATAGAACTACTATACGACCCAGGAATCCCACTACTGGGCATATACCGTGAGAGAATCATAATTCAAAAAGAGTCATGCACCACAATGTTCATTGCAGCACTATTTACAATAGCCAGGACATGGAAGCACCCTAGGTGTCCATCAACAGATAAATGGATAAAGAAGATGTGGCATATATATACAATGGACTATTACTCAGCCATAAAAAGAAACAAAATTGAGTTATTTGTAATGATGTGGATGGACATAGAGTCTGTCATACAGAGTGCAGTATGTCAGAAAGAAAAACACTAATACTGTATGCTAACACATATATATGGAATCTAAAAAAAAAAGAAAAAAGAAAAATATGGTTTAGAGGAACCTAGGGGCAGGATAGGAATAAAGAGGCAGATCTAGAGAATGGACTTCAGGACACAGGGATGGGGGAAGGGTAAGCTGGGATGAAGTGAGAGAGTGGCATGGGCATATATACACTACCAAATGTAAAATAGATAGCTAGTGGGAAGCAGCTGCTTAGCACAGGGAGTTCCACTAGGTGCTTTGTGACCACCTAGAGGGGTGGGATAAGGATGGTGGGAGGGAGACACAAGAGGTAGGAGATATGGGGATATATGTATATGTATAGCTGATTCACTTTGTTATAAACAGAAACTAACACACCATTGTAAAGCAATCATACTCCACTAAAGATGTTAAAAAAAAAAGTCTGCTATGCATATGTGTACATACAGAAATGCACAAATAAAGAAGTGTATTGAAATAGCAAAGACTAGAAATATCTAAAAAGCATACAAATATTAGGAAACAAGATGTTAAAGATACCATTTAATTATGAGAATACACTTAAAGAGATTAAAATGTTTTATCCTTATTAAATTACCAAATTTCTGGATTGCATTAAAGCAAAAAAAAAATTAACTCTAAATTCAGGCAACTAGAGAGAGATTGTAAACAGATTAATCAAAATATTTAAAAGACATAAATAAATAATGTAAGGGAAGAAAAACATTGAATGTGACACAGAGGATATTAATGTTTATATATACAACTGACAAGCCATTCAAACCATGAATATGTTTTACAAATGTACAGAAAATGTAAAAAAAACACATTACAGTTCAACATCCACTATTGATTTTACATGCAACCTTGAATTCAAATGTATTAAGCTTTAAGAAACTGAACAGAATAACTCCTTAAGATATTTATGTAAAATATAGTATCTTATTTAATAAGAAATTGGAATCATAATTGTTAAAACAAGGAATTAAAAAAGGATGTTTATCAGCAACACTATACATGTTGTGGAAGAATTTGTAATAATTACTACAATTATCAAAATCAACTAAAATAGAGATATAACTATCATAAGGGAAAATATAAATATTATTTGTATATAATTTTTAACTTTATGAAGAATCTGAAAATCTACATAAACTAACATAAGTCCTCAGTGAGTTGACTAATTGCAAAAATAAGTTAATATTTTAAGATGAAATAGCTTTCCTATCCTCAAGTATTAGAGCACAGCAGAATGGGACAGATAGAAATAAATGGTAGAAGGTGGACAGAGAGACAAAGTAGCATTCCACAGAAATGAAAATGGAATTGTTTAGTTAATTAATGGCAGCTCAGCTAAGTGGTTAATGTTTTGGAAATAACCGAAATTAGAACTTTAGTATATTCCAAATTAATTTATTTTAATTTAATAAAAACGTTGAATATAAAATAATTAAAACCATGAAAGGAATTTGTTTACATTTATGTAACTGTGCTAAGCAAGAATATTTTCATATGCTATGGCAAAAATCACACAGAAAAGTCTGGTAGACTCTTTTAATACTTTGATTCTTTTTGAAATTGACTGAATAGAATGTTAAAAATTCTGTTTAAAAAATCCAGAAATTAGTTTAAATAAAAAAGACAAAGTATAGCATAAATATTTGCACAAAAGTTAGTATATTGCAATAAAAGGCTAGCAAAGCACCAACATTAAGTTAAAAACCTATAGGACAATTGGTAAAGGATGTAATATAGCAATTCACAAAAGAGGGAATAAAAGTAAAACATGCACACACACTCACAATTATCAGAGAGAAGAAGGAAGAGGAGGATGATAAAGAGAAAGGAATGGAGGAGAAGAGGAATGCAAAGGAAAGATAGATTTTAAAATAGCAAACACAAATTTGCAAATGTAAAAACAAGCAACAGAATACCTGTTACTGCTTTATGCTACCTCCTATCATTCACTTACAAATTTATTTATACATCCAGTTAACAATGAATTCAAGCATAGTTTTGAGCCCCAAATACATTGCCAATGCTGAGATAATGTCCAGATTTTGAAAGTAAAAAATACAGGAAAAAAAAATATGTTATATGGCTGATCTATTGTTTAAATTGGTACCAGTTTCCCACCCAACAGCTATTCTTTGTTACTACATATTTACATTTTCTTAATCATTAACTCTTGAGCAAAACTTTTGAAACTCAGCGGAGGCCTGAAGAAAAGGCTTTCACTTAAGGAAAAGGGGACGTGGTGGGGCTCTTATACCCGATAGGGTCCTGTGGGGTTCTGTTTGGCTTCACTCTATAGGCACACATACACACAAAGGTTTGGGGTAAAATATTTTATAAACCCGGAAAGTTTCTTCTAGTATTATTGATGAATATCTGCTATTAAAATTGCATAACTGGGATTTAATTTGGCCATACTGCTTCTCCTGCAAATTCTGTGTTTGTGTTTCACTGTTTAGCATTGCTAAGACATAATATTTACTGTCTTGTCTGAAATCTTAATCCTTCTAGTTGGGTAGACACGATTCTGTAGTTAAATTGACTCAATACTTATTTTGTCATTCTGCAACAGCTTTTGTATTTCTGAGATTTTTCTTATGATTTATCTTGTATTGGCTGGATTTTTTCATTCAGTTATTTTTTGTTTGTTTTGGCACCATTTTCCCAGATTTACTTGGTTATTGTTGCTTGCTTTTTTCTTTGAGGATCTCTGACTGTTGTGTTATATGTATATAGTAACCTGATTGGGTATATATGTTATTATAAATACTTTATAAAATTAAAAAAATATAATTAAAATATTTTATTTATATTATTATATATATATAAATATAATTGTACTTTATTTCCTGATTTGTTTGGTGAATGCAGTTCTCTGCTCTTCTGTCATGGATTGTTGCTGTGAAGAATTCTGAGACAAGAATGAGTTCCTCTCTGTATCCTTCACCCATTGGTGACCTGCTTTTAGCTTTTACAATGGTATCTGGAGGTCTAGAGCTCCTTATCAGATACAAGTAAATTCTGCCCTTGGGATTTGTTTCCTCCAGTCCAGTGTGGATTTGGCAAAGGTGAACTCCTGATGGTTCAGGCATACGGAGTGCCTAGAGCCCATGCTCCTCAACAACAGAAGCCACTGCAATGAGAAGCCCGTGCACCGCAAGGAAGAATAGCTCAAGCTCACTGCAACGAGAGAAAGCCCGCACAAATCAACAAAGACCTAATGCAGCCAAAAAAAATAAATAAATAAAATAAACTTTAAGAATAAATAAATAAATAAAATGAAATAAAATACAATTGCCTCACTTCAGGATACTGTTTCCAAGCTCACCACTGCAAATAAAGATCTCTAATCTCATGTAAATACTCCAGAAAAAGCTCAAGAGGTCTCTTCTTCCCCTCATTCTCCTTTGACTCCAGCTTACCCAGAACCTGCTGAGCTGCCACTATATTTTTCTGATTCTCCTATTCCTCCTCCAAAATCTCCCCCATGTAGTAGCTCTCCTGTAAAAACCTTTCCCTTTGTCATTGCTTTGAGCCCTGATGGCACCCACAATCTGTAAGACCAGAAGCCTTAGGTCCCTGCAGACTTATGGTCTGTAGCTAAGTAATTTCCCAAGGTCAGTGAGGATCCCTCCACCTTGTAGAAGAATTTAACCCTGCAATACAGACCTATGATCCAAGCCATCTCTGATTTATATCAAATAACCTGCAAGCTTAGCTGGAGAGGGCCAAGCCAGACACAGGCAAACTCCAGAGAAGGAACATGGGTGTAGCAACACCAGTTTCTCAGGTAACTTGAGCCCTTCATGAACCAGTTCCTCAGTCTTTGCACCATTCTACTGACAGGAAACATCTAGTCTACTACAGAAAGGCCTGATGGAACTGTTCATGATCTTTCTTCATGCCATAATCCAATCATCTGTATACAATAATCTTACCCTCTGATTCAAACAAATTGTGTAAGCCTGAGTTAACTTCCCTCCTTTTTCTGTAAAAAACCCTGCCCATTTTCCTCTGGTATCACACTCTTCTGGTTTCCTCTGGAATTTATGATCCCTGAATTGCAGTTCTAAGATGCCAAATAAAGTTCCTCTTTGCTTTTTATAGTTTGTGGTCCGTTTTGTTGACAGAGGCCTAATTGGTATGTTTTTTTTTAACAGACGCCTTATTTTGTCTCCTCTTCATACTGAAGACTAACATTTTCCATAACCAAAAACAGTTTCGAATTTAAATTAATAAAAAATATTCAGGGCTTCCCTGGTGGAGCAGTGGTTGAGAGTCCACCTGCCGTTGCAGGGGACATGGGTTCGTGCGCTGGTCCAGGAAGTTCCCACATGCCGCGGAGCGGTTGGGCCCATGAGCCATGGTCGCTGAGCCTACGCGTCTGGAGCCTGTGCTCTGCAACGGGAGAGGCCACAGCAGTGAGAGGCCCGTGTACCCCCAAAAAAATAAATAAATAAAAATAAAACATTCAATATTTTGTTCATAACTTCCCCACGAGTGAGAAACAATGCAGATGCATTGCATGGACTATCTAAGTAAGTCGAAGATCTCTTCTATAGTATTTAGGTAAAAGCCATCTTGAGAAAATTTCCTTTCAGTGGAAGAGAATTTTAAATGTGATATCCAGAAGATAGAGTATTCCCTTGAGAGTTCTCATGCTGTCACTTGTAGATGCTTGTTTCATGTCCCTGCTGAACCTTTCGGGATCTGAGAGGTTCAAATTATTGAAGTAGTGCTGTATCCATTTTGATCTTTTTAAATAAGATTTGTAATGATATCTCTTGCAATCTGTTTTTAAAGTTTCCACAGCTACTAGAAAACTCCCTTGTGACATTTTCAATGTGTGACGTTCACTCAAGTCATGACTCCTCTCTTCTGGTCATATTTTTGTGACAAAGATGACAATTTATTACACTCTCATCTCAGTAGGATACATTTTAGTTACAAAAGAAGTGCTGCCAGGTCACTGTCTGCAGAGAGCTTCCCACACCTAAGGGTGCAGGAGAAATAGCTGCTCTGCAGGTTGGGCTCATTGCTCAGGCGAGGTGAACCCAGAGCTGTGCGGGCACAAGGCTCCACCTCCACCTGCCCCCAGTCCTGGCAGGGACCCCAGATCTGGACCAGAACCAGTTTCTTTACTGTCTCTGTGTCCTTCTGTTACCTATCTTGACAGTTAGATATTTATAGGCTGTTCGAATAGAATAATCTTACCTCTCTGTTTGTAAATTTTGAATCTTCTTTCATGTTCACACAAAACATTTTGTACTTTTCAATTTATTTATGATAACTTAATGACCCAAGTACTTTTAAAATATATTTAAATTCATAGATATATTATTTTGGAGTTCTTGAAATGTTTTTTACCTATAAGAGATTTTACTATATAGATATTAACCTAATATTATTTTAAATAATTCTGATTTTTTTAATGATTTTAGTTTTTGAATGATAATGTTTTCCTGATAACAAAGTCATTGCATGCTTATTGAAAATGTATGGGAAGTGTCTAAAACAAAGAGAAGCTATGTTCCCCCAACTGAAAAATGCCCCTGCCACATTTTGTGGTGTTTTCTTCAAGTCTCTGGCCTTATCATTTGGAATATTAGCTAATTTTGAAAACAAAGTAGTTGGCATGCTGTGATTGTTTAAATCTTCAACTCTGTAATTGTCAATGAATAAAAAACATCTATTCATATAATTTGAAGTTATTTATGTTGCAAATTCATCATATTCTGAGACTTTTGTCTATAGGGGGATGCTCTGTCATATTTTGCAAATATTTTTCCAGTTTATCATTTTAATTACAATTTTATTCATTGTGTTTGTATTAGTCAGAATATCTATGCTTTGTTATAGTAACAAATTAATCCCTAAATCTCAGTGACCTAACTCACTAAATGTTTATTTATATCAACAATACAGGTCCCAATGCAGGTGATGCAGTCCTCCATGATAAATATGAAATAAAGAACAGGCACACAAGACACTTTGATCATGAACACGGCCATCATAAAGTTTTATATGTTGCCACAGTGGGGTAAAGAGAACCACATCGTGGTTGGTGCACCCTTTCAAATTCACCAGCCTGAAAACCACATGCTCTGTTCTCTCAACCAATTGGATAGAATCAGTCAAGGACTCCCCTTCAGGCATGTGGCAGGGAGAAAGCACATGGAGCAAACATCTCAACTGCAGTCTCTGCTGCAGAGAAATTTTATGATTTTATTTTGAAGCATCTATAATTAATTTTGGAATTGCTTATTAGGTCATTATGCATTATGATATACTCCTTTCTGTCCATCTGCTCATCTCTCTACTTTGACTGCCCTTTTATTCTCTTCTGTCTGAATGCTCCAGCCCATCCTCAAGTCATGAGCAATAGTCACTTCCTTTTCCATGTCTTATAGATGCTCAGAGCAGCATTCCCTTCCTATGCTGCTACACAGGACTCACAGTGCTTTTGAAACATCATTTTTTATTATGTCCATCTCTTCTGTGTATGCTCTGGGGGAAGGAATCATACTGTTTATATCTACTGTACCATTCAATATATGCACTTGAAGCAGAATACTACACAGTGAGAATGCCTGGAATTCAAATGTACTACATAGAATTTGTTATTAATGGAATTTTGATTATGTTTCTAGTCACTTTGTGCTCTATTTTCTCATCTTAAACTAGAGATACAGAAATCAATATCAGATTTTCATAGGAATTAAACAGAATAGTGTGTCCAAAGTGCCAACTATAGCACCCAACATAGATTGGAAAATCAATATTTTTTTATTGTTAAAATGTCTCCTTTCTCTTCTTTCTTACATAATTTCTTATATAAAAGGGACACAAAAATATTTACGACTCATTATATGACAAAATGTTACCCAAGCTTCATTTATTTACCAACTATATTTCAATAACTGTTGACAACCTATATTATAATCTACTTAATATTATTTTGCTTTATATACACTCAACTTTTAGTTACAAAATATACTTAAACTGAAATTTTTATATCACTAGTATTAATGGAAAACCAGTAACACTTGTTATAAATAAAAATTATCAAAACAACCTTATTAAATTAAAGATTAAACTGTGAAATAAAAATAAACAATAAATTGTAAAAGCACATTCAAATGTTGCAAAAATACTCACTAGAAAAAAAGTCCAGGGCTTCCCTGGTGGTGCAGTGGTTGAGAATCCACCTACCAATGCAGGGGACATGGGTTTGATCCCTGGTCCGGGAAGATCCCACATGCCATGGGGCAACTAAGGCCGTGTGCCACAACTACTGAACCTGTGTTCTATAGCCCATGAGCCACAACTACTGAGCTCACATGCCGCATCTATTGAAGCCCATGCGCCTAGAGCCTGTGCTCCACAATGAGAGAAGCCACCGCAATGAGAAGCCCACGCACCGCAACGAAGAGTAACCCTCGCTCACCACAACTAGAGAAAGCCCGCACACAGCAATGACTACTCAACATAGCCAAAAAAGTAAAAATAATTAATTAACTAATTTTTTTAAAAGTCCTTTAATGAGAAGTTTTGTAATATTTATGATTATTCAGTAATGAAGGGATATTTAGCCAGTATTATTTGTATAAACATGCCATAGTTGTTCTATGTCTAAAAGAAAATCATTCTTCACCGAGAGGATCCAAACACCGATGTGTAGATGAGTAAAAACAAAAAAAGTTAATGAATTTCCTGAGAAGTCTGAACACTGAGACCATATACTCTTAGATAAAATAGTGTAAATGATCATTGATATACACATTTTCATTTCAAGATGCTGTCTTCTTAAAACAATCATATTGTGCCTAGCATAAATCTTTCATATTGAAAGTTTTCATTAAACGTTATTAAAGTTCTCACAATGTCAATAAAATAAGAAACTTTCCCTTAGTAAAAATCAATGAACTTCAGAATAAAGCAAGAATTAATTTAATCTCCACCCCCATATTCATAAAACTGAGAAAAAATAACAAATATTCAATGACCTGCTCTTAATTTGGTTGGCAATTGCCTAACCTTAACAACATCTCCTAATTTTTCAGATAATACATCATCGGCCAGAGCACCCTTCTTTACATCACACTATGAAATGTGGATGAAAGCCTCTTTTTGGACAAATCTTTGCATTTCCCTATATTTATTTATGCAAGTGTAGTGCTGCCAGTGTACAACATTGTTTAAAAATTCTATCTCCATTTCTACAAATCAGCAAATATTTGCAGTATACTGTGACTTTAGGGATTCTTTTTACACCTCCAAGCTGGTAATTACCAAAAAACTGCTGGGTTCACAGCAGTAGTTTCATCAGTGGATAATAGATAATACTGCCTTTTTAATATTTACAACTGAAATAGTGAACTTAAAATTTTGGCTGTATCTCTAATTCTATTGTGCACAGTGTCCTTTGGACAAGCATGTCTTATCAGTCAATTTCTTGCTTTGTCTATGATTATCCATTTTACCATTTCTTTGACAGAATTTTTGCTATGTGTCATTCCAATTATCTCAGCGTCTCTGGCCCTTGAAATTAAATATGATGGTACAAAGAGGTTTCATGAATTTTCATTCGCTGTCACACCGAGCATAAGTTTCTAGGACACTTGAAAATCCTTCTACTTTGATTTAAAATTTTTAATCAACTTTCATGAAATTCTTTGTGTGTTTTAAAATGAGACTTGAAGTCTGATGGTTTCACTACAGAATATGGGTATCTGAAAACATAAGGTACATGGAAAAATTTGACCACAGCCTTAGAAAATGGCAACACAAGTTAAAAATAATAATCATATCACATTGTTTTAAGTTTTCTTACAGCTGAAAATGTATTAGGAAGTATATATATCTGAGTTAATTCTATTAAATGCTAATTTTAATCAAATTTTTTATCGTAATCTTCAATATTAGTAATTAAAATATCCTATTGTTTAAATTGTATCTCTATAATTTCCACTAAATTTAGCCCTTTAATTCTCTTGTTCAAAGTGCCTACCTCCTTCTAATATTTTTCCTGCTTGATTAATCTATGTCTAAGAGAAATGTATTAAAATTTTCCCTTTAGGTTGTGGAATTATTCATTTTTCCTTGTATTTCTATAGATTTTTGCTGTATATATTTCATGTTAATATATATGTTCATGACTTTTATTCCTTCTTGTGCCATTCCATGAATCATTATATGTTACCCACATATGTATATCAAGAGTTTGCCTTAAATCCATTTTTTTCTGATATTAAACACCACCTCCATGTTTCATGTTAATTTTTATATTGAATTGCATGTATAATTATATCAGTTAGTGGACTAGTAAATGTTTAACAGTCAGTCACCAGGGTAAAACACAGCTACTAGAAGCATTTGCTTATTTCCATGGTATAAACACACCCATCATAGAGGCCAAACTTCCCTCTGCCTGGCCAGTGCTCCCAGGATCCAGCTCTATCTATGCCCCTTCATTTCAAGTAAACCTTGAATCAGAATCCTACTGCTGTCTCAGCCCAGTGGGCATAGTTCTGGTCCTCACTTGTGGACCCCCGTAGACATCCGCTCACTTCTGAATCTGCCTTCTCATCAGCCACTTCTGCTTTGGACCTGAAATTCATGATGCCTGAGGCTGCAATCCCCACTCATGGTTTTGCATCTAGAACATCGATAACAGTGTGTTTAAAATAGAATCATAACTATTTTAGTCTCAGTTTCACCTGAGTTTTTGCTGATATATTGCAGATAGAGGTGTCAGTAATCACTCTTTCAGGAAAATAGAGTGTTTGACAACTAGTGCTTTAATTGGTAACTGATGTCCAGTTTATGAAATACTTTGGAGACACTGAGCAAGTACTTGCAGGTTAGGGGTATGGATCAGGAGAGAACAGCCAGCCATGTGTGAGCCCTGCCCTCCCCCACATTGTAAGGAGTTTGTGTGTTCAACGGGGGGTGGGTATTCTACTTTGATTTTATGTTTGGAAACCAATGAGTGACCACCAGAGAATGCACATGCATCCCAGGAACATGGCACTGCCCAGAGTCTGCGCCCTAACAACTTTCTCCAGAAAATAAAGGTGTGAGGTGATGACGGGCTTGCAGCCCTGATGATGGAGCAAAGCAGATGTAGCTGATTAGTAATCGGCTTGTGCTGCCAGAAATTTTTAGACCCAAGTATGCACCAATGTCTCCCATGGTCCAGAAATGGGCCATGTATGTGGGAGAGCTGACAAGAGGTGTCCTTAGACTCTGATTCAGAGGGCCCAGGAAGGGGCTGGAGACATCTGCAGATGATGTGGGGTGTGCTCCAGAGGGCTGACAGCTAAGTAAGAAGTCATTAGTGCCCAGCAGGTAGAGAGGTATCTTTATTGAATACAAATGTGATGTAGGAGATGGAAGATTCTCTAAAGAACATACACACACACAATATGACAAGAGTCACCTTTGATATCAGCCAAGCACAGAAAGCACTAGAGCTTTCCATGGCATTAGTCACAAAGGGGTTTGCCTGCTCCTCTTTCTTCGCTTCCCTCCCTTCCTTGATCTCAACCCTACTTTGCATGGATCCCATGCAGCACTGGTTAGAAAGAGGTGAGGAGGCAGTGAATTCCACCATTCTGTCTCCCAGTTCACTTATCCGTTCTTCTGCGTCAGTTATTCTCCTATTGATTCCTTCTAGTGTATTTTTCATTTCAGTTATTGTATTTTTCATTTCTGTTTGTTTGTTCTTTAGTTCTTCTAGGTCCTTGTTAAACATTTCTTGCATCTTCTCGATCCTTGCCTTCTCACTTATATGTGGAATCTAAAACAAACAAACAAAAAAGATACAAGTGAACTTATTTACAAAACAGAAACAGACTCACAGACTTAGAGAATAAACTTATGGTTACCAGAGGGGAAGTGTGGGGGGAGGGATACATTAAGAGTTTGGGAGGGATACATTAAGAGTTTGGGATTGACATGTACACACTGCTATATTTAAAATAGATAACCATCAAGGACCTACTGTAAAAAAAAATAAATCATAAATAACTATGAGGGAGGTAATGTACATGATAAATATAATTAACACTGCTATATGTTATATATAAAAATTGTGTAGAGAGTAAATCCTGAGTTCTTATAATGAGGAACAAATATTTCTTTCCTAATTTCTTTAATTTTGTATCTATATAAGATAATGGAAGGATAATGGATACTAAAATTATTGTGGTAATCATTTCATAATGTATGTTAAGTCAAATTTTTGTGCTGTACACCTTAAACCTATACAGTGCTATATGTCAATTATATCTCAATAAAATTAGGGGAAAAAAAGAAAGAGATGAGGAGGCATGGAAGCAACAGGAGGGATGAAGGAAGAAGCCACCTTCCTTGTTTTCTCTGCAGCCAATGACCCACGCTGGGGAAGGGAGAGACTTATCTAACTTAGGTTCATTTATGACATGGGGCTGGACATATTAATTACAGAGATAAGACCATTTTGTGACTACATAACATTGGAAGATTTTTCATTATCTGTGTGTAACCAGAGGAAAACTAGAACCTGCTCCAAATCTAGCTCAATGTTACAGGAAGAAATAGCCTTGAAAATGGGCATGTACAGAAGTAAGTGTGGGGTGGAGGGGTTATTGAGTTGCTTTCTGATTTCATTACAAAAGTCCTAATTTTTCAATGGAAGTTTTAATGTGAAGTTAATCCTCTGTGTGTCTTTCTCATTTTTTCTTTTTTTTTTCTTTTTTCTATATTTTCTATGATAGCTCTGCATTTGCAGTAGAGGCGTGTTCAGCACGGAATCACTGTAACGCATTGGCCATGAATTCCACCAAATTTATCTTAGAAAGAGAATACAGCCTCAGCATATCAGCCTATCTTCTGTCTTTGGAGGGAGTGGATATTTAACAGAAAGTTAAAAATTGATAAATCAAGAAATGTAAATAAACTTTAAGGTGGCCATCCTGAAAGCTAACTGTTAGTGATAGCTGAAGCATTATGTTCCGCATGTTTAGAAATATTACTGTATCTGTACCCTCTCCATTTCTTCAAATTACTGCAACCTTAAATGTTGGTTTTATTGTTGTTTACAGAGAAGTGATTATACTAGAAGTATGAAGATATGTTATTGTAACAAAGTATAAAATAAGTAACAGATGGATATCTATTATAGAACAAGTGTGTCTTTCTTTAAATGTGCTTATAGTAAAAGAAAAAAAGAAGTTTTAAAAATACATGAGCAAAATGTCTCTAAGAAGAATGTTTTTAAAATATTTATCCATTAAACATCAAATGGTCTGTTTTGTTTTACTTCTTAAGAGCATTAAACTTATGATTTTTTTATGTCTCCAGATCACATTCCCTAGTTGAATATATTTCTTGCTATAAGTAACCCTACCAATCATTTTGTTCCACCTGTTTATTTTACAGATTAATAAACAGATGTCCAGAAAAGATAATGCCTTGCCCACAGTTTCCAACTAATAATTGAGAGAGGTAAGTTTTGACTTTCTCACATTTTTCTACACTAGATATGTTGACTGTACTCTACATTTAAGTGATGCATTAATTTTATGAGTTGCAGATGACTGGCACCACAATAATGCCATTTTTCAGATAATACTCCCTTCTTTATAAAATTTGGTAACTTTCCCCACCCAGACCTTTCAATATTACTGAGCTGTAACAAAGAGTGATGACACCTGCACTCATAAAATAAAGCATCACATGAACAGTGTTGATCTTATTCTCTCAAAGGTTTGAAATAGTTGTATATGTGGTTCAAGGAGGATGGAGAGAGTTCGAAACTGACAATGAGGGACTTGAGAGAGTCCTCACGGGAAAATTCAAAGAGTGTCTGAGGGCTTTGCAAAGCCCATCTCAATATGGTAACAGTAATTTTTGTCATGAGATTAATTTCTACGGTGAAAGGATTTTGCTCAGCTGTGCTGCAACCTCCTACAGGGGGGCAAATGTTGCATAGAGGTAAGAAGGCCAAGCAGCTGAGATCGCATAAGGGTGAGTTTGTAGTAGATTGCAAACTGATTACACTCCTCCTGACTCCACACCCTTTGCAATTGAACCCAGCACCCTCTCCCATTAAGATATGGAGTCCATTCCTCTTCCCTTTGAGTCTGGGCTGTCCTTGTGACTTGCTTTGCTCAACAGATGTGGCTGAAGTGGCAATGTGTAGGTTTCACGTCTAGGTGTCAAGGAGACTGGCATGTTTTCTCTCTTTCTCTCTCAGAATCCCTGATTATGTCGTGAGACCAGCCCCAAGCCAGCCCCATAGGGAATGAAGAACCATGAAACAGTCCCAAGTCAGAGCAGCTGTTTCAGTGATGTGTAGAGAGCATAGCCAAGGTCAGGAAAGCCACATGTCTAACTTGTGATTGAGTAGAGATGCATGGCAGGTCCCACTTGGGATGAGACTAAATTACTAACTTGAACAACTGTGAATAAATAAATGGTTGTTGTTTCAACAACACAAAGTTTTGAGTTGTTTTTTACACAGCAGTAGCTACCTGATACAGGGTTCTTGTAGTACTTATCAGGGAAACCAGTTTTTTGGTGAAAGGAAAGTAAGGTTAGAATAAGGATGATACACTTAGTGAATGAATATATACCAATGTTGTTAGAAGGAAAGTGAGATAAGGCATTGAATACAGGAAAGGTTAAAACCAGGGTTTCAGGGGGTAGAGGAGTAGAATAGACCTGTGCTGATAAACCATTGCCCTTGTAATCCATTGTTATATCACTCTTTAAGTCTGTACAAACTTAATTCAAATTTTCAGAAAAACACATTTTCTACTGGTGAACCAATCAGTTGGCTCCTCAGTTGGCTCCTCTTAGGTCAAGAGAGTCTGCTCTGGTCCAACTACGCTCAGCTATGGACATAGTATAGAGCAGCACTGCCCAATACATATGTGATTGCATAAATATTATAGTATAGAGTGTGAACATGACTGCAGGTACCACATATATTGTGCTACTTATATATATAACAGGAAGGTGGGCAGTTCAGAAATGTCCAAGGTATGCCTACTTTAATTACTTAGAGAAAATGAGAATGAGGGGGAAGGATAGCCAGCATGACCGGCTGGCTTGAAGTTTGAAAAAGGAAGGGTTTTGACACAAGGGTAAGAAAATTATGATCTGCAAAGAGCCATGAAGAATTAGGCCAATCCTGACTGTGAATCATCTGAAGACTTGACATCAGTCCCACTGCAAGGTTTTAGTTCAGGAAAAGAGAGAAGGAGCTGTCCAAGCAGATTAAAGTAAAAGGTGTGTTTATAATTCGGCACCATATTAAAGAAGTTTGGTGTTAAAAGGAAGGGAGAAAGTTCATAGTGACTACATTTTATTGAGCATATTGTCTGAACAATGTTGATTTACACTGAGGTATAAGACAATGAATTCAAACTTATTTAGAAGGCATCTCCCACACTTTATAGTAAGAGGCGTTGTTGCATTACACATACTTTGTGTTCAACTGCTGTTTTCTCAACACTTGTGCTTCTGGTAATAATGCAAGAGTAGGGATTTGGGAACTTTGTGCATTAGAACATGACAGACGGCTAAAGCCACAGAAGCAGTTTCACAGTCATTTCCTTCTCATGTGCTCTGTGGAAAGAACATCTGTAGAGAGAAGAGAAATCATAGATGACGGTGCTCCTCCTCCTCTCTTGGTAGCATTCTTTACCGGCCACTTGAAATTTCTGCCTTTGCAACATAATCTAAGGACGTGATATCCTCCATCCACTGTTTTGTTATTTCAAATTATGTAGCAATAAATGTATTTTCTAAAAATATCCATACATTTCAGAACAAAGCTTAGTTTGAGATGCTGCTTAAGCACCTGAAAAGGGCTTCAAATAAAACTTATGAGTGAAGAAAAAGAGATTTGAGGAGTTATCCTTGTAATGGTTATTTATGGCCACTAATGAGAGAGAATGTGGAGATAGATGAACCTCCACCAGACAGATTAGCATCTGTTCCAATTAGGGAAAGTCAAAGTCAGTATTTCAGGCAGAATGAATACTCAAAAATAAATGGGAAACATTTTCTTTGGGGTAAAGAGACTAGCATATCAAATAATATTGACGTTATAAAGAAAAAGTGCCTGTGGAACTTGTGGTGTTTACCTTTTTAGTAAAGTTATCTATTTTGTTCCTTGATTGGAAATAAGAAGTATTCTTTTCCTGGGTTTTATTCATATATTCCTGTTTTGTGTTTTCACTGCCTCCCTGCTGTCTTCCTCAGAATCCCTTGGCCATGTAGAAATAAGAAAGATAACAGGAGAGGATTTAGTTGCTGGAAAAATTCACCTACTTTCTTTGGAAAAGGAAATCAATAGAATTGTATTTCTAAGAATGAGTCCTATTCATAGCTGCCTTAGAAGGAGGCAGTATTGTTCTGATAAGGAAACTTCCAGCATACAGAACAGTGATATTTGGGACCAGGTGAGAGGATGGGGGGGATAAAATGCAAGAGAAGGGCAAAATCCTCAAAAGTGTGGAGGATCCGTATATGCATGCCAGAGGGGCTGGGCATGGGTGGGCAGGTCTTCCAGGACAGGGTGACTAAAAAGAGTTTGAGTTTGAGCATCTCTCCTTCAGTGTCTCCAGGCTGGGCAGTCTTTGCAGGGTGCCTGTCATCTGCAATTTCTTATTTCTTCCTTACGTAATATTTTTTTTCATTATCGAAAAAAATAGAGAAATAGGAGTTAATTGAGAGAATACCCAACTAGAAGCAAGTATGGAAACTAGTGGCAATAACAAATAGTGCTGGCAATTACACTTACATAAGTATTTAATTTGAGCCAGACCATGGACTGCTCTAAGATACACACACACACACACACACACAAACACACACCCCTTATTCAATCCTCATCATACCTATTTAAGTCTATTATGTTTGAAATTTAATTTAACCTTTTAAAATTTTTCAACGGAGGTATAATTGACATGTAACATTAAATTAGTTTCAGATGTACAGCATAATGATTCCATATTGGTATACATTGTTAAACAATCACCATAATAACATCTCTCACCTGATATAGTTTAAATCTTTTTTCTTATTTTGATAATAACTTTGAAGATCTACTCTCTTAACAACTTTCAAGTATGCAATACAGTATGTTTAACATAGTCCCATGTTGTGACATTACAACCCCATGACTTATTTATTTTATAACTAGAAATTTGTACCTTTTGACTTCCTTCACCCATTTCTTTCAACCCTTACTCCTGCCTTTGGCAACCACCAATCTGATCTCTGTATCTATGATCTTCATGTTTTTGTTTTTGCTTTTATTTTATTTTTTTTAGATTCCAGGTATAAATGAGAGTATACAATATTTGTCTTTCTCTGTCGGACTTATTTCACTTAGCATAATGCCACTTAGAATAATGCCATCCATGCTTTTGAAAATGGCAAGATTTCATTCCTCTTATATATATATATATATATATATATATATCTCACATCATCTTTATCCATTTATTCATCAGTAGACACTTAGGTTCATTCCATATCTTGGTAACTCTCATAATAACTTATGGAGAGATTATACTACCTGATATTTTCCCTATTTTGCATATGAGGGAACTGAGGAAGAGAAAGTTTAAGGTTCCTAAAGTTATACTGCTAATAAACAGGTAGCTGGGACTTGAGAGGCACGCTATGCTTCTAATACATGCAATGCTACTGCATACAGTTCAACATGTTTCTATTAATGACCCTTTGTATTCTTGCATAAAGGCTAAAAGGGGAAAACAAAACTCAAAGTAAAATATAGATGCTGACAATAAGAGATTATAATTTAATTTAGTGGAAGAGATAACTGTATAAATCATATCAGTTATATGATTTCATGATCAGTTATACAGATAACTGTATAAATCATATCATACCATCAGAAATGGTATGGATATATATACACAGAAGTACATCAGAAGTACATATATATGGATATATATACACAGAAGTACATCAGAATTAATGGCAATGTGGTTTAGCATATGGGATCCAGAGGTGATGCTTAAGCACTGGAATCTGTGTTCTGCCACTTACCATGCACATGATGTTCTGAGACTCAATGTCCTTATTTGTAAAAATAAGGTTAGTATTAAAAACCGCACAAGGCACATTGTGAATGAGCACACTTAGAACAGTGCCTGGCACAGAGTAAGCACTCAATAAATAGTCCTGCAGCTGGTCTTATTACATGTAAAACCAGAGACAATTAAAAATGCATGTTGCATAATTAGGATCTCCACAGGCTGAGAGCAATAGCAAAGACTGGAAAAAGATGATAAAGTTAAAAGAAGTGCAACAAAATCATCGGCAAGTAGGACTGTGTGGAAACAAGACTGCAGAAATACATTAATGCATAGAGATATTGAGACATACGCTGTGAAATGTATTGGGGTTCTCTTGTACTTTTACACTTAGAAAATAAAACTGATTAAAATCAAATGTGATTTTCAAATGAATGCAGGCACAGTCCCACAGTCAAAT